>NW_025813486.1:4237876-4830376 GCF_021976095.1 Xenia sp. Carnegie-2017
GTTATCTATAATATATCATTTATGGTATTTTGCCAGGGTTGCTAGAGCCAAGAGGTTGATTGTAGGAAGCTTTAGTTATTATTTTGAAGGGTTTTTTAAGACATTACAGTAGAATGAATGAATGAATGAATAATTTATTTCAACACGCGAACCATTGTAAACACGCGAGTTGTTTTCCATATGGGGCGTGCGCAAATTTTACAGAAAAAATTTAACAAGAAAACTAAATTACGCATTTAATAAAAACGACAATTTTTTTTAAAGTAGACATGTTTCGACATCTCATGATGCCATCTTCAGTATAAGTGAAATAATAAATAATACAAGGTTTATATAAAAGTAATATGATACATAAATTACAACAATGATATAAGATAAATTAATGGGGAGCTTCCGAACGGCATCATGTGATGTCGAAACATGTCTATTTTAAAAAAATTTGTCGTTTTTCATAAATGCGCAATATCAATAGTGCTTTTACTCAGTTACGGTAATACTAAATCAACAAAGTATAGTTCCTAAAACATTAAATTACATTCTATAGACTACAAACTTAGCGAAGTATTTACATTTAAATATTACGACATTATTTGGGAAAGTGAGCAGCGATTATTTTTAAATAGACATTAGAGAACGATTCTTTGAGTGCAATAGGTAATGAATGAGACTAAAATTTTATTCAAAATGTAAAATGACTTAACTCTTGGCGAACAATTTAAAAACGTCACATTTATGTATCGTAAACACGCATGATAATTCTTTGTCTTTTGTTTTACAAACCTTTTACTGGTCGACGGTTGAAACTTTCTGGTTTTGATATTTAGCGTACTGGAAGTTAAGTGTCGTATGAACAGATCGCCAATCTATTCACTAAGATTGCTATGCCAAACAGTTTAACAAAGAATGAAAGCGAAGACGTGTGTTAAATTGGACACCACAATCAACCGATGCAATCCAACACCATATCATATTTTCAACATCACATTCAACTAAATGTTATCGCTTAAAATGACAAATACAGTATGTTGTCTCTCTTGTGGTAATACAAAATGAAATTAAACAACTTCAGATAATTGTACAATAAAATTGATTACGTTTTAAAAATATTCCTAAAATTTGCCATAGTAAAAGCAACTGTGGCGTCACACAACCACTGTGAGCGCTCCGTTAATCAATAATTGGTGACCCCTCCTTGACCTTGCTAGATATGGTCTGAATGATCGCATTTATTAATTTATAGTGCTTATACATAAATCAATTTCATTTACAGATTTAAATTGAAAAATCTGAACACCACACAAAAGAAAATTCCCTCTTGATGAATTTATAATAACTGCTAAATGAATGAAACTCTGCAAACTCTAAAATGCCAATTGCGATTGCCCTGTTTTGATGCGATAAATGGGCATTCTTTAAACTGATTAACACCTATAAAATAATGTTGCTGAATACTTGCTGAAATTGATTACAACAATTTTAATAATCAATTCAGAATTGGATTTTTTCACTGCAAAACACGTCCATCTTAAAAGCGTAAAGGACTCTATTCTTCACTTGGCATTTAGCAAGTCTAATTTTTGCTGTGTTTAATTACCTGGAATTTATTAAATTAGATTTTATAACAGTAAATTTTTGGAGGAAGTTTCTTTTTGTGTGTTGTTTATATCAGTTAGTTAGTTGAGAGTACATCTCAAAAACATTTCTAAACACACAAAATATTTCTGTTTTATTGACAATAACTAAAATCATAAAGTTGTATCACAATCACTAGTTCGTAAATTGATTTTCAATAAATATAATTTAATTACAAAAAGAATTCATGATAATTTTTACAGGGAGCCTAAAGCTCTAGGGTAACCGTCACTTAATACTCAAACTTTCCCCAGTGGCCAGTTACGACATTAATAAGCAATAAAAAACTTTATCAAAATAAAAAATTGAAGCAGCTTACACAACCTTCACAAAAAAGAAGTTCCTGACCTGTTATTTAGACATACAGAAATTTAAGGAGTTTTTGGAAGAGGTTGTACTAAGTTGATTCAGTTTACCAGACCCTTATTGTGAAGATTTCTAACATTTTAGACTCCTGTACAAACGCAGTACTAGGAGTAAGTTCAGAAATTTTTATTATTTAGTTACACTTCATTACAAAACGTTTGCGAGAACTCTCGAGCAGGTGCAACCCCAGACCTTCGGTCTCGGGCTTGCACTGATCTGCTCTCGAGTACTCCCAAAGGTCTTCTCGGTTTGCATTAGCCTGTGCAAACACAGTTAACATCTTTTATTTCTTAATTAAAGTTGAGAATTTACATAACGAAATCAATATTATTTACTTTTTATTTATTTATTTATTCAACTTGCTATGAATACAACACATACATAACTAAATGAAAGGGAAACATACTACAGCTTTTGGAGGCCAACATGATGTCACAAACATTAAAAACAACACAATATTCCACTGGACAGTTGACGTGTCTTGTCACAAGATAGAAATATAGTTTTCCATGTTCTTGAACCGTCAATGTCATCATGTATGGTTTCTAAGGATAATTTATAACATACTCATAGCTTTTCCTTGAATTGACTAAGGCTGATCTTGTTGCCATACATTTAAATTGTTTAGTAATGCAGTCTTGAGTCTAGTGCACCTATTTAGAAACGACTTTTGGACTGTACTTGTTTTGTAACAACTAGTAACAAATGACAAATGGTTTGGAAAGCACATAACCGTGTTTTACATTGGCTTAAAGATTGGTTTGTAGCGGTAAAATGTCTTCGTATAATATAATTATATGTATTTAAATAGTTCATTTAGGGCCTGTTTATATGGAGCCGAGTTACCTGGCTAGGCGAGTTACTCGCTCCACCGGGTTTAAAAAAGTGATCTGTTTATATGGCACCGGATAACTCGGCTAGTACTTCCGTTCAATTTTCTTAAATGAAGTTTGGCTATGTTAAGTTCGAGTAAAGGCGCGAGATTTTATAAAGCCTCACAGTTTCGCAGCAAAAATGGAATAGGTGAATATAGAATTGAAAATTATGATATGTGTATGTTTTTGTATAATAATGCTGCAAGTAAAAGGCTTAGTACGCATGCGTACCAACAGAGTCAATTTTCTCGTCTCAGCCGAGTTACTCGGCAAATGCGTTTATATGGAAAAATTCATCCCGCCTAGCCGGGTAACTCGTTTACACAAACCGAGTTGCCCGGCAAGGCGAGTTACTCGGATGTATCATATAAACGATTCACCGGGAAATGCATTCATTCTATATAAGGGCCGAGTTACCCGGCTTGGCGAGCCATATAAACAGGCCCTTAGTTTTAGTTGAAACGAAATCTTTGCTCTATAATGATTTGGAATGGTCAGACTGAAAACGAGAGGTAGCAACTTCTAACCGTCTTGATAATAAAAGAAAGACTGGTTGTGTGCTAGAGTGAAAAGACAACAGTTGCTTGCTGGCCCTACTTTCTGTTTCATCTAAATCAAAAACTTGGGCAAACATTGATTTCGTAAAAAACATCAATTGTTGGACGGTTTCCAATAACATAAAAATTGAAATTGCTTTTTTCAAATGTACAAAATGTTGTACACGATAGACAGAGATGTTAACCAGAGTGAATGTAGAAAATTTATTTTAAGAACAAGAATAGGCTAGGAGGAAACATAATGAGAATGAAAGCCAGAACAGTGGAGAAAATAATGTCACTGTCTTGTCTAAAAGGGAGCTGGCATACAGAGGAGATGATGAATCCGTATCTTGTTTGAATCAAGACAACCATAGAAAGTTTCCAAAGTTATTTGGCAAAATCATGTTCCGTTTTTTGACAATTGCTTGCATGCCAAACTACTTGAGTAAGAACGTAGTGATAGCTACTGCAGGAGGTGTTTTCATCTTCATGTGTATCACCTGATCTCTGGAATTATTTGATTGTCTTTATTGATGAAGTTATTCATGGTCAGATTGATAGGAAAATCAGGGAATGCCAGTTTCATTGTTCCTAATGTGATTAATTTTTGAATAAATCACCCCAAAATCAGCTTATCTATACTAACCGTCTGATTAAAAGCGTGTTTGGAGCCTTTTTATATGTATATCGAAGCGTATACTATTTTAAAATAATTTGTTAAATTATCGTAAGATTAAGTATGGACATGTCGACGGTTTTCATATAAATACAGAAGTTGAATGGGAAAAAATATACATGTTGGGCATTCAACACGCGTTTGTATCTGGAAAATGTGGCTGTCATATACGTTATGGGTGACATTATTATAATAATGTTTTATTGCTAAAGGATCCACTTATAAAACAAAAGTTATTGGGGAGCTCAACCAATGCTAAGAGCTACTCTGATCTATAAATAAACTTAAACTACTAATATACAACAGTGGCTTTGTTTGATCATGCGGATGGATCAGTTAAAATTTCACCCAAAGACGCGTCTGATCAGGTGAAGCCAATTGCTTCGAAGAAAGTTTGTTCATTTGTTTAAGGGCCGAAATAGATCAGCATAGCAACAACAAAAAAAGAAGCATGGGATATTTTAAGAAATCAGTTCGCCAAAACTTCTATTTCACAGTTCATTCGACTACACCAGCAATATTAATCGCACCAGTTTAAAAGTGAAAACATACTCGACCATATCAGCGAATTGAAATTCCTCCACGATCAACTAAAAGAAATGGGATATAAAAACAACGATCGCCAATTGGCAATGACTTTACTTGCAAGTTTGCCAGGAGAATACAAGCCGCTGATCACAGCTTTCGATGCGATTGGAAAGGAATCTTAAATTTATCAAAAAGGTAAAGGACTGTTGCTTAATTTTGTAAAATAAAATGTTAGGTACAAAGAAAGATGAAGGGGCGCATGCTGCTCACTGATAATTCAGGAGAAAAGAAAAGAAAGAAGATTACAGTAGGAAAGAAAATGAACACCAGCATTCTTTTCAAGAAGTTTGTTGCTCATGTAAGAAAAGAGAACATTTTGCACGAGATTGTCCCAAAAGAAAGAACGATTTAAGTAGTAAATTCCACAATAAAGGAGAGAGGTCAACATATTGTGCCAAAGAAAATGAAAATGATAAAGAAAGCACTGATGAGGTAGCGTTACTCACAAAAAGAAATGAAAATAGATATGATTAGATAATCAATTATTGTGCGAATCAACATATGCAAACGTGACAATTTATCAGATTATGAAGAGTTATGAAAGCCAAAGAAAGTAAATCTTTGGGATAATTGTGTCATATTGTCTTAAGGAAAACAAACTCATCGTTTGACCGTTCATTTATATGGCTCACATTAACGCCCTAAAAAACGTACTCTATCTGCCCGAGCTGAAGAAAAATTTGCTGTCTGTTCAAGCTATGTCTAAATTTGCTGAAACTGTAATGTTTAAAAAAAACGAATACAAGATCTCCAAGAATTCTAGATTATTGGGAGTTTGTGAGTGTATGGAAAACTATATAAAGTCATCAAAAGAGAAAGCGCATGCTGCAAAGAACATCTGACTTTAGAATTATGGCATTAGAGGTTTGCACACTTAAGAGAAAACATTTATAAATTGGTAAATACAGGTAAAGTGGAAGGTATGGCCATTCTTTTCCAACAATACAGAGTTGCTAAGTTGAAGACTTGGGTGAGAAACATCACAACCTAGGAATGAGTATTAAATGAAACCGTCATTTACGTACAATGTCCATAACTCAAAGGAAATACTTGGAAGGAGTGCTAAAGAAATTTGGTATGGAAAATTGCAAGCTAGTTTCCATCCCATTGGAACTAGGTAAGAAATACGAAAAACGATCAAAAGGCGATGAACCATTCGATAAGAAAACATATTGAAAGAGCTATTGTTTTTTTTTTAACTTATCCTGCAAGAATTATCAGGAAATATTTATCAACTTTTGCTTACCTAAGTTTATGTCAAATCCTGGAGTTAAGCATCCAAATGGAGTAAAACGAGTACGACGTTATCTTGAAGGAACGTTAGAGTATACTCTTCCATGTTCCACTAACGATTCAAGTATAGTTTGTTAAAGTAGTAAACGAGAAGCAAGTGTAGCTAGATCAACAACTCAAGCAGAGTATATAGTAGAGTATAAGCACAGCCAGTCAAAAAGTAGTTAGGCAACGAAGACTACTTGGCAATGTTTTAAAAAAACAAAAAAAAAACAAGATTGTTTCACTACTTTACATGAAGACAACGAATGAATAATAGATAGTCAAGAAGTAGTTAGGCAACGAAGACTACTTGGCAATGTTCTGAAAAAACAAGATTGCTTTACTACTTTACGTGAAGTCAACGAATGAACAATACAATAAAGCTCACCAGAAATCTTATAAACAAATAATATGTTAAATCATTATGTGGGAGAACAAGTCAAAAATAACATCATTACTGTCAAGTATTGATGGGCATGCGCTCTAGCATGCGTAGTCCATTTGACTAATTGTTCATAGCCATGGCAATGACTAACTATATGTACTTGCACTACATTTGCGGCAATTAGATAACTTAGTCGCAAATTATGAAAGAAATAATCTGGGTATGCGCAGTAGTGACTTTAATGATACCACAACTTTTGCAAACCTTTGAATTTTTGTATATATATACAAAGCTGAAAACTTCAACTAGTAGATGTCAACTAGCAGTGGAAGTTGGGTTCGATTAGGTATGCAGTGGCTTAGGGGCCAAGACATCGGTCGCGACCGCACTCCACCTGCGTAACCAGAGCAAAGCCTAACGCAGGCGATCTCGCGGTGTGATGGGCTGAAGCTTGCTATTGCATCTCCCAAGTAGGATAGCGTGGAGGGGCCGAAACCTCCAACCGAAACGTTAACATGCAGCGTCCTAGTACCTTACGCTTAAGAAGGTATCGGGAAGCATGGACCGAAAACGGGGTTTTTTGCTTTCGAATTTTATCTTTTTCTTCTTTTAACAAGAGTTCTTCTCATAAAATAAACCAAGCAATGTTGACACTGTGCCTTTTTCTGACACTTATAATTTAGGACAACATTAAACATGTTTCATAAAATTTTTATTGGTTTATATTTTTCTGATTTAACTCTCTCATTTACTGTTTCTTAAGTATCACAAGCAAACCATCCATCGACTTTGTAGCAGACAGAATTATCTGGTTTCCTTAATTAATATGAGACGCTCTAGTGCTAAACTATCTCGGGTCTCCGGAAACATGGAAAAACGGGATTTTTGTTTCCAAAATTTGTCTTTTTCTTTACAAGAACTCTTCTCATAAAAGAAACTAGAACATCCAAGGATACTGCACATGTTCAAACAACTTCTGCCTTTTTCACTTATAATTTAAACCAACTCTAAGCATGTTTATACGTTTTTTACTCATTACCTTTTGCAATTTAACTTTCTCATAACTCTCTCGTGATGAACGAGAGCCTTCTTATGCAATATGACTCTTTCATCATGAACGAACGCATCCATGGGCTTCACGGAAAAAAGGGATTATGTACTTTGTTATAATAGTGTCTACAAAGATAACATTTAATAAGCCAAGCAATTTGTATCGTCTAAATTGAGCCTCGCTTTGAACCATTATGTTATAAAATTTCGAATCATTTTGGATACTAAATTTTTTTTTACCTTATAATATTTTCATGATTCAATCTAGAAAGTAACTTCTCTCCTCGAGTAATTTTGCGATTAAACAGCACACTTTTCGGAATCAAAGCAATTCTTTTGATCGCATAGAGACAGCCGTCCAATTCATTACGTACCTAAGCGTATATAAAGCATTTCTAAATCACGTACAAAATTTCCTTCACGTGACCAAATTACCATCTATTTAAACGATGTTGTATGTAATAAAAAGTTACCTTGACAACTGAAGCAAACCCTCCTTTTTTTAAGCATTTGCAACACCTCAAATTCATTTCGAACTCTTGCATTTCTCGCAGCGTAGCCGAAAGGAATAGGCATCAAATAAGGATACTCATCTCCATCATAACAGCTATTTTGATTTCTCCTTGATCTTTTTCAGCGTCAAGCTTATCTGAAGTGATGTTATTTGCTAAACCGTACGACATGGGATTTGGAGAGATAAAACGATGTCCAAGAAGCTGCTGTGCCGAGCATTGGTTACCGTTCTCCGGATATAGACATCTATACAAAGTATATGACATTAAAAAACAGTAGCTATAAATTCTTCGTCACTTTAATGCTTGTTTTTTCTTATGATCTTCATATTTTCAAGTGGAAGCCTTGAGTGGCAGTTTTCAAGCAAACCCAAAAATGTCCAAAAAGGTTTACTTGAATCATAATACCCTATTGGCAAAATTCAATAAAAATAGCAAATAATAAGTCCTTATACATATCTATTGAGCTAAACGAAAATTGTTAACATTTTCCCTACCTATGAATGAACGTGAACTAATCCTTCTACAATCTCACTGAGAATCCACCACATTCTCTGTTGGTGCTTGTACTATCCCTCCTCAATAGAATTTGTTAGATGTTAACAGACATTATGTCAAACAAAAAGACACTCTACTTTGTAATGAAACAAGGCAGATAAGTTAATCATAGTTTTTTATGTTACTTATTGTAGCTAACTGGGTGTTTTTTCTACTGCTATGCTTACATATCTTTAGTACAGAATGTCTGGTTATTTGACTGATTTGGAAGAACCAACAATGTTTGTTAAGTTGTGCTTGAAGTGTGCTTTGAGAAGTTTTTCATAAAATTAAATTGCAGCTCAACAATAGATAAATTTGTTTTGCAGAGTTGATTACATAAAATTTGATTTTTAAGTTTATACAAAAGAACCTCTTGGAAAAAAACACCCGGAAGCCACTTTTAATGAGAAGTTGTGTTAAGATGAGATGTTAAGATGAGTTGTGTCTAAGTTTTCTTATCTGACAACATACCTGAAGTAATCCATCAATTCTATATCATTTTCATCCATTTCCAATTCTCATTCTGTGTATACATCTCTCTGGTTCAATATACCACAAACATTGTTATCAGAAAAGTGATTGTGCAGTTCCTATGTCCAGTGCTTTCAGGAAGAAAAAAGATCATCAGGTACACCGAAATCAAGGTGTCTCTGAAATGCCGTATGCAATGTGTGTTCCATTGTTGCTTTACCTTGTTAAGTTTTGACTGTAAAACTCTGAATAAACAAACCAAATACATTCCATCTGCAAGTGATTTCCCAATGCAAGCTTTCTTTCATGAACAAGATGTTTAAAATGATTGATAACCCATCCAGAAAATCCTTTTCTACAGTGAGACCACCAGTTCTCAATCCATTGATTAGCATGAGATGATGAATAACGATGCCCTTGCTCACCACCAACAAGGCTACATTGCATCGCTGCAAAATAGTATTCTCTGTTCCTCAATCTGCCTGTACTGTACTAGGATGGAGCGAAACTTAAATTCTTCCACTGACCGTAAAAAAATTAGCTGGAATAACTGGATTGTTATTGCTTTTGCAAACTTTTAGCCATATTATTCGTCAAGAAAACCCGTCAACACAACCGTGAATTGGTAAACCGTAGGGCTTCAGCTTATCGTATCCATCTACATGCCAGGTAGCATTTGGTCCATCAGATACGTAAGTTCGCGGAAGCAACTTTCTAGCTTTACGGAGTGCCGATGCTTCTGGGTCGACGTCTTTTAGGATTCTCATAACTGTGTCTCGAGGAACTTTATATTGTAACTTGTTCTTAACTTATTCCACATACCCCTGTAACCAAGAGTCGATGATGATCCCTTAATTTCGTTCTCAATGATTTGCCGAACGGTGTCTTCTGAGACAGCTTGGTCCACTTTTTGCAAGCCGTATGACTGAGCCTTCGCTTTAATGTTCAGATGGACATTGAAATATCATGGTATTGGAACAAGAACAAAGTTATTGTGTTCCAATCATAACCACATATTCCCTTCTTATGCAACACCAAAAAGGTATCCTGTCATTATAGATGCTTTTGAAGAATATAGGTAACTGCATGTAGTTCACTGATTTATTAAACTGCTGTACTAGGTATGAATTGCTGGGAAAGTTGCAGTAGTCTAAGAGTTACAGTAGTCTAGTAGAAAGTTTTATAGCCTAAGAATCTCATCTTAAGAGATGTATTTAATTGGAGAAAATCAAAATGCTAAAGTTTATGATGGGAAAGAATTTTTCCTCAAGTATTATTATATTGCACTGTATTTTGTTTATGTCATTTGTTTAAGAGTGCATAATTGCTTTCTTTGTGTCATTGCTTTTTTCAGAATTTACAGACATAAACTAAACATGTTGAGCTGTGTTATTCCTGAGCTTGATGAAGGAAATATCTGTCCTGCTTGTACCAAAGTGAGTATATTCGTATTACTTGTTTAACAAGAAAAATTAGGAAAAAGAACATTAGCAATGCTATCTCAAACACCTTTTTGACTGCATCATTGAACTCAAATACATTGCATGATTTTATCCTTCATCATATTATTATTTGATTTTTTTCATTTTCTACCACATAGTTTTTATTTTCAATAAATTTTTGCCATGGGCTTTAGGAAATAAAACTCTTGTATACTTTTTTGTTTGTTACATATTGATATTTATAAGAATGTCATGGTTTTCTTGCTGGGAATGCTGTTTGATCAATGAGTCACTACAAAGCTCTTGATGAAACAGCAATCTATGGACGAGGCTGTTGACATGAATTTCCTAAAAAATTCTTAAATTTGAAACATGGAGATAGGTCTGTTACACACATTTTTGTCTATTTTTACCTAAATGTTCTTGGTTTGAAAGAGGTGGTTAGGATGCATGCATTTGATGGTGTAAATTTATTTTTTTCAGTTGGTTTGCTACTTTCAATGCTTTGTGCAAGTGCTGAAGCTTTTTGCATACATGTGGTTGCATTATTTAAAAAAATATTCTACATATTTTATAGATTGAGCTATGCAGTTTATGTTCTCCAAAATTAGAGAAAGATAATGCTGATAATCCTGCACTCAAAATAAACATATTGTATGATGTTGCATGCATGTTGGTGAAACACTTACAGGTAATATTCAATTGACAATAGTTGCTTTGTTAACTGTTTCCTTAGTCAATAACTTTCCCTCAACACTTTTTTTCTTTGAAAAGGTAGTCTTTCACATGTTTTTCTTTATTTTGTTTGTTACAAAAAGAATTTGGAGGATCCGATTGTTGACATTTTTCAATTTTCAATTCCAATTTTTCACTGCTATGGGCATGTTGGACGATGCCAAGTTAGTTGTTGTTTTTATTTTTCATACGTATAAACAGATATTGATACCTGGGTTTTTGTGCTATCATAACTAATGGTATTGTAGATGATAAATGATGAAAATTCAATAATTGTTTACTAAATCTTTCTTGTAAAAGGTTAAATTTAGTCCCCGACGGGAAGAAGGATTTGGCCTAACTGACGGTGAGATGTTGGAGAGATTGTGGGCTTACATTCGCAAATTTAGCAGAATGACTAAAGAAATACGTCCAAGTCAGAGAGTTGATGTACTCAGTGATGCTCTTTTACATTATGGAAAGAAAACGAAGATTAATTTAGGTATAGCTAGTTTTTCTTTCTTTGTTTGAACATATACATAGCTAACATGTCATCATATTATGTAATAGCAAATATGAATTAAATTTTGTTTTTTGTGGCAATTTGCTGATGGCAAGGATGAAGCGAGCTGTTGACGTGAAAGAAACTGCAAAATTAGATATTGAAAAGTTATGCAGGTGCTTTCCGTGTGAGTATATGTTTGTATTTGCTGTGTGATTATATTTGACTCCGATTTTGGATATGAACTATTTACGACTCACATGAAAGCAGTAAATTTTCTTTTTTTTTCATTATCTAAAGCTCACAGGATTTCAATAGATGATATTCGTGAGTAGATGAAGGACGAATCGACTTTTTTTGATCGTGAAGTTGAGACTGGTTAGTAAATGAGAAATAATGGCTTGTAGCTAAGGAACAGATTTGACACATAATTATTGCTCATTATGTGGAAATGTTTTACGCACAGAAAACTTTTTTAACAAATATACGTAAATCTTCAACAACTTACAGAAGAAGAAGATTGGAAATGCAAGTACGTTATATACCTGGACTTGTACGCTGATCTTTACCATCGATGGAATGGTTGCACTGATCCAAGTGAACTGACTGTTCGATTTAATCAGATGAAAAAGTATGTTCAAAAAGTGCAACTTGTTTCTAGAGATATTAAAGTCTTAAACAGTGTGAATTTAGAAAAATGAACTGGGAAATTTTGAAGCTATGAATGTACGTCGTAACATTGTAAATAATAAGTTGGAATATGGAATAAAAAATTATTTCTTGTTTTTATACGTACGTACAAGTAGAGATGTATATGCAACTTGCAGGTGCTTGTCAGACCGTGCCTTATATTTGCAATGATTTGGTATTTACTGTTTAGAATTGATGAGCAGTTTGAAGATCATGGAAAGGGAAAACTCAATTTCTGCAAGCTGGCAAAATACTGACTCAGAGTACGAAAATGCATAACGCGAGGTTGCGTCTAGGAAAGAAAACGTGTTTTGTCTCGAATGAGGAAAAATGTTGTTGAAATATGGTTTCTCCTAAAGCTTAAGTCTAAATACTGTGGTAACTATACGTATCTCATAAATGTTCCATACAACTTGCAATGTTTGTAAATTACTTTACATGTTCCCTTCTTTGTAATGTTCTCTGTATGTTTGTAAATGTTTCTGTATGTTTGTTCTGTTTTTTAGATGGTCAAGCGTTGGCATCCAGACTTTCGAAGCAAATTACTTGAGTAACAAAGGATGTCAATAAAGATATCGCAGCTTATAACGAGGAAAAGAATCACATTTTAATCATTCACATACCGCGTTAACATTTGATGCCGTCAAAGATCCTGACAATGATTTTTGGTGTGAATATCTAGCTGCACCTACTGATGAAGATTTTTCAGTTTCATTTACTTTTAAACGGAAGGCTATAGATTTATGCCATTTGCTTGACCGATCCCAGGAAGAGCAAATCCTGTTAAAGACAGAAATGGAAAATACGTGGAGTCACTACTTTCAGCAGCACGGCAAGATTACTGACTTTTGAATAGTTTTATTAACCATGAAAAGTACTTTATGTTGAATATGTTGAAGCGATATTTTTACACACGACTATGAAAGCACCAGCGATAACACTGGTCAACAAAAAGAAACTTTTTAAAAGGTGTCTGATATTTTTTGACAGATTTACTATATTTTTGCTATGCTAAATCTAGAAATAACATTCATTTTGCTCTCGGAGGTCAAATTTTTTTGCAAATTTGAATTTAAAATTATGCGACTTTAGTTATATTTTTTTAAAACAATGTTTTCAAGATGTTTCAAAACTAAATGTCAGTTTTTATGATAAAATTGCAGTATTCCAAGAAAGAATCATGTACACTTCATGTACAGTACATGTAACTAAAAATGAAAACTTAATGTTTGCATTATTACGGTCTAAATTTTCGTTTTTTTTGATTGTCGCGAATGTTTTGGTGCTTGCACATCTCTTTTTAAATTCCAACAGTAGTCTGCCATCATCACCATGTCCCACCTTTCTCTTAAGTCATGGTGAAAGCGTTCTCCTTGCTCATCGCTTAAAGAGCCAAGATTTTCGGGATCAATACCAGCTTTTAATTTTTCAGTTGACAAATTGGGGAAGGTTTTACAACGAAACTGAAAACACCGTCCATCTTTATCCAAAGTTTTAGTGAATTGCCTTATCAAACCGAACTTTATGTGCAGTGGAGGAAATAAAATACGTCCCCTGTCAACTAGAGGCTTGTTTATCACATTTTTTGCTCTACAACTAGCAAGCTCTTCACGTACTGGCCATTCTTTTTTCACGTAATGATGAGTACGATCCCTACTATCCCAGAGGCATAAAAAGTATGGGTATTTGGCAAGTCCAGACTGTTGACCAAGCAAGAAGTTGACCATTTTAAAGTCAACGCAAATCAGCCATTTATGTTGGTCATAAGAAATTTTTTCTAGGACGTACTTAATTGCTTCATGCTGTTCTTTTAATGTTGTCGAATGTGCCAATGGCACAGATGCAAATTGATTTCCATTGTGTAACAACACACATTTCAAGGACCTTTTGCTGCTGTCGATAAAAAGTCGCCAGTCCTCTGATTTGTATTCAGGTACGCCGAGATGTTTCAGTAGCTCTACTATGTCATTGCGATAGACTAATTCTTTTTCTTGAGCAAAATATCTTAAAAATTCCTGGTGCCTGGTACGGAAGAAACTTACCTTAACTTTACCATTTAGCATGTTCTTGTCCTTTAAACGAGATGCAAGAAGTTCGGCAGAGTCTTTTGGCAAATTTAAATCGCGAACAAGATCGTTTAGTTCGTTTTGGGAAACAATTTTGCCATCGGGAAAACAATTTAGTCATGTGGAAAGGATGCATCAACGGTAGTGGCAATGCTTTGAGTTTCATCCTGGCTACTACTGCTTTCTTCAATACTTGTATCTTCAAATACAAGTACGGGAATTTCTTCACTATAAGGAGTAGGGCGCATAGCTGACGGTAGATTGGGATACTCCAGTGTTGTGCGATTTTTTCTGTTAATTCCCATGACATTGATAGCACAAAAGTAGCAATCGGTTGCATGATTTAAGGCTCTCGCCAAATCATGGGGATGCCAAAGTTCATGGACTTTTGCGTGCCATCTTTTGCAAACCATGTGAGGTGCCCAACTTTTGTCTTGATCGCCGAGCTTCATGCCAAAATATGCATAGTAAACGCGCTTGATAAAGGTGGTGACAGTATTGCGATTTGGTGCAAGTGTGTATTCACCACAAACATAGCAAAAAACATCTGGCTTATTTTTCTTATTTCTACTTTTTATTATTTTTTACGTACATTAATATGTTGGTGTGTTTTAACAAGTTTTACCATTGAATTTCAGTATGGGCTAAATAAAGCCTTATTTTATCTTTAAATATCCCATAATAATCGCAAAACCTAAACTCCCTAATTGAAATTCAATCAAAAATTGCTTATTCAAATGCTTTCTTCTTTGTATTGCTAGTGCTAAAAAATTTAAATTTGTTCAGATAATAGAACTTTAAAAGGTAAATGGTTAGTGCTTCTGTTGTACCTTTCTCGGGTATTTAAAAGTTAAAAATAGAAAATTAACGATAGTTTAAAATCTCGACCTGACCCAGCAAAATAGTGTTATTTTGGACTCAGCACATCAAAATTATCCAAAATCAGTTTACAAAACTGAGACACCAAATTTGCTGTTGACCAGTGTAATGTATAACAGAGTTGTGCAGTCACTTCAAGCTCTTGAAGATCCTTTAATTAGAAAATCAATTTACGTAAAGGGCACTTGAAAAGTTGTTAAGAAATCATGTGTAATAGCCTTCTAACGTACGTACGCTGGATAATAAAATTTATGAAAAAGTGGAGGTTTTTTAATAAACACTTTTGTTCATAACAACTGTTATGTTAGCTAAATAGCTAATGTAGTTTATAGCGTTGCATGAAAATTAACTTTGATATTTTATTTATAACTCCTCAATTTCTTTCTTAACTTGACATATTTCATTTCTAGTTGTAACTAAAAGCATCTTTTATTTTAACTATAGACAAAATTGAAGTATAATTGTTTCCTGTATAAGAATTTTATTTTTGAATAGAAAATCTTATTCAGTAAACCTATTCAAAACAGCGCTAGTTTCGTCAATAGTATGTTTAGATAACATTGAGTCATAAGAGTAAATTAGTATGATACATTATCAAGTCACCTCAAATTTTTACAATATCCACTACAGCTTTCAGGTACTTCGGTAGACAACAAGGTTAGTCACTTTCAAAGTCTGCAACGTCTTGAACTCCACTCGCACAATTATAAATTTTTCAGAGTTATTTCGGAGACAACGCTCAGTTTTCGTATACAATATATGCATTAAATAAAATATCATAGTTTCACTGTCACATAGCTTTCACAACAAAAGAACGACTTGGAATTTGGCGTTAGACAAACAAACCTCAGGGAATAAAACGTTATACATGTAGTTGATGTTCATTGAATTTGTTTCATCAAAGGATTGAAAAATATCTGTGACTATTTCTTTGAGTACATTCAACAGATCTTTGCCTATATATACAAAAATGAAGAGTTAAGACACTAACAGAGAATATGTTTTCATTCTTGAGTTCGAGTTAAAGGACACGCCATGTAGAGATCTGTGAGTTCACTCTGAGCTTGATTTCGCCCACGGATCATTTGCTTAAATAACCTGTGGCGTTAACTTGGTATGGCACCGTTGACGATTTTTGTTAAATGTGTCTAAAATTTAATGTTAAAATATTATAGGTATGTTTATCTGTAACTGATATTAAATAATTTAAATTCTAGCAGAACATTTAATCCTCTGAATGAGCGATTTCCCTTTATATTTATGTCAAATGTTTTCGCAGATCTGTCAAAGAAAAATTAAAAGAAATGAAATATATTTATTCGTGTGTGTTCAAGAAACTCACATTTTAGAAATAAAGCATTCAAGAGCACGAATAACGTATTAATAACTGTTATGAATACGTATGCAAATAAATCGGTGATGCGCAAAAATGAACAGACTAACAGTTCGTAGTTTAGAAAAAGTGGATGTATAATTTACCCATGAGTAAAGTAAGATACATTGCATCTGCAATCAAATTTTCCTTTCGGCTTTGTCGTAATGCCAACGCAATCCCAATGGTACCATTGTTGACAAACATCACATAACACCCAATCCACCATTCCATTATCTTTGGAAGATGGTTCTTGACAAAGAAAGGCTTTACATTTGTCATAGGATGTCAAATGACCAGCTCTCTTCTTTGCAAAAGACACACTTTTTCTGTCACTGGACTTTGCCTCTTTTCTTTTTCTTTTGTTGTTACTTCTTCCCTTCCTGCGTTCTTTATCAACTTTTTTAGGCACGGCGTTTTCTGTTACAAGGTGTCCGTCACCTTCATTAACTGTTCCGTCTCGTCCACAAAATACATTCCCAGAATTACCATCATCATCACCATCATTATTTACAACATCTTCTCTATCATCGGGAACATCACCATTTTCACAACCATTATCAACATTATTAGTTCTTTGTCCATGACCAACATATGCTTTAAAGGTACTTGCAAAAAGTTGGTTGAACCCTTACAAAAATAAACTATAGTTTTGAAAACAGCAGTATTTTGGAACAAAAACTGTAGTTCCGAAAACTATAGTTGTATGAATAAACTATAGTTTTCGGGACTATAGTTTTGGGGATACTAGAGTTATAGAAACTAAAGTTTTGGGAGAACTGTAGTTTTACAATTGATAGTTTTGTTCCCAAACACTACAGTTTTCAAAACTATATTTTTCCGTGAACTACAGTTTTCCAATGAATCTATGTTATAATGTAGTTCATTAACTAAGGATTTCATAAACACAATTTAGCAAATTCCCTGAACAGGTTCTAGTAGTACACATTATTTTATACAGAATTCAATAAAACATGAATCCACGATACAATTCCGGGAGTATCGTTACATGTTTGTAAATGTAGATCGTCCAGATTGGTATAGTCCAGAGAAGGACTGTTTTTGTTGTTGTTGACTGACGACGTTTCGACAACCTTAGCGGTAGTCATCTTCAGAGTCAAATGAGTAGTAAACGTCAGGTTAGCCGTATTTGTTATCTGGTTCTTACGTCATTGTATTGTGTGTACAGGAAATGTGTATTGTCATTGTGAATTAGTGTGAAGTGTAATGTTTTTAGTTAATCGTTTGTTTGTATTGTGAATAAGTCGTTTGTAAGGTGCCGGTAATTGCTGTGATCTGTTCAGGGGGGTTTGTTCCAAGTTGGTATATCAACTTTCTAATGTAAGCCGTTGTCTATAGTCAGTACTGTAAGTAATGCATTTTGCCGAGTCCCAGTCAATGTTGTGCTTAGTGATTCGGTGATGTTCGGCAATGTGATTAGTTTTGTCTTGTTTCTTAGTAGCTCGTTTGTGTTCAGTAAGTCTTATGTTTAATTTCCCCGATATATGAGGCGTGAAAGTCGGAGCAGTTTATTTTGTAAACTGCACCTTGTCGTTCGTTGGGTTGTTCTATGTCCTTTCTGTTCGTTAGTACTTGTCGTAACTTTGTGATTGGTTTATATGCGACACGTATGTTGTATGGTCGTATGATACGCGAGATAGTCTCAGACGTACCTTTGATGCAAGGTATCGTTGCTGTTGTCACTGAATTGTTCGTTTCGTTGGGTTTGTATGTGTTGCGTTTGATAAAGTCAGAGTTATAGTTGTTTTTGTCAAAAACACGTTTGAGATAGTTGTTTTCGTTGTGTAGAGCGTCCGGTGAATCACATATGATTTGTGCACGTCTTGTTGATGTTCTGATTGTGGTGGCTTTGTGTGATGTAGGGTTGTAAGATGATTCGTCTAGTAGTCGGTCAGTATGTGTTGGCTTGCGATAAACTGTTGTTCGTAGTTTTTGATTGTCATGTTTTACCAAACAGTCGAGAAAAGGAAGAGTTCCGTTTTCTTCGACATCTTTGGTAAATTGTATGTAGCTGTTGTGTTTGTTGATGTGTGTGAAAAAGTCATCAATCTAGTCTGCATTTAGTGCTGTGATTGTGTCATCTACGTAGCGAAACCAAAAAGGTAGTGCATGTTTGTAAGTCGTGAGCGCCCGTTGCTCTATAGATTGCATTACAATTTCAGCAACTACAACAGAAACGGGCGAGCCCATTGCTGTTCCATGTAATTGTTTGTAGTGTGTACCTTTGTACTGGAAGTAATTTTGTAATAGTGCATGTTTGTAAGTCGTTAGCGCCCGTTCCTCTATAGATTGTATTACAATTTTAGCAACTACAACAGAAACGGGTGAGCCCATTGCTGTTCCATGTAATTTTTTGTAGTGTGTACCTTTGTACTGGAAGTAAGTCGAGGTGAGGCAGAGCTCCAGTAGCTCCATAATGTCTTCTGTCATTAATGGCAGTACGTCAGTGGTGTTTGTAATGAAGATTTTTGTACAAGTAAGTGCCAGATTAAGTGGAATACTGGTGAACAGTGATTTCACATCAAAAGACACTAGTATATAGTTGTCCGGTATTTGTATAGTGCTCAGTTTTTTAATGAAAGTCTCAGTGGATTGCAGCTTGTGTTTTGATTTGTTTGTAAGTGGTTGAAGTATGTCAGTCAAGTACTTCGAGAGTTCGTAAGTAGGCGAACCACAGAATGATACAATTGGTCGCATGGGTATTTGTGGTTTGTGAAGTTTTGGTAGTCCGTATAGTCTGGGTGGTCGTGGTACTGAACATCTGAGTCGATAGTAAATACGTTCAGATATAATGTTAGATTTTCTCATAGAAGATCTTGCTGTTAAGTTTGCGTACTAGTGATGGTGTTGGGTCTCATTTGAGTTGTTCGTACGTTTGTCTGTCGTTAACAAGGGTGCCCATTTTGTTAAAGTAATCATTCCTGTCCATGACCACAGTCACACGTCCTTTGTCTGCTGGTAAAATGACGATGTTGTTGTTGTGTTTTAGTCGTTTGAGTGTTTGTTGTTCGTTCTTTGTCAAGTTGTTGTCACGTATAGAGGACGATTGTAAAGTAGAGGCTATCCTGCTTCTGATCTCGTCTTTGGTTGTCTCTGACAAGTCTCTTTGATACGCTATTTCACATTTCCTGTACACATTTCCTGTACACACAATACAATGACGTAAGAACCAGATAACAAATACGGCTAAACTGACGTTTACTCCTCATTTGACTCTGAAGATGACTACCGCTAAGGTTGTCGAAACGTCGTCAGTCAAAACAACAACAAAAACAGTCCTTCTCAGGACTATACCAACCTGGACGATTTACATTTACAAACATGAAGTTCTTAAATCTAGAAATTTAAAACAATATATCATAACCTTCTAAAGGTTGATGACACTACGTAATATTGAGTTGTTGCTTTTCACCCAAATACTAAATTTCAAATCCAAAATATACTGAATAGAACAAGCAATTTACAAATTTCTCCATTTTGGAAGACAAAACTGAAAAGCAGAGAAAGCATTGATTTGAAAATACAAATGAAGTAAATTTTCCTCAAGCTCACCATTGCCATTGTCAATTTGCTCATTTAGTCTTTTGATCTGATTTTCCAGCATTTCTACCCTCTCTTTGAGTTCCAAGGCTTCTTTTTTATACATGCATTTATCATTGCAAAGTGCACTACCTTCATCTGACTGACTCTCCTAAATAATCAACAAGAACTTAGGCAATATTTAACAATATTTTCCTTTTAGTACCAACTATTAAGGTGTACTTTACTAACAACAAGTACATTATATTATAATGATAAATCTCAATTTTTTAATTTCATAAGCCCCACTGATTGAAAATTCTTTTGTATGATTTCCCTATACAAGTCTTACACTGTACAATGTTTGCATTTTAAAAGATTTTTCCCTTACAAACAAGAAATAAATTTCAAATTAACAGCATTTTATGATTAACGGGAACATGTCATACAGTATGAACTTTTTTAGCATTTAACCAAACAACATCCAAGTTTTATTCTGAAAAATGACCTTAATTCCCTAGCATTCCTCATTAAAAATAAAATTGCATAATTTAAAGATAAGAATAATTATTATCATTGTGTATAGTACATACCTTGGTTAATTACTCTTTTATAAGTGAAGCAAGGCTTGCTGAGCAGCAAGCCTCTGTTTTCTTTGACCTGGATGCCTTTAGCTTTTTAGGAATACTGTGCTCCTGCTGGTAACAAGAACAACAATACAAAATTTTATACATGTTGTTTGAAAAGTTTGTTATTAGCTACTACTTCTCATTTAAATTCTTAGGCTCATAGCCTTGTTCAGCAATGTAGACCTTCCAACATAGAATTAGTAGATAATAACATTTGAATCATGAATACCATATGGAGTACTTAACAAATTTCCATGAATGCATCATCACATTAGTGACATGAGTGCTAACTACAGATGATGGCAGCAATAATTGAGAAACATGCAGTAAACACCATTTAAACAAAATGTGGTCAATGTAATATTTCGGGCAACTCACCACATCATCTGATTCACTCTCACTTTTAATTGTAAACTTTGCTTTGTGAATTTTTTTGCGACACCCTTTGCCAGTATTTATAGAGAAAGTTTCTTCTTTTCTCATTGTCTTGAGCAAATAATCTTTACTATCTGTTTATACAAAACAATGGATGACTATTTAACAACTATTAAAAAATAATAATTTTCAATTGGAAGCAGTAGCATGCCTGAAATTATAAGGAAACGACCTTATGCAAAGTTTGGCCTAATGTATTACTACATGTATTTAAGAGCAAACAAGTTAAAATCTGAGAAATAGACACATCCTTATTGTCAGTATTGTAATTGAACTATTGCTATGTAGAAGAAAGAACAACATTCGAGCAAAGGCTTTTTATCAGAAAGTATTTCCCTCCTAAAAAAGCAGTAAGTTGAATTGATAACAGCAACCTTCATATAAACTATGACTATTTCTACAAACAAGACAGAGAAATAAACAAATAGATTTTCACACAGAAATTTACAGATATATAGCAAAGCAAAGATGTTTCATGAAGAAATGATAACAAAGAGAAAGAGCTAGATGCACTAGCAATTAGCTTTTTGGCTGAATTATACAAGCTTTTAGAAACTTGACAAAAAATTCTACAACACACTAAAAGTACTAACCTGAAACCTCTATTATCTCTGCAGGAAATTTCTTCGACTTGCCGTTTCCCTTTGTTTTTCCATCGCCCCACATGACTAACGTTTTGAATCCTTAAAGTTCATCTTTGTCTTTCGACATATTTTCATCCTAAAAAATGATGTTAGAATATGGAATGATATCCCATGTATTTTCGTTGTAAAAATTCACCAATGCAAACGCCGTATTTTCGAATATTATCGCTGAAAAAGTTTTTTCAACTCTTAACGTATCTTTGCAACAAGCAACATGTTAATCAGATTGAAGATCATGGAATCGGGTAAAGATTAAGGATTACAAAATAACAGTCCCAGTCTCCCAACGCTCTCGTCTAAATCTAAACAGAATAGTTTGAAACAATATTGAAACAAAGCAAACGAAAGATTTTTGTTTTTTATAAGTTGAGGTAAGCCTGGTGTTTTCCGGGTTTCAAAAACCCACGTTAAGCATTCATTAAACTACAGTGAAGTAAACATTAAAAATGGCTTATAAAAATACGGTCGAATTATGCGAGAAATACGAAGCAGTTATGGTTCTCAGTGGAGTGGGAGATGCTCTAGGTTATAAGAATGGTTTGTGGGAATTCTGTTACAGTGGTACTCAAATTCATGAAGAACTAGAAAAACTCGGAGGACTTAATAAAATTGACATTAAAGGATGGAGGGTTAGTGACGACACTGTACTACACATTGCTACAGCAGAAGCGTTGGTTTCTGAATGGGCAACAACGGGAGAGTTATTGAGCATTATGGCTACAAAGTACAAGAAGACATGTGCTGAGGATATGTGGGAAAGAGCTCCTGGTCAGACCACAACAAAGGCATGTTTTATGTTACGACCTCTTGAGGAAAAAGGTTACATTATACCATTTAATGAACGAGGTGGAGGATGTGGTGCAGCTATGAGATCCATGTGTATAGGTTTGATGTTTCCTTGTGAAGATCAAATTGAAATGTTAATTGAAATTGCTGTTGAAAGTGGAAGGATGACTCATAATCACCCTACAGGTATTCACCTTTCATAATAAAGCAACGATTTCAGATCATGTATCAATTATCAAGTCACTAATGTCTAGTGTTTTGTCTATCACCAAGTGTTGCTTTGTATACAGTTTGCCAGGTTTTCCTGTTATCTGCATTTCTTTTCATTTTAACACACCTTATAGTAATTTAGCTTTTCAATCCTTTTGCTTATTTTAGATGTTTTACCTTCAACTCTTCCTTTGATTACTTACTTGAACAAGCCATTACCATGAATGTTTCGTATCCTTTTGTCTAATATCAATTTATCAATGAAATAAAAGATGTTGACCTTAGGTTTGCATAAGTCTATCATTTTCTAGAACCACGTCTCAAATGCCTCCATCCTTCTAACATTCTCACATTTTCCACATTTCCAAATTTCTGTCTTCTAAAAGCTATTTGAATTGCCATTTCTGTTTTTCTTTTATATCTTCACTACTACAGCCTTTGAATCCATGATCCATGTCAAAATGCCGCTATTATGTAATTAGGGTCATCATAATGTAAGTGACATGAAATTAGCAATCTTTAAAGATAGTGATTTTATCTTTAGGTTATCTTGGGGCTGTTACTGCAGCTTTATTTACAGCCTATGCTATACAGAAGATACCTCCAAAAAGTTGGGGTGCAGGACTTTTAGGTGTTTTACCCAAAGTTTGGGAATACATTGAGAAGGTTGGTCGTGATGTAGAAGAAAACAAGAAATCTTGGGGCTACTTTAAAAACAGTTGGGAGTCATATCTTGAAGTACGGGGATTAACAAATGGAACCAGTGAACCAAAGTTTCCAGTGATGTATAACATACCTGAACGTGATGCTTTTTATAAATCTGTGAGTTATGCAGGTTGGGGTGGGTCCAGTGGTCATGATGCACCAATGATTGCTTACGATGCTTTGATGATGGCAAAAGATTCATGGTTTCAATTGTGTTCTTGTTCTATGTTTCATGGTGGAGATAGTGACAGTACAGGAATATTGGCTGCAGCATGGTGGGGTGGTATGTTTGGTATGATAGGTGTACCCCCTGGAAATTATAAGAACTTAGAATATGGTCATAGGCTTATGGAGCTTGGTAAAAAACTACTGAATGTATCAAAGAATATGAAAAACTAACAGGACAGTATTTATTCAACAAAATTTATGTCATAAAATTCTGTCATCCCAAAACAAACAAACAAACAAACAACATTTGTATACCGGCCAGTATTAATCCCCGCCAGGGGGGTTGACCGGTCCATGAACTTTTCTACGCCAAACGTCTCTATCTCTCGCCATATCTCTCGTTATACCCATCGCCTTCATATCACTGTTCACAGCATCCATCCATCTCTTTCTCGGTCTACCTCGTTTGCGGACTCCATCAACATTCATATGCAACGTTCTACGAATTTCAGCACTTTCTTCCCTCCTTTCCACATGCCCAAACCACCTCAAACGCTGGCGCCTTACCCAATTCTCGATACACTCAACACCAACTCTTTCTCTAATCTCTTCACTTCGAATCCTATCCATCAACGTGGATCATACAACAAAAATTACTACTTGGTTATAACATAAAAACAATTTTCTTTAGAAATAAAGTCTAAAGGAAAATGTCAGATTCAGGGCAGCTATAAGTTCTAGTTAGGATGATTCCTGGATGTAGAGCAAGTTTTTTGACTAGATATCTGTGAAACTATGTATAGAAAAGGACCATTGCATCTTTAGGTTCATTTTACCTCACAAAATGTAAACTGCAAACGTTTTGTTCAGTACCAAAAATTCCTTTTCAGGGAGAGGGGAGTTGACTTAAAAATAGGTTTAACATAATTTGGAAGGCACAATTTTCTTTGAAACACGTAGCTACTAAAGTATAACTCTAAAGCTTTGTTATATTCCCGAGTTTCATAATACATCACACCTAGATTTTTTAAAAGATTTAGCGACATCAACATGACTAGTTCCTAACGTTTTTTTGCGAATTTCCAGAGCTTTTTTGTAAAATTCTATTGCTTTGTCGTAGTTTCCAGTTTTATCAAACACCAAAGCAAGATTGTGTAAAGACGCAGCAACACCAACATGATTTGGACCTAACAATTGTTTTTGAATTTCCAGAGCTTTTTCGTAAAACTCTATAGCTTTGTCGTAGTTTCCAGTTTCATATAACACCAAATCAAAGTTGTTTAAAGACGCAGCGACATCAACATGATTTGGACCTAACGATTGTTTTCGAATTTCCAGAGCTTTTTCGTAAAACTCTTTAGCTTTGTCGTAGTTTCCAGTTTTATCATACACCGAACCAAGATTATTTAAAGACGTAGCGACATCAACATGACTTGGACCTAACGATTGTTTTCGAATTTCCAGAGCTTTTTCGTAAAAATCTATAGCTTTGAAGTAGTTTTCAGTTTCAGAATACACCGCAGCAAGATTGTCAAAACACTCAGCGACATCAACATGATTTGGACCTAACGATTGTTTTTTTATTTCAAGAGCTTTTTCATGAAACTCTACAGCTTTGTCGTAGTTTTCAGTTTGAGTATACACCTCAGCAAGATTGTATAAACACTCAGCGACATCAACATGATTTGGGCCTAGCGATTGTTTTCGAAATTCCAGAGCTTTTTCGTGAACCTCTATGGCTTTTTCGTAGTTTCCAGTTTTATCAAACACCATACCAAGACTGTTTAAAGACGCAGCGACATCCACGTGATTTGGACCTAACGACTTTTTTTGAATTTCCAGAGCTTTTTCGTGAACCTCTAGAGCTTTGTTTTATTTTCCAGTTTTTTCAAGTACATTACCAAGATTGTTTAAAGACGCAGCGACATAAACGTGATTTGGACATAACGATTGTTTTCGAATCGCTAGAGCATTTTCGTAAAACTCTATTGCTTTGTCGTATTTTCCAGTTCCATAAAACACCAAACCCAGATTTTTTAAAGACCCAGCAATATCAACATGATTTGGATCTAAAGATTGTTTTTGAATTTTCAGAGCTTTTTCGTGATGATTTTTAGCTTTGCTATACTTCCCGGTGTCATAGTATAAAAGACCGAGAATATTAAAATACCAAGATTTGTCATAACTAGATTCTTCGGATTTAAATTTATCCAACAGTTCAAAAGCAAGATCGTATTTTCCAAAATGTCTTAATCTTTCGACAAAATATTGGAAAACTTGTAAAGTATTCATGTTGATTTTTGTCTTGTTGGTCTTTAATAATTGAGGAATTTTTTCAAGATGTGGCATCAATTTGCTTTCGTCGTTTCTCTTTAAGCATGTAAAGTGCTTGAGCTTTTTTCTTAACGTATGGTTGAAGAGAAGGCAAATGGCATTCATGCTCCAATTTATGTTCTTCATTTGAATGTTCAGATTGATAAACAATAATTGCCCCTATGAACAATGTGTTTAGGCGACGCTTTACTAGAAAACTCCTCAACGTCTTCAGGACAATTAACGTCTACTGAACTGGTGTCACAAGGCTCAAATGACGATGACCAACCACTAGCCATACCTAACATGTTACCACCAGAGATCTTTCTTGGGTAGATCAAGGTTTTAGGAACTTCAAACAAGGGTTGTGTTGAGCTGACACCTAAAATAGAACAAATATGGATACATGATGAAGTGGAGAACAAGAATAGAGGTTATAGAAGACACAATACGTATAGTCATTGGTGTTTCACAGGGGTATACATTACAGGATAACAATGGATCGAATTAGACTAAGCAACTAGGTACATTTAAGCAATCCATCTTTCCGATGGTAAACACACGTGTCAAAAAAACGTGATCAAATTACAAAATTCGTGCAATCAAATGGTCGGACATAGTATTGTTTTCGTAGAAGAGAGCCAATAAAATAAAAAGATTCTCTTCGGGCATTTGTAAATATTATTTTAGAAATACAGATCGAATAATTATAAAGGCAGAAGGTGTAAGAGTGAATAAAAACCATTTTCCGTCAAATCAAAGGAAAGCTTGAATATGACATGCAATATACAGGCATTAAGTTATAGAGAAAAATAAAAACATTTTAACGTTGTCACGGATATTACGAGTGCCGTAACAAAGTGTTGAAGAGTTTCATATGCATTTGTCAAAACTAGATTAAGAAGACAAAGAGCATTCCAAAAATATATGATTGAAAACTTGCTCAGCGCATTTACAAGCACCAATTTCAGAGCTCGCTCTGTCACAAATTAATTGAGAATCTGAGCATGTGTTGTTAACACCACAAACTCTCCAAGCTCATGGTAACGACCAACTGGATGTACTAGTACCGATTTTGGAGTAATTAGCTCGCTCAGTCACAAGTTTTAACGAAAATCATCTGCGCATGCGCAGTCTGCTTGAGCATGCGCAATAAACTTGACGAGATACACAAGTTTATAGTCGTCGCAACGACGAACTGCATGTACAAGCACCAATTTTGAAGTAAATAGCATGCTTAGTAACAATTTAATAGAGAAATCATCTGTGCATGCGCGCGAGCATGCGCAGTCCACTCGAGTAGTTGTTCATAGTCATGACAACGATCAACTATACGTATTTGTACTACATTTGTGTCAATTAACTCACTTAGTCGCAAATTATCGAAGAAATCATCTGCGCATGCGCAGTAATAATAACAATCATCCCACAACTTTCGTACGCCTTAAAATTTTGCTATATATATATAAGGCTAAAACTTCATATAGTAGATGTCAACTAGCAGTGGAAGCTGGGTGCAATATAGTATGCAGTGGCTTAGGGGCCCACACTTAGGAGGTGGCGACCGCACTCTCCCTGCGTATCCTGAGCAAAGCCTATCGCAAGTGATCTCAGGGTCTGATGGGCGGAAGCTTGCTATTGACATCTCTCAAGTAGGATAGCGTGGAGGGGCCGAAATCTCTAACCGAAACGTTAACATGCGGCGTTCTAGTGCCTTGAGCTTAAGGAGGTATCAGGAAGCATGGACCGAAAACGGGGTTTTTTTGCTTTCGAATTTTGTCTTTTTGTTTTCCTCCCATAAAAAAACCAAGCAATGTTTCAATTAACTTCTTATGACCCTGTCTTTATGTGACAATTATAATTAAAGACAACCTTAAAAATGTTTTATACCATTTTTATCGCTTTATATCTTTCTGATTTAACTCTTCCATTTACTGTTTCTCATGTATCACGAGCAAACCATCCATATGCTTCATGGCAAACAAACAAGGATTATGTGGTTCTCTTAGTTAACATGCGACGCTCTAGTGCTCAACTATCACGGGTATCGGGAGGCACGGACCGAAAACGGGATTTTTTTGTTTTCAAAATTTGTCTTTTTCTTTACAAGAATTCTTCTCATTAAAGAAACTAGAACGTCCAAGGATACTTCAAAGGTTCAAACAATTTCTGCCTTTTTGAATTAAAATTTAAACAAACTCTAAGCATGTTTATACGTTCTTACTTTTTACAATGTAACTTTCTCATAGCTCTCTCGTGATGAACGCGAGCCTCCTTATACAATATGACTCTTTCATCATGAACGAAAGCATCCATGGGCTTCATGGAAAAAAGGGATTATGTGCTTTGTTATAATAGTTTCTACAAAGATAAGATTTAATAAGCTAAGATATTTGAAAATAAATATATTTGAGTTATTATGGAAATAACAAGTCGAGAATTGATTGATCATACCCATTCCAATTGGTCTGGAACAACCATTACATTTATAATTTTGGCCATCTAACCCTTTTTCCCGGGCTATATTGTTAATTAACGACAGTATCTTCATACGTCGTTCTTGCTGAACATCTTCAGGTGAAGTAGGATTACCAATAATCTATTAAGTATAAAAACATAATTTATCCATAGAATTATAGCAAAGTTACGATGGACAGATAAGTGTTATTAAAGCTACAAAACTTAAATTCAATATATCGTATAAAGTACCACAAATCCCGAGGATTCCTCGTATCGAAAGGATTCTAAACTAAAGATGAAAATTAAGATGAGAAATTTTGAAGAATTGAAACTACAGAGTTTTTCAACAAAAAAAATGTTAAAAATACCTGTACTACCACTAGATTCTTCAATGTATATGCTCTAAAATAATAGTCATTAAAACGACAATTTCAAAAAACATAAAAAACTAAGCATTTGTAACATTGGAGAAAGATACAGGATGAACATGAAACCTTCTCAGAAGACGATGGAACGAGACCATAAATATTTGATATGAACTTCTTGCTAACAACGTTCGCGTAATCCGTTAGCATACCATGAAAACTAACTTCTGGTTTGGGCGACGCTTTACTAGCAACCTCTTCAACGTCTTCAGGACAATTAACGTCAACTGAACTGGTGTCACAAGGCTCAAATGACGATGATCAATCACTAGCCATACCTAACATGTTACCACCAGAGATCTTTCTTGAGTAGATCAAGTATTTAGGAACTTCAAACAAGGGTTGTGTTGAGCTGATACCTAAAATAGAACAAATATGGATACATGATGAAGTGGAGAACAAGAATAGAGGTTATAGAAGACACAATACGTATGGTCATTGGTGTTTCACAGGGGTATACATTACAGGATAACAATGGATCGAATTAGACTAAGCAACTAGGTAAATTTAAGCAATCCATCTTTCCGATGGTAAACACACGTGTCAAAAAACGAGATCAAATTAGAAAATGCGTACAATCAAATGGTCGGACATAGTATTGTTTTCGTAGAAGAGAGCCAATAAAATAAAAAGATTCTCTTCGGGCATTTGTAAATATTATTTTAGAAATACAGATCGAATAATTATAAAGGCAGAAGGTGTAAGAGTGAATAAAAACCATTTTCCGTCAAATCAAAGGAAAGCTTGAATATGACATGCAATATACAAGCATTAAGTTATAGAGAAAAATAAAAAAACATTTTTAACGTTGTCACGGATAATACGAGTGCCGTAACAAAGTGTTGATGAGTTTCATATGCATTTGTCAAAACTAGATTAAGAAGACATAGTGCATTCCAAAAATATTTGATTGAAAACTTGCTCATCGCATTTACAAGCACCAATTTCAGAGCTCGCTCTGTCACAAATTAATTGAGAATCTGAGCATGTGTTGTTAACACCACAAACTCTCTAAGCTCATGGTAACGACCAACTGGATGTACTAGTACCGATTTTAAAGTAATTAGCTCGCTCAGTCACAAGTTTTAACGAAAATCATCTGCGCATGCGCATTCTGCTTGAGCATGCGCAATAAACTTGACGAGATACACAAGTTCATGGTCGTGGCAACGACGAACTGCATCTACTAGCACCAATTTTGAAGTAAATAGCATGCTTAGTAACAATTTAATAGAGAAATCATCTGCGCATGTGCTCGAGCATGCGCAGTCCACTCGAGTAGTTGTTCAAAGTCATGACAACGACCAACTATACGTATTTGCACTACATTTGTGTCAACTAACTCACTTAGTCGCAAATTATCGAAGAAATCATCTGCGCATGCGCAGTTACGATAACAATCATCCCACAACTTTCGTACGCCTTAAAATTTTGCTATATATAAATAAAGCTAAAACTTCATATAATAGATGTCAACTAGCAGTGGAAGCTGGGTGCGATATAGTATGCAGTGTCTTAGGGGCCCAAACTTCGGTGGCGACCGCACTCTCCCTGCGTATCTTGAGCAAAGCCTATCGCAGTTGATCTCAGGGTCTGATGGGCGGAAGCTTGCTATTGGCATCTCTCAAGTAGGATAGCGTGGAGGGGCCGAAATCTCTAACCGAAACGTTAACATGCGGCGTTCTAGTGCCTTGAGCTTAAGGAGGTATCGGGAAGCATGGACCGAAAACGGGTTTTTTTTGCTTTCGAATTTTGTCTATTTGTTTTCCTCTCATAAAAAAACCAAGCAACGTTTCAATTAACTTCTTATGACCCTGTCTTTATGTGACAATTATAATTAAAGACAACCTTAAAAATGTTTTATACCATTTTTATCGGTTTATATCTTTCGGATTTAACTCTCCCATTAAATGTTTCTCATGTATCACGAGCAAACCATCCATATGCTTCATGGCAAACAAACAAGGATTATGTGGTTCTCTTAGTTAACATGCGACGCTCTAGTGCCCAACTATCACGGGTATAGGGAGGCACGGACCGAAAACGGGATTTTTTTGTTTTCAAAATTTGTCTTTTTCTTTACAAGAATTCTTCTCATTAAAGAAACTAGAACGTCCAAGGATACTTCAAAGGTTCAAACAATTTCTGCCTTTTTGAATTAAAATTTAAACAAACTCTAAGCATGTTTATACGATTTTACTTTTTACCTTTTACAATGTAACTTTCTCATAGCTCTCTCGTGATGAACGCTAGCCTCCTTATACAATATGACTCTTTCATCATGAACGAAAGCATCCATGGGCTTCATGGAAAAAAGGGATTATGTGCTTTGTTATAATAGTTTCTACAAAGAAACTATTATAACAAAGCACATAATCCCTTGTCAGCATGTGTTGGCTTGCGATAAACTGTTGTTCGCAGTTTTTGATTGTCATGTTTTACCAAACAGTCGAGAAAAGGAACCGTTTTCTTCAACATCTTTGGTAAATTGTATTTGGCTGTTGTGTTTGTTGATGTGAGTGTGAAAGTCATCAATCTCGTCTGCATGTAGTGCTGTGATTGTGTCATCTACGTAGCGAAACCAAAAAGGTAGTGCATGTTTGTAAGTCGTGAGCGCCCGTTCCTCTATAGATTGCATTACAATTTCAGCAACTACAACAGAAACGGGTGAGCCCATTGCTGTTCCATGTAATTGTTTGTAGTGTGTACCTTTGTACTGGAAGTAAGTGGAGGTAAGGCAGAGCTCCAGTAGCTCCATAATGTCTTCTGTCGGTAATGGCAGTACGTCCGTGGTGTTTGTAATGAGGAATTTTGTACAAGTAAGTGTCAGATTAAGTGGAATACTGGTGAACAGTGATTTCACATCAAAAGACACTAGTATATAGTTGTCCGGTATTTGTACAGTGCTCAGTTTTTTAATGAAAGTTTCAGTGGATTGCAGCTTGTGTTTGGATTTGTTTGTAAGTGGTTGCAGTATGTCAGTCAAGTACTTTGAGAGTTCGTAAGTAGGCGAACCACAGAATGATACAATTGGTCGCATGGGTATTTGTGGTTTGTGAAGTTTTGGTAGTCCGTATAGTCTGGGTGGTCGTGGTACTGAACATCTAAGTCGATAGTAAATACGTTCAGATATAATGTTAGATTTTCTCATCGAGAAGATCTTGCTGTTTAGTTTGCGTACTAGTGATGGTGTTGGGTCTCGTTTTGTTGAAGTAATCATTCCTGTTCATGACCACAGTCACGCGTCCTTTGTCTGCTGGTAAAATGACGATGTTGTTGTCGTGTTTTAGTCGTTTGAGTGCTTGTTGTTCGTCCTTTGTCAAGTTGTTGTCACGTATAGAGGACGATTTTAAAGTGGAGGCTATCCTGCTTCTGATCTCGTCTTTGGTTGTCTCTGACAAGTCTCTTTGATACGCTATTTCACATTTCCTGTACACACAATACAATGACGTAAGACCCAGATAACAAATACGGCTAACCTGACGTTTACTCCTCATTTGACTCTGAAGATGACTACCGCTAAGGTTGTCGAAACGTCGTCAGTCAAAACAACAACAAAAACAGTCCTTCTCAGGACTATACCAACCTGGACGATCTACATTTACAAACATTAAGTTCTAAATCTATAAATTTAAAACGATGTATCATAACCTTCTAAAGGTTGATGACACTACGTAATATTGAGTTGTTGCTTTTCACCCAAATACTAAATTTCAAATCCAAAATATACTGAATAGAACAAGCAATTTACAAATTTCTCCATTTTGGAAGACAAAACTGAAAAGCAGAGAAAGCATTGATTTGAAAATACAAATGAAGTAAATTTTCCTCGAGCTTACCATTGCCATTGTCAATTTGCTCATTAAGTCTTTTCATCTGATTTTTCAGCATTTTTACCCTCTCTTTGAGTTCCAAGGCTTCTTTTTTATACTTGCATTTATCATTGCAAAGTGCACTACCTTCATCTGACTGACTCTCCTAAATAATCAACAAGAACTTAGGCAATAGTTCTTAAATACAAACATTGTACAGTGCAATATTTAACAATATTTTCCTTTCAGTACAAACTATTAAAGTGTACTTTACTAACAACAAGTACAATATATTATAATGTAAATCTCAATTTTTTAATTTCATAAGCCACACTGATTGAAAATTCTTTTGTATGATTGCCCTATACAAGCCTTACACTGTACAATGTTTGTATTTTAAAAGATTTTTCCCTTACAAACAAGAAATGAATTTCAAATTAACAGCATTTTATGACTAACGGGAACATATCATACAGTATTAACTTTTTTAGCATTTAACCAAACAACATCCAAATTTTATTCTGAAAAATTACCGTAATTCCCTAGCATTCCTCATTAAAAATAAAATTGCATAATTTAGAGATAAGAATAATTGGTGTTATCATTGTGTATAGTACATACCTTGGTTAATCACTCTTTTATAAGTGAAGCAAAACTGGCTGAGCAGCAAGCCTCTGTTTTCTTTGCCCTGGATGCCTTTAGCTTTTTAGGAATACTGTGCTCCTGCTGGTAACAAGAACAACAATACAAAATTTTATACATGTTGTTTGAAAAGTTTGTTATTAGCTACTACTTCTCATTTAAATTCTTAGGCTCATAGCCTTGTTCAGCAATGCAGACCTTCGAACATAGAATTAGTAGCTAATAACATTTGAATCATGAATACCATATGGAGTACTTAACAAATTTCCATGAATGCATCATCACATTAGTGACATGAGTGTTAACTATAGATGATGGCAGCAATAATTGATAAACATGCAGTAAACACCATTTAAACAAAATGTGGTCAATGTAATATTTCGGGAAACTCACCACATCATCTGATTCACTATCACCTTCAATTGTAAACTTTGCTTTGTGAATTCTTTTGCGACACCCTTTGCCAGTATTTATAGAGAACGTTTCTTCTTTTCTCATTGTCTTGAGCAAATAATCTTTACTATCTGTTTATACAAAATAATGGATGACTATTTAACAACTATTAAAAAATAATAATTTTCAATTGGAAGCAGTAGCATGCCTGAAATTATAAGGAAACGACCTTATGCAAAGTTTGGCTTAATGTATTACTACATGTATTTAAGAGTAAACAAGTTAAAATCTGGGAAATAGACACATCCTTATTGTTAGTATTGTAATTGAACTATTGCTATGTAGAAGAAAGAACAACATTTGAGCAAAGGCTTTTTATCAGAAAGTATTTCCCTCCTAAAAAAGCAGTAAGTTGAATTGATAGCAGCAACCTTTATATCACTACCGTGAAATTGGCACCACATTGGGCACGACATTCAACACAACATTCATCACAACATTCCACACCACATTCAACTAAAATTTATCATTCAAAATGATAAATCGAAAAATCGTCTTTAAAACACGTTTTCCATCAAATACAACAGTAAAAAACAATTCTTAACTGTTTATTACTATTTTACAGTCCTTAACCATCACAATAAATGTATAAAAGTCAAGAAATTGAAGAAAACACTAAGATTTATATTACAGTGTACTTTCCATTTCTCTTAATTAGCCTATAATTTAAAAACTACACGGTAGAATTTTTTTAAACTTGGCCAGAATATAGATAATTATATTGTCTAAAATATATCCAAAATCTGGAGGTGGCACAAAAAAATAAGTTGTAGAAAATCATCGACAAAGTCGGATGACACGGATGCGCGTAATATAATCTTATATAATTAACTTCTTATATCCATGTAATTTTTCAAACAAAGGCCTATAAATAAAACTGCACGGTAGAATTTTTTAGAACTTGGCCAGAATATAGATAATTATAGTGTATAAAATATATCCAAAATCTGGAGGTGGCACAAAAAAATAAGTTGTAGAAAATCATCGACAAAGTCGGATGACACGGATGCGCGTAATATAATCTTATATAATTAGGTTGAGAATTTCAAGTCATTGCAAAACAAGGGCCTGTAAATAAAAAACTACACGGTAGAATTTTTTTAAACTTGGCCAGAATATAGATAATTATATTGTCTAAAATATATCCAAAATCTGGAGGTGGCACAAAAAAATAAGTTGTAGAAAATCATCGACAAAGTCGGATGACACGAATGCGCGAAATATAATCTTGCATATTTAAGTTAAGAATTCCGGTTCTTTAACAAACAAAGCCTTATAAATAAAAACTACACGGTAGAATTTTTTTAAACTTGGCCAGAATATAGATAATTATATTGTCTAAAATATATCCAAAATCTGGAGGTGGCACAAAAAAATAAGGTATAGAAAATCATCGACAAAGTCGGATGACACGAATGCGCGTAATATAATCTTGCATATTTAAGTTAAGAATTCCTGTTCTTTAACAAACAAAGGCCTATAAATAAAAAACTACACGGTAGAATTTTTTTAAACTTGGCCATATTGTAGATATTCTTATTGTCTAAAATATATCCAAAATCTGGAGGTGGCACAAAAATAAGTTGTAGAAAATCATCGACAAAGTCGGATGACACGAATGCGCGTAATATAATCTTATAAAATAAGTTGAGAATTTCAAGTCATTGAAAACAAAGCCTGTAAATAAAAACTACACGGTAGAATTTTTTAAACTTGGCCAGAATATAGATAATTATATTGTCTATAACATATCCAAAATCTGGAGGTGGCACAAAAAATAAAAGAAATAAAATTCCTTGAGAATGTACTCTGGTATTAACTGTGAAGTTGGCACCACATTCGACAAACAGCTCTATAGTTAAAAAACTACACGGTAGAATTTTTTTAAATTTGGCCATATTGTAGATATTCTTACTGTCTAAAACATATCCAAAATCTGGAGGTGGCACAAAAAATAAGTTGTAGAAAATCATCGACAAAATCGGATGACACGGATGCGCGTAATATAATCTTATAAAATAAGGTTGAGAATTTCAAGTCATTGAAAACAAAGACCTGTAAATAAAAAACTACACAGTAGAATTTTTTTAAATTTGGCCATATTGTAGATATTCTTACTGTCTAAAATATATCCAAAATCTGGAGGTGGCACAAAAATAAATTGTAGAAAATCATCGACAAAGTCGGATGACACGAATGCGCGTAATATAATCTTGCATGTGATGAACAGTTGTTTTTATTTTGTTTTGTTGTGACGTAGCGCGTCCATTTCACGTGATTGACATTTTGGGATTATCACAAAAGGGGGGAGTGTTGTTGAAAATAAAAGAATTCGAGATGTTGTTGTTGTTTAATAGCGTGGTGTTTTTCTTTTGACGACTTCGTTGTAAAAAAATAACGATTTTATCATGCAACGTGCATGACATTGCATATTTAAGTTAAGAATTCCTGTTCTTTAACAAACAAAGCCTTATAAATAAAAAACTACACGGTAGAATTTTTTAAACTTTGCCATATTGTAGATATTCTTATTGTCTATAACATATCCAAAATCTGGAGGTGGCACAAAAAACAAATGATAGAAAATTATCTTATAATTAGAAAACGGCTATTATTTACCACAGTATTTTTCTTTCTATCGCATTTTTTTTACGTTGTTGACACGATCAGAATATCGATTAACGATTTCAATTTTTCTGAAAATGTTCCTCTTGCATTCTGAACCTATATGAAGTTACTTTTCTTCGACGATGAATAGAGAATTGAACGTGACTTTTGGCAGATTTTAGTTACTACGCTCTTGCCCGTTTCCGCTTTCTTAACACGTCATCATCATCATCATCATCATCAGCCGTTCACGCCACTGCTGGCAGATGGCCTCCACAACTTCTTCCACTATATTCGGTCTTTAGCTCTCCTCATCCAGGTCTTTCCAGTTTCCTCTTCGATCTCGTCTCTCCATCTTCTCTTTGGCTTTCCTCTTCCTCTGGTGCAGTTTCTTGGGTACCATTCTGTTGTCAATTTGGCCCATCTGTTGTTTTCCATTCTTGCCACATGTCCTGCCCATCTGCCTTTCATTTCTTTTGCTGTTTGGATGACATCTTTCACCCTAGTTCTCTCTCTGATTACTTCATTCCTGATCTTGTCTTTTAGCTTGATATTTAGTATGCTCCTCTCCATGAGAGAAGCAAACACCAAGAGAATCAGAGAAGCAGTTGAAAGTTGCAAAGGGTTGAAAAAGAGCACAACAGGAGATGGAAAGAAGGCTCTGATTCAAGCACTGAAGGAGAAGGATGGAAAGGTAACAACAGACAGAAAAGAATCCTCGAGAGATGTGCAGAATTCTACCAGGCACTGTACGAAAATCCCTCCCAAAACATTCAGTTGAGACCAGCAGAAGAGACTCCAGTAATCATGAAATGCGAAGTGGAGAAGGCAATCCATCAGATGAAAAATGGAAAATCACCCGGTGAAGATCTTGTGGTGATAGAGATGATAAAGGCCGGAGGTGACATCCTAATGGAAAAACTTCAGCATCTTTACAACAAAGCCATTGAGACGGAAAAAGTGCCAAAAAAGTGGAAGAACGCCATCATTATTCTACTCTTCAAAAAGGGAGACAAGAAAGATCCTGCAAACTACCGCCCTATCAGTTTGCTATCCCACATCTACAAGTTGTTCATGAAAATCATCAAGAACAGAATCAGTGGCACTCTGTATGAACATCAACCCCCAGAGCAAGCAGCATACAGGAAAGGACTCTCCACTGCAGACCACCTGCATGCTACAGGACAAATACTCGAGAAAACCAACGAGTACCAACAACCACTGTTCATGGCATTTGTAGATTACGAAAAGGCATTCGATTCCATCAAGCATGCCCCAGTATTCCAATAACTTGAGAAACACGGAGTACCAGGAAAGATCATAAACAGCATAAAGGAAACATACAGAGAAGGCACAGCGCAAATAAGAACAGAGAAGCTGAGCAAAAAGATCAAGATAAAGAAAGGTGTCCGCCAAGGAAACATCACTGCTGCCATTGAAGAGATCTTCAAAAGAATACCATTGGAAAAAGGCATCAACATCAACGGAAGAGTAATGAACAACTTAAGATTCGCAGATGACATCATCTTGTTTGCAAACAAAGAGGAAGATCTCCAAGAACTTTTGACGAAACTGAATGAAGAAGGAAAGAAAGATGGTATGAAAATGAATAAGAAAAAACCAATATCATGTGCAATGACATCGCAAGGAGGAAGCAAAGAAGAGGGATCACAGTTGACCGAGAGAAGTTGGAGGAGGTGGAGGAGTACAAATACCTTGGAAAAATGTTAACATCAAGAAATGAAATCAGTGTTGAGGTCAATCAAAGAATCAATGTCGGATGGAGAAGATGCTGGCAATACAGTCACTTTCTGAAGGAGAAGAACATCCCAAACAGTTTGAAGAGGAAAATAATGGACACTGTCATTTTACCATCTATGACATACGGAGCAGAAACATGGGCGCTTACAAAACACCAATCAAGGAAGCTGGCAGTCACACAAAGGAGCATGGAGAGGAGCATACTAAATATCAAGCTAAAAGACAAGATCAGGAATGAAGTAATCAGAGAGAGAACTAGGGTGAAAGATGTCATCCAAACAGCAAAAGAAATGAAAGGCAGATGGGCAGGACATGTGGCAAGAATGGAAAACAACAGATGGGCCAAATTGACAACAGAATGGTACCCAAGAAACTGCACCAGAGGAAGAGGAAAGCCAAAGAGAAGATGGAGAGACGAGATCGAAGAGGAAACTGGAAAGACCTGGATGAGGAGAGCTAAAGACCGAATATAGTGGAAGAAGTTGTGGAGGCCATCTGCCAGCAGTGGCGTGAACGGCTGATGATGATGATGATGATGATGACGTGTTAAGAAAGCGGAAACGGGCAAGAGCGTAGTAACTAAAATCTGCCAAAAGTCACGTTCAATTCTCTATTCATCGTCGAAGAAAAGTAACTTCATATAGGTTCAGAATGCAAGAGGAACATTTTCAGAAAAATTGAAATCGTTAATCGATATTCTGATCGTGTCAACAACGTAAAAAAAATGCGATAGAAAGAAAAATACTGTGGTAAATAATAGCCGTTTTCTAATTATAAGATAATTTTCTATCATTTGTTTTTTTGTGCCACCTCCAGATTTTGGATATGTTATAGACAATAAGAATATCTACAATATGGCAAAGTTTAAAAAATTCTACCGTGTAGTTTTTTATTTATAAGGCTTTGTTTGTTAAAGAACAGGAATTCTTAACTTAAATATGCAATGTCATGCACGTTGCATGATAAAATCGTTATTTTTTTACAACGAAGTCGTCAAAAGAAAAACACTACGTTATTAAACAACAACAACATCTCGAATTCTTTTATTTTCAACAACACTCCCCCCTTTTGTGATAATCCCAAAATGTCAATCACGTGAAATGGACGCGCTACGTCACAACAAAACAAAATAAAAACAACTGTTCATCACATGCAAGATTATATTACGCGCATTCGTGTCATCCGACTTTGTCGATGATTTTCTACAACTTATTTTTTTGTGCCACCTCCAGATTTTGGATATATTTTAGACAGTAAGAATATCTACAATATGGCCAAATTTAAAAAAATTCTACTGTGTAGTTTTTTATTTACAGGTCTTTGTTTTCAATGACTTGAAATTCTCAACCTTATTTTATAAGATTATATTACGCGCATCCGTGTCATCCGATTTTGTCGATGATTTTCTACAACTTATTTTTTGTGCCACCTCCAGATTTTGGATATATTTTAGACAGTAAGAATATCTACAATATGGCCAAATTTAAAAAAATTCTACCGTGTAGTTTTTTAACTATAGAGCTGTTTGTCGAATGTGGTGCCAACTTCACAGTTAATACCAGAGTACATTCTCAAGGAATTTTATTTCTTTTATTTTTGTGCCACCTCCAGATTTTGGATATGTTATAGACAATATAATTATCTATATTCTGGCCAAGTTTAAAAAAATTCTACCGTGTAGTTTTTTATTTACAGGCCTTTGTTTTCAATGACTTGAAATTCTCAACCTAATTATATAAGATTATATTACGCGCATTCATGTCATCCAACTTTGTCGATGATTTTCTACAACTTATTTTTTGTGCCACCTCCAGATTTTGGATATATTTTAGACAGTAAGAATATCTACAATATGGCCAAATTTAAAAAAATTCTACCGTGTAGTTTTTTATTTATAGGCCTTTGTTTGTTAAAGAACAGGAATTCTTAACTTAAATATGCAAGATTATATTACGCGCATTCATGTCATCCGATTTTGTCGATGATTTTCTATAACTTATTTTTTTGTGCCACCTCCAGATTTTAGATATATTTTAGACAATATAATTATCTATATTCTGGCCAAGATTAAAAAAATTCTACCGTGTAGTTTTTTATTTATAGGCCTTTGTTTGTTAAAGAACCGGAATTCTTAACTTAAATATGCAAGATTATATTTCGCGCATTCGTGTCATCCGACTTTGTCGATGATTTTCTACAACTTATTTTTTTGTGCCACCTCCAGATTTTGGATATATTTTAGACAATAAGAATATCTACAATATGGCCAAATTTAAAAAAATTCTACCGTGTAGTTTTTTAACTATAGAGCTGTTTGTCGAATGTGGTGCCAACTTCACAGTTAATACCAGAGTACATTCTCAAGGAATTTTATTTCTTTTATTTTTTGTGCCACCTCCAGATTTTGGATATGTTATAGACAATATAATTATCTATATTCTGGCCAAGTTTAAAAAAATTCTACCGTGTAGTTTTTTATTTACAGGTCTTTGTTTTCAATGACTTGAAATTCTCAACCTTATTTTATAAGATTATATTACGCGCATCCGTGTCATCCGATTTTGTCGATGATTTTCTACAACTTATTTTTTGTGCCACCTCCAGATTTTGGATATATTTTAGACAGTAAGAATATCTACAATATGGCCAAATTTAAAAAAATTCTACCGTGTAGTTTTTTATTTATAGGCCTTTGTTTGTTAAAGAACAGGAATTCTTAACTTAAATATGCAAGATTATATTACGCGCATTCGTGTCATCCGACTTTGTCGATGATTTTCTATAACTTATTTTTTGTGCCACCTCCAGATTTTGGATATATTTTAGACAATATAATTATCTATATTCTGGCCAAGTTTAAAAAAATTCTACCGTGTAGTTTTTATTTATAAGGCTTTGTTTGTTAAAGAACCGGAATTCTTAACTTAAATATGCAAGATTATATTTCGCGCATTCGTGTCATCCGACTTTGTCGATGATTTTCTACAACTTATTTTTGTGCCACCTCCAGATTTTGGATATATTTTAGACAATAAGAATATCTACAATATGGCCAAATTTAAAAATTCTACCGTGTAGTTTTTTTAACTATAGAGCTGTTTGTCGAATGTGGTGCCAACTTCACAGTTAATACCAGAGTACATTCTCAAGGAATTTTATTTCTTTTATTTTTGTGCCACCTCCAGATTTTGGATATGTTATAGACAATATAATTATCTATATTCTGGCCAAGTTTAAAAATTCTACCGTGTAGTTTTTATTTATAGGTCTTTGTTTTCAATGACTTGAAATTCTCAACTTTTTATAAGATTATATTACGCGCATTCGTGTCATCCGACTTTGTCGATGATTTTCTACAACTTATTTTTGTGCCACCTCCAGATTTTGGATATATTTTAGACAATAAGAATATCTACAATATGGCCAAGTTTAAAAAATTCTACCGTGTAGTTTTTATTTATAGGCCTTTGTTTGTTAAAGAACAGGTTAACTTAAATATGGAAGATTATATTACGCGCATTCGTGTCATCCGACTTTGTCGATGATTTTCTATACCTTATTTTTTTGTGCCACCTCCAGATTTTGGATATATTTTAGACAATATAATTATCTATATTCTGGCCAAGTTTAAAAAAATTCTACCGTGAAGTTTTTTATTTATAAGGCTTTGTTTGTTAAAGAACCGGAATTCTTAACTTAAATATGCAAGATTATATTTCGCGCATTCGTGTCATCGGACTTTGTCGATGATTTTCTATATTTTTTGTGCCACCTCCAGATTTTAGATATATTTTAGACAATATAATTATCTATATTCTGGCCAAGTTTAAAAAAATTCTACCGTGAAGTTTTTTATTTATAAGGCTTTGTTTGTTAAAGAACCGGAATTCTTAACTTAAATATGCAAGATTATATTTCGCGCATTCGTGTCATCCGACTTTGTCGATGATTTTCTACAACTTATTTTTTGTGCCACCTCCAGATTTTAGATATATTTTAGACAGTAAGAATATCTACAATATGGCCAAATTTAAAAAAATTCTACCGTGTAGTTTTTTATTTATAGGCCTTTGTTTGTTAAAGAACAGGAATTCTTAACTTAAATATGGAAGATTATATTACGCGCATTCGTGTCATCGGACTTTGTCGATGATTTTCTATACCTTATTTTTTTGTGCCACCTCCAGATTTTGGATATATTTTAGACAATATAATTATCTATATTCTGGACAAATTTAAAAAAATTCTACCGCGTAGTTTTTTATTTATAGGCCTTTGTTTGTTAAAGAACAGGAATTCTTAACTTAAATATGCAAGATTATATTACGCGCATTCGTGTCATCCGACTTTGTCGATGATTTTCTATACCTTATTTTTTTGTGCCACCTCCAGATTTTGGATATATTTTAGACAATATAATTATCTATATTCTGGCCAAGTTTAAAAAAATTCTACCGTGTAGTTTTTATTTATAAGGCTTTGTTTGTTAAAGAACCGGAATTCTTAACTTAAATATGCAAGATTATATTTCGCGCATTCGTGTCATCGGACTTTGTCGATGATTTTCTATACCTTATTTTTTTGTGCCACCTCCAGATTTTGGATATATTTTAGACAATATAATTATCTATATTCTGGACAAATTTAAAAAAATTCTACCGTGCAGTTTTTTGTTTATAGGCCTTTGTTTGTTAAAGAACAGGAATTCTTAACTTAAATATGCAAGATTATATTACGCGCATTCGTGTCATCCGACTTTGTCGATGATTTTCTATACCTTATTTTTTTGTGCCACCTCCAGATTTTAGATATATTTTAGACAATATAATTATCTATATTCTGGCCAAGTTTAAAAAAATTCTACCGTGTAGTTTTTATTTATAAGGCTTTGTTTGTTAAAGAACCGGAATTCTTAACTTAAATATGCAAGATTATATTTCGCGCATTCGTGTCATCCGACTTTGTCGATGATTTTCTACAACTTATTTTTTTATGCCACCTCCAGATTTTGGATATATTTTAGACAATATAATTATCTATATTCTGGCCAAGTTTAAAAAAATTCTACCGTGTAGTTTTTTATTTACAGGCCCTTGTTTTGCAATGACTTGAAATTCTCAACCTAATTATATAAGATTATATTACGCGCATCCGTGTCATCCGACTTTGTCGATGATTTTCTACAACTTATTTTTTTGTGCCACCTCCAGATTTTGGATATGTCATAGATAATATAATTATCTATATTCTGGCCAAGTTTAAAAAAATTCTACCGTGTAGTTTTTAATTTATAGGCCTTTGTTTGAAAAATTACATGGATATAAGAAGTTAATTAGATAAGATTATATTACGCGCATTCGTGTCATCCGACTTTGCCGATGATTTTCTACAACTTGTTTTTTTGTGCCACCTCCAGATTTTGGATATATTTTAGACAATGTAATTATCTATATTCTGGCCAAGTTTAAAAAAATTCTACCGTGTAGTTTTTAAATTATAGGCTAATTAAGAGAAATGGAAAGTACACTGTAATATAAATCTTAGTGTTTTCTTCAATTTCTTGACTTTTATACATTTATTGTGATGGTTAAGGACTGTAAAATAGTAATAAACAGTTAGGAATTGTTTTTTACTGTTGTATTTGATGGAAAACGTGTTTTAAAGGCGATTTTTCGATTTATCATTTTGAATGATAAATTTTAGTTGAATGTGGTGTTGAATGTTGTGATGAATGTTGTGTTGAATGCATTGAGCTCTATAAGACCTGGAGGGGAAAAGGGGCCTGGACCCCGTGGTCAAAAACATGGCGGTAATGGCGGATTTTGGTTGTCAAAACTTCCACTTTGAGAAAAATTTTTAACATTCGCTCCCTCCCGAATCCGGATCTCTATTCCTGCTTATATTAATGACAACCAGCGAAAACAACCACGATACCGTAAGCATAAAATATTGAAAATAATGCTTCAGGTTTTTGTGAAATAGACACACACATTTAAATGAGGTGAAATAACGTATATTTTGTCAAGTAATGCTTTAGCTATATTAGAAATAAATATCAAACGGCATTTTTTACACTGTCAATGTGTTGTTAAGCTTTAATGCATAATCCATTAGCATTACTTGTGTTTTTGACTGTTTGTTTACAGCTTGGTGCAACTGTCTTTCCTGAATAGATGGGTAAATCTTAGTTAAAACGTCCAAAAAGGAGTTAGAAAAGTTAGCTTACCTACGACTTAAGTCGACTGGAAATATATTATAAGTAGGTATGTAATTTTTGAGTTTTTTGGTAGGATTGATTCTGGGTGTCTTATAAGGTATTATGATATTCTTATAAATCTACTGAGAACTTATGAAGAAAATATCTTGAACTAGGAGAGCAAAGATTGAAATTCAGAAATTCTATAATCATGTTGCTGGTTCTGTTCTGAGCCAAGATATTAGAAACTGGATTGTCATTGACAACCATGGATCTACTACTGAACAGAACTACATTAATTTCCCATTGAAAATACAATTTCATAAATTAAAGTGCATTGGTTTCTCTGACATAACACTTTTCTTATTGCTGCATGAAGGCAAATCTGTTTAAATAATTATAATGTAGGTGAAGATATTTAGCATGTTGTATAATTGTTATTGTACAGTCATTATTTATAATATTATGGCCTTGTGTAATGTATGTCAAGAAGAACTTATTAATCTCTCAAAATGCTAACCTTCTTGCACTACTTTTCTCTTGTGTCCTTACAAATTGCAGTTACCTGTACTAATTTTTCTAGGTTCAAACAACTTGACAAACTTTTGAATTTTACATTATGCCTTGAATTTTTGTTTTGTCTTTTGATAAAAATATCAGTGAATGACTTAAAAATCAAGTTTATCTAAAATAGTATTTTGTACAAAGAAATTATACATAATTTGAAAAGTCTCATGTTGAAGACAGATGTCGCTTCTTTTACTAGATTGCTACTCTTATTCTTTTAAATGATATCGTAATTCTTCAAGACATAAAAAGTTCTTTGGCATCAATTTTGCTCTTCCACATTCAACTTCATTGCAACCGATGCATCTTATGTGAATTTTTAATCACCTGGAATTGAAAAATGTATGGATTTTGTCAGATGATGCAGTACTATATTTAATGTTTCATGCATGTCATCATAACCTTTTCTTGAGCAAATATTTTAAGGTAGGAGCAAAATTTGGCCCATTATTGAACAAAGTAGTTTTTATCTTGATTTTGATGTACTAACCTGTTTACTATAACAAACAATTCATTTACAGAAACACCAGATGGAATTTATAAAACTTTTAGCATAAAACAAACCTTTACACACCATCATCAAAATTGTCCATAATCTATCAAATTATCCAGGCTAGCTGTTTAATACAGGTATTTTTTATCGTACGACATGTACCAAAGAGCTCATTAATTAATCCTGCACTGCATTTGATTTCAATACAGCTCTGATCTTAATATTTGCTTCATATTTTCAGAAAAATATCATGAAAACACCCTCCATTTCTTGAAGGTAAACTCAGTTGAAACAAGGAGTTTTAAGATATGCATATCTCGATAAGAATTGGTTGCTTTGCCTCGTCTAGCAAGCGATTAAGTAAAGAAAAAATAAGACTGGATAAACATAACTTAAATTATAACTTAGGAGTAAAAACATTCACAAAATATATACCATCACACTTCAAGTATTGACTTAAAACAAAACACTGAACACTTTAAATAGTAAACAATCTTACGTTGCTTACCGTAGTCATGAAATGTTTCCTTTTCTGACATTACTTCAGCATCCGTATACCAAACAAGTTTGCAGCATGTTTTAAAGATAAAATTTCTAAAAGTTTTTGTGCTTGGCATTGATATTTTATATAATCGCAATTGTGGTTGTCAAATCCGGGTGGGCGAAAAAAATTTTATTTTATGAGCCCGCGTCTTTCCGCTGACTTTGACAACCAAAATCCGCCATGTTTTTGACCACGCGGCCGCGCGCTAATAATTTATAGCAATTTGGTTGACGTTTCCCCTCCAGGTCTTATAGAACTCAATGGTTGAATGTCGTGCCCAATGTGGTGCCAATTTCACGGTAGTCTTTATATCAACTATGACTATTTCTACAAACAAGACAGAGAAATAAACAAATAGATTTTCACACAGAAATTTACAGATATATAGCAAAGCTAAGATGTTTCATGAAAGAAAGGATAACAAAGAGAAAGAGCTTGATGCACTAGCAATTAGCTTTTTGGCTGAATTATACAAGTTTTTAGAAATTTTACAAAAAATTCTACAACAGACTAAAAATACCAACCTGAAACCTCTATTATCTCTGCAGGAAAAATTCACCAATGCAAACGCCATATTTTCCAATATTATCGCTGAAAAAGTTTTTTCAACTCGTAAGGTATCTTTGCAACAAGCAACATGTTAATCAGATTGAAGATCATGGAATCGGGTAAAGATTAAGGATTTCAAAATAACCCTCCCAGTCTCCCAACGCTCTCGTCTAAATCTAAACAGAATAGTTTGAAACAATATTGAAACAAAGCAAAGAAAAGATTTTTGTTTTTATAAGTTGAGGTAAGCCTGGTGTTTTCCGCGTTTCAAAAACCCATGTTAATCGTTCATGAAAATACCCTGAAGTAAACATTAAAAATGGCTTATGAAAATACGGTCGAATTATCCGAGAAATACGAAGCAGTTATGGTTCTCAGTGGAGTGGGGGGGATGCTCTAGGTTATAAGAATGGTTTGTGGGAATTCTGTTACAGTGGTACTCAAATTCATGAAGAACTAGAAAAACTCGGAGGACTTGATAAAATTGACATTAAAGGATGGAGGGTTAGTGACGACACTGTACTACACATTGCTACAGCAGAAGCGTTGGTTTCAGAATGGGCAACAACGGAAGAGTTATTGTGCATTAAGGCTACAAAGTATAAGAAGACATGTGCTGAGGATATGTGGGAAAGAGCTCCTGGTCAGCCACAACAAAGGCATGTTTCATGTTACGACCTGTTTAGGAAAAAGGTTACATTATACCTTTTTATGAACGAGGTGGAAGATGTGGTGCAGCTATGAGATCCATGTGTATAGGTTTGATGTTTCCTTGTGAAGATCAAATTGAAATGTTAATTGAAATTGCTGTTGAAAGTGGAAGGATGACTCATAATCACCCCACAGGTATTCACCTTTCATAATAAAGCAATGATTTCAGATCATGTATCAATTATCAAGTCACTAATGTCTTGTGTTCTGTCTATCAACAAGTGTTGCTTTGTAGACAGTTTGCCAGGTTTTCATGTTATCTGCATTTCTTTTCCTTTTGTCAAGCCTTTATAGTAATTTAGCTTTTCAATCCTTTTGCTTTTCTTAGATGTTTTATCTTCAACTCTTCCTTTAATTACTTACTTGATCAAGCCATTACCATGAATGTTTCATATCCTTTTATCTATTATCAATTTATAAATGAAATAAAAGATGGTTGACCTTAGGTTTGCATAAGTTTGTGCAATCCATCATTTTCTAGAATCACATCTCAAATGCCTCCATCCTTCTAACATTGCTCACTTTAAATGACCATGTCTTTGATCCATCCTTTTTATCGCTTTTCCACATTTCCAAATTTCTGTCTTCTAAAAACTGTATGAATTGCCATTGCTGTTTTGCTTTAATATCTTCATTACTACAGCCATTGAATCCATGATCCATATCAAAATACTGCTATTATGTAAATAGGGTCATCATAATGTAAGTGACTTGAAATTAGAAATCTTTAAAGATAATGATTTTAACTATAGGTTATCTAGCGGCTGTTACTGCAGCTTAATTTACAGCCAATGCTATACAGAAGATACCTCCATAAAGTTGGGGAGCAGGACTTTTAAGTGTTTTACCCAAAGTTTGGGAATACATTGAAAAGGTTGGTCGTGATGTAGAAGAAAACAAGAAATTTTGGGGCTACTTTAAAAATAGTTGGGAGTCATATCTTGAAATACTGGGATTAATGAATGGAACCAGTGAACCAAAGTTTCCAGTGACATATAACATATCTGAACGTGATGCTTTTTATAAATCTGTCAGTTATGCAGGTTGGGGTGGGTCCAGTGGTCATGATGCACCAATGAATGGTTACGATGCTTTGATGATAGCAAAAGATTCCTGGTTTCAATTGTGTTCTTGTTCTATGTTTCATGGTGGAGATAGTGACAGTACAGGAATATTGGCTGCAGCATGGTGGGGTGGTATGTATTATATGAAAGGTGTACACCTTGGAAATTATAGGAACCTGGATTGTGGTCTTAGGCGTATGGAGCTTGGCAAAAATTACTGAATGTATCGAACAAAATTAGAAAATGACTGGATAATTTTTACCTAACATAATTTATGTCATAAAATTCAGTCATTCCAATATAATTTAGTATGTTTGTGAATCATACAATAAAAATTACTACTTGGTTATAACATAGAAACAATTTACTTTAGAAATAAAGTCTAAAGGGAAATGTCAGATTCAGGGCATGTGCAGTTCTAAGTTCTAATTACGATGATTCCCGGGCTTTAGAGCAAGTTTATTGACTAGATATCAGTGAAACTATACATAGACAAGGACGATTACATCTTTAGGTTCATTTTAAGACACCAAAACTAAAAACATTTTGTTCAGTAGCAAAAATACCTTCTGAGGAAGAGGGGAGTTGACTTGGCAGGTGGAAGCCTTGCTCCTACGGTCTCTGTGTTAAAAATAGGCTTAACATAATTTGGAAGGCACAATTTTCTTTGAAACACGTAGCTACCAAAGTGTAACTGTAAAGCTTTGTCATATTCCTAAGTTTCATAGTACATCACACCTAAATTGTTTAACAGACTTAGGGACATCAACCTGACTGGTTCCTGACGTTTTTTTGCGAATTTCCAGAGCTTTTTTGTGAAGCTCTATAGCTTTGTCGTAGTTTCCAGTTTCATAATACACATTACCAAGATTGTTTAAAGACGTAGCAACATCAACATGATTTGGACCTAACGATTGTTTTTTAATTTCCAGAGCTTTCTCGTTTAACTCTATGCCTTTGTCGTAGTTTCCAGTTTCAGAATACACCGCACCAAGATTGTTTAAAGACTCAGCGACATCAACATGATTTGGACCTAACGATTGTTTTCGAATTTCCATAGCTTTTTCGTGAATTTCTATAGCTTTGTAGTAGTTTCCAGTATTGAAATACACAATACCAAGATTGTTTAAAGACATAGCGACATCAACATGATTTGGACCTAACGATTGTTTTCGAATTTCCAGAGCTTTTTCATGAGACTCTATAGCTTTGTCGTAGTTTCCAGTTTCATGTAACACCGTACCAAGATTGTTTAAAGACATAGCGACATCAACATGATTTGGACCTAACGATTGTTTTCGAATTTCCAGAGCTTTTTCGTAAACCTTTATAGCTTTGTCGTAGTTTCCAGTTTCATGCAACACCGTACCAAGATTGTTTAAAAACATAGCGACATCAACATGATTTGTACAAAACGATTGTTTTTGAATTTCCAGAGCTTTTTCATGAAACTCTATAGCTTTGTCGTAATTTCCAGTATCAGTATACACATTACCAAGATTGTTTAAGGACGTAGCGACATCAACATGATTTGGACCTAACGATTGTTTTTGAATTTCCAGAGCTTTTTCGTAAAACTCTATAGCTTTGTCGTAGTTTCCAGTTTCATGAAACACCACCAAGATTGTTTAAAGACCTAGCGACATCAACATGATTTGGACCTAACGATTGTTTTCAATTTCCAGAGCTTTTCGTGAAACTCTATAGCTTTGTCGTAGTTTCCAGTATTAGAATACATTACCAAGATTGTTTAAAGACGCAGCGACATCAACATGATTTGGACCTAACGATTGTTTTTGAATTTCCAGAGCTTTTTCATGAAACTCTATAGCTTTGTCGTAGTTTCCAGTTTCATGTAACACCGTACCAAGATTGTTTAAAGACATAGCGACATCAACATGATTTGGACCTAACGATTGTTTTCGAATTTCCATAGCTTTTTCGTGAAACTCTATAGCTTTGTAGTAGTTTCCAATATTAGAATACATATTACCAAGATTGTTTAAAGACGCAGCGACATCAACATGATTTGGACCTAACGATTGTTTTTGAATTTCCAGTGCTTTTTCGTAAAGCTCTATAGCTTTGTCGTAGTTTCCAGTTTCATAAAACAACAAACCAAGATTGTTTAAAGACGCAGCTACATCAACATGATTTAAACCTAACGATTGTTTTCGAATTTCCAGAGCTTTTTCATGAAACTCTATAGCTTTTTCGTTGTTTCCAGTTTCATATAACACCGTACCAAGATTGTTTAAAGACATAGCGACATCAACATGATTTGGACCTAACGATTGTTTTCGAATTTCCAGAGCTTTTTCGTAAACCTTTATAGCTTTGTCGTAGTTTCCAGTTTCATGTAACACCGTACCAAGATTATTTAAAGACATAGCGACATCAACATGATTTGGACCTAACGATTGTTTTTGAATTTCCAGAGCTTTTTCATGAAACTCTATAGCTTTGTCGTCATTTCCAGTATTAGTATACACATTACCAAGATTGTTTAAGGACTTAGCGACATCAACATGAATTGAACCTAACGATTGTTTTCGAATTTCCAGAGCTTTTTCATGAAACTCTATAGCTTTGTCGTAGTTTCCAGTTTCATCAAATATTATACCAAGATTGTTTAAAGACATAGCGACATCAACATGATTTGGACCTAACGATTGTTTTTTAATTTCCAGAGCTTTTTCATGAAACTCTATAGCTTTGTCGTAGTTTCCAGTTTCATGCAACACCGTACCAAGATTGTTTAAAGACATAGCGACATCAACATGATTTGGACCTAACGATTGTTTTTGAATTTCCAGAGCTTTTTCGTAAAACTCTGTAGCTTTGTCGTAGTTTCCAGTTTCATGAAACACCGCACCAAGATTGTTTAAAGACCTAGCGACATCAACATGATTTGGACCTAACGATTGTTTTCGAATTTCCATAGCTATTTTGTGAAACTCTATAGCTTTGTAGTAGTTTCCAGTATTAGAATACACATTACCAAGATCGTTTAAAGAAGCAGCGACATCAACATGATTTGGACCTAACGATTGTTTTTGAATTTCCAGAGCTTTTTCATGAAACTCTATCGCTTTGTCGTAGTTTCCAGTTTCTTGTAACACCGTACCAAGATTGTTTAAAGACGCAGCGACATCAACATGATTTAAACCTAACGATTGTTTTCGAATTTCCAGAGCTTTTTCATGAAACTCTATAGCTTTGTCGTAGTTTCCAGTTTCATAAAACAACAAACCAAGATTGTTTAAAGACGCAGCTACATCAACATGATTTAAACCTAACGATTGTTTTCGAATTTCCAGAGCTTTTTCATGAAACTCTATAGCTTTTTCGTAGTTTCCAGTTTCATATAACACATACCAAGATTGTTTAAAGACATAGCGACATCAACATGATTTGGACCTAACGATTGTTTTCGAATTTCCAGAGCTTTTTCGTAAACCTCTATAGCTTTGTCGTAGTTTCCAGTTTCATTAACACCATTACCAAGATTGTTTAAAGACATAGCGACATCAACATGATTTGGACCTAACGATTGTTTTGAATTTCCAGAGCTTTTCATGAAACTCTATAGCTTTGTCGTAATTTCCAGTATTAGTATACACATTACCAAGATTGTTTAAGGACTTAGCGACATCAACATGAATTGAACCTAACGATTGTTTTCGAATTTCCAGAGCTTTTTCATGAAACTCTATAGCTTTGTCGTAGTTTCCAGTTTCATCAAATATTATACCAAGATTGTTTAAAGACATAGCGACATCAACATGATTTGGACCTAACGATTGTTTTTTAATTTCCAGAGCTTTTTCATGAAACTCTATAGCTTTGTCGTAGTTTCCAGTTTCATGCAACACATTACCAAGATTGTTTAAAGACATAGCGACATCAACATGATTTGGACCTAACGATTGTTTTGAATTTCCAGAGCTTTTTCGTAAAACTCTGTAGCTTTGTCGTAGTTTCCAGTTTCATGAAACACCGCACCAAGATTGTTTAAAGACCTAGCGACATCAACATGATTTGGACCTAACGATTGTTTTCGAATTTCCATAGCTATTTTGTGAAACTCTATAGCTTTGTAGTAGTTTCCAGTATTAGAATACACATTACCAAGATTGTTTAAAGACGCAGCGACATCAACATGATTTGGACCTAACGATTGTTTTTGAATTTCCAGAGCTTTTTCATGAAACTCTATAGCTTTGTCGTAGTTTCCAGTTTCTTGTAACACCGTACCAAGATTGTTTAAAGACGCAGCGACATCAACATGATTTAAACCTAACGATTGTTTTCGAATTTCCAGAGCTTTTTCATGAAACTCTATAGCTTTGTCGTAGTTTTCATGTAACACCGTACCAAGATTGTTTAAAGACACAGCGACATCAACATGATTTGGACCTAACGATTGTTTTCGAATTTCCAGAGCTTTTTCGTAAACCTTTATAGCTTTGTCGTAGTTTCCAGTTTCATGTAACACCGTACCAAGATTGTTTAAAGACATAGCGACATCAACATGATTTGGACCTAACGATTGTTTTTGAATTTCCAGAGCTTTTTCATGAAACTCTATAGCTTTGTCGTCATTTCCAGTATAACTATAAACATTACCAAGATTGTTTAAGGACGTAGCGACATCAACATGATTTGAGCCTAACGATTGTTTTCGAATTTCCATAGCTTTTTCGTGAATTTCTATAGCTTTGTAGTAGTTTCCAGTATTGAAATACACAATACCAAGATTGTTTAAAGACATAGCGACATCAACATGATTTGGACCTAACGATTGTTTTTGAATTTCCAGAGCTTTTTCGTAAAACTCTGTAGCTTTGTCGTAGTTTCCAGTTTCATGAAACACCGCACCAAGATTGTTTAAGGACGTAGCGACATCAACATGATTTGAGCCTAACGATTGTTTTCGAATTTCCATAGCTTTTTCGTGAAACTCTATAGCTTTGTTGCAGTTTCCAGTATTAGAATACACATTACCAAGATTGTTTAAAGACATAGCGACATCAACATGATTTGGATTTAACGATTGTTTTTGAATTTCCAGAGCTTTTTCGTAAAACTCTGTAGCTTTGTCGTAGTTTCCAGTTTCATGAAACACCGCACCAAGATTGTTTAAAGACGCAGCGACATCAACATGATTTGGATCTAACGATTGTTTTCGAATTTCTAGAGCTTTTTCATGAAACTCTATAGCTTTGTGGTAGTTTCCAGTTTCATGGTACACCGTACCAAGATTGTTTAAAGACATAGCGACATCAACATGATTTGGACCTAAAGATTGTTTTCGAATTTCCAGAGCTTTTTCATGATGATTTTTAGCTTTGCTATATTTCCCGGTGTCTTGGTACAAAACACCGAGGATATTAAAATACCAAGCTTTGTCATAACTAGATTCTTCTGATTTAAATTTATCCAATAGTTCAAGAGCAAGATAGTATTTTCCAAAATGACCTAATATGTCAACAAAATATTGGAAAACTTGTAAAATGTTCATGTTGATTTTTGCCTTGATGGTCTTTAATAATTGAACAATTTTTTCAAGATGTGGCATTAATTTGATTTCGTCGTCTCTGTCTTTAAACATGTACAGTGCTTGAGCTATTTGATCGACGTTACTTTCCATTTCATGTTCTTCATTTGAATGTTCAGATTGATAAACAGTAATTGCTTTGTGAACAATGCGATGTAGACTAATGTCATTAATTTCTGAATGCAAGAACAATGAGCATTCGTCTAAACAAAGACATATATCTTCCTTAGCTTGTTTGGGATCAATTTTTTGAACATAATGAACCAAAATTTCTCGTGGTATAGGCTCAAATGATATCATGGAAAAAAAGCTAATAACATTTGCCAATATTAAGAATTCTTCTGCACTTTGTTTGACAGCTACAAGAGAAGCTTGAAACATATTTTTAGGATATTCCAAGTTTGATTTAACAAAAGTGTCGTCCATGTTTTCTTCTTCTTCTGAAGATATTTTCTTTAAATATTGTCTCCAAGTAAATGAGCAGTTTGCTTTGTTTACACGACTGACATAATAGCCGGCAGCAGCCAAAGCCAGCGGTTGACGATCTAATGCGAGCGATACTTCATTTAACAATTGATCATCAGCATTTTCATCATCGCTGTAAGAATTTAACAATTGACAACATTCTCTGTCATTCAATCCACTACTGATAGAAATATGTTTGCTGGACAATTCATCGTGAGGTACGGCATCTGTATTCTGAACAGTTATTATTAGTTGTCCATTTTTCCACATATGATCACCTACTTGTGGTAGTAACGAAGAAATTTCGCTCAGTTGCACAACGTTGTCTACAATGATCAACCAATTTTGCCAGAATTTTAATCGAGCAGATACTAACGATCGAAGGTTCTTAACTTTCTCTTTGGCGGAAAAATTTTCATCTTTAAATTTTTTAACCATAAACTTGTTACAGTTTAAGCGGTCTCCAAGGTCACAGTAAGATCTAAAAAGTGATTCCACATTCTTCCCAACGAGAGTCATTACAAACGAAGTTCTATTTTCCCAATCACACGATATTTTTTTACAAACCTGTCTCGCCAGTTGAGATTTACCACTGCCAGGATTACCAGTGATGTAGAAATATGTCAGTTCGTTATTGTTATCATTCCTTAATTTTTCAAGATCGTTTATGATTTTATTTTGCAATTCAGTGCGTTCAACGATAAAATGATTGGGTTTTGAAGGAAGCACTTGGAACGAATTAAAACTGTTACGATGATTTTTTACTTTATTGATTTCATCGAGGGAAAATTTCAAATCTTGAAATGATTTTTCAATGATATTGACTATTTTATCAAAATCATCATCTGAGTATTCGCTTTCATACCAATGTGCGGCATTGTTTCTTTCACCACGAAGTGCATGAACAGCATCCTTTGTTTTTATCAAGATGTTTGCTAATCGATTTTGAAAAAGTAGCATCGAATAATGTTGTGCAGTCCCATTTACTTGTGTCTCCATCTTGATATTTTAACTTTAGTTTTTTATCCAACTTCCTACCGGATTCTAAAGTGTAAAATTTTTTGCCACTCTTTTTGGTATCGTCCCATTCTCCATGTGTTAATTTGTAACGAGAGTTCCATTCTTTGATGAAAAATTGAGCAAGTTCCGTTTGTACCACATTGATTATTTTCTGAATGTAAAGTAGATTTCTGCTCTCTCTTGATTCCATCTAAAAAAGAATATGATGTATCAACAAGACAGTTAAGATCATCAATTTTGAAAGTTCGACCTACAACATATATCACTCTTCGTTAAAGTCGAGGATTTACATGATGAAATCAAACTTATTTATTCGTTTATAAATGCAACTTCACCAAAAGCATGCTATTAATACAAATTTAGACATAGACAACTGCTAAATGGCAGAGATAATGCTACAGCTTTTGCCAATTACAGCAGCTTTTCAACAAAACATTAAAAACAACATGATATTAAACTGGGTAGTACATGTGATGTGTTACAAGACAGATATTGCTAGTGCTAGATTTTTATGTCTTTGGATCGTCAATGTCAAATATCGTTTGTAATTGCGAAAATCCAAGTTAGAAATGCTAGAGATACCGGTATTTCTATACATCAGTTGATTGTTACTTGACACGTTAATTCACACTTTAACTTACATACCTTAACTGACATGCGTGGCATTCAAAATTAGACTATTTAATTCAACTTGTTTTGTAGGAATTAAAACAGCAAAGAAAAAGCGCCCATCTCAAAACACCAATATGCCTTATATGTCAGGTGAATGTTGATCAAAATAGACTTAGTAAAGAAAAAAGCGGTATGGTGTAATAAGTGAGAAGGGAAATAGTTCCTTCAGCAAAAAAGTGGAAAGACTTGCTTCTAGAGATAATTTACAATATTAAAATAACCTTGTCTTGAATTGACTAATGCTACGAGTTTATTTTACATATCCTTGTTACTAGCACATGTTGGAAAATAAACCATCATAATAATTCAGGTCACGTGACGTGAAGTAAAATTGATTACTGTTAACCAATGAGATAATAGGGCAGGGCACGTTAAGAAAAGTTTTATTCTATTTCAAGGGTAATCTAGTTGACTGTCGTAGCGAACTGTGATACATTATGTTCTTTAAACGTACGACACTTTGCGTTGTAAATTTCGTGATGCTTTTTGCAGATTCATACCGGGCAGGTAACTTGCAAAACACAAAAGCTTTTTTGCTTCTGAGAATTCGACATAAATTTTGACAGAAAAACATGCAAAGATGCAAAACGTTAAAGGAATTTTACAGAATGATGCAGATGTAATACTAAATACCAGAAAAGATGAAAAGGCTCACGTTGCTCACTGATCATTTAGGGTGAAAGGAGAAAAAAATACAGCAAAAACAAAAATGAACACCAGCATTCTTATAAATGAATATGCCACTCATGAAGACATTTTACACGATTTTTTCTATAATAATTTTGTTTAACATAGGGGGGGATCAGTTGCATGCTAGGAGCACTCCAGGGGGGGGGGCAGTCAGCTACCACTGAAACGAGCTTTAAATATATACTCTTTAAAAACGGGGCCCAAAGCCTGAGCCGAGAAAGGTGCGAGTCATGTTTGGGGATTCCTGGGGTAAGTTCTCTCAGGAAAAATTCTTTATTAAGAAGCTCTAATATGCCTTCCAGCACACCACTGAGAGGATGTTCGTAAATTCTCCACAGTTTTATAGTTTGGATGTTGTTGCTTGAACTGAAACATCGTTTTATTAAAAAATGCCTTTGACAACATTTATATTTGAGATTTTAAATACCATACTACCATGGAGAAAGTGAGACTGTCGCCATATTGAGTAATGATCATAAGATATTATGTGTCTAGCGTACCTTAATTTGTGTTTTTTTGTGTATGTTGTAAATTTGAAGCGACTATAAGGCCAATGGAAAATATTTCCTCAAATAGGTTTAATTCTTTGCTTCGATATTGACTGCACCATAATGGAATATGTATTTGAAATCTAATTGTTGGATCTAATGTAAATAAGACATTTTAAACGAACGACGAGTTTTTTTATTGTAAACATGTTTCGGCATGCTTATGCCATCTTCAGTACATAGAATGAAGGTGATTATGCTATTTACATGATATATATATATATATATGTGTGTATGTGACTATCGTTAAGTGTATTAAATTACATAAGAGTATGTTTATCTTTTTCGTAATAGTCTTAGCCAGAGCTTTTTCTTGAATTTACCAGTTGACTGTATTTAGTATTGCTTTGAGTTTCGATGATATCTTGTCCATATCATTCTCAAGTTTCCTCTTTTCTTTTGACCGTTTTAATACAGCAGAGCGAAGCAATCGCTTACGAATCGTATGGACATCCTGGGCATTGACATTTGGAAGAGGGAAACAAATAAATTTCGGAAAAACTTCGAATGACTGACAATCCCTCAAGAAATTCACATCGAGATCGGCTTTGCGTTTCTTCGTTGATAGCTTCTCAAGTGATCGAAAGTCGGACAGGTAAACTTTCCCTTTGTATTTATGTGCCAAGTTGTGTATGATATTTCCATAATTTCTTAATTTCCATATGATATTTCGATATTTCGTGTATGATATTTCCATAATTTCGGCATAAGCATGCCGAAACATGTTTACGATAAAAAAACTCGTCGTTCATTTAAAATGTCTGATATCCATCGTGCTTTTAAGAAATTATGGTAATGTAAATAAGTAATTGATAATTTAAAGATGGATTTCAAAATAGCAAATACCATGGTGAATGGTGATAATAACAATGTAATAGTTCCTAAAAGAACTGTTTTAACCAGAACACTAACCCAACAATTCAAAAGAATCGTTATTTACAGCTAGAAAGAGACACTATGCATTTCGGCAGACTACTCGTCAGGTGTCAACGTCTGCTAAATGAGAACCTCCAAATCATGCTATATTTATAACGTTACAAAAGGTCAATGTCTTCCCTATTTTTAGAGATGACACTTAAAACAGAGACAGATTAAACACGTAATCCTTTTGTCGGCAAAGGACAGGATTAGTCAATTTAATTAATACCGACTCCATGACACGTAGCTGGAATAACGAGCAACATTTTTTAATAATTCTAAAGTTTTCATCAGAATAAGCATTGGCACAGCGAGTGTTGCTCAAAAAGATGTTTTCCAATCGCTGAATCACATAGAATCGGATTTGCACTTTTACACCCACGTTTTGGTAGTTGCCGTAAAGGAACAGTTTTATTCCTGATAGAAGATGGTACATGCTGTTTTATTCTCTCACTGAACCTTTGAGAAGTCCTACCTACATAGCGAGCATCACACTCACATTTAAACTCGTAGACTACATTGCTTGATATTTGAGCAGGGAGAGACTTTTTGGGAGTGGGTGGAAGCATAGTTCTTTTTGAGAATATAAAGACCACATTGCATGCAAAAAACAAACTCTCGGTGATATTTTTAGTTTCCTTCTCGATGTCATTAGAGGCCTTACCCATCAAGGGAAGTTTAAGGAAAACAGGGCTTGCATCTTCAGATTGTCCTGATGTGCTGTGGTATAAGCGTTATGTGGATGACACCTTTTCTTTGTTTCATAACGATAAAAATCGTGAACTTTTTCTTAATAAACTTTGCTCTCTTCACCCTGCACTAAATTACACCACTGAGCTAGAGTCAAACAATCAATTAGCCTTTTTAGATGTTCTTGTACACAAACGCAATGGTCAGTTCTTAACAAGCATTCATCGCAAAGCAACTTTCACTGGTTTGTACACGCGCTTTGACTCTTTCTCTTCGCATAGAGAAAAGATTTCTTTAGTGAAGTGTTTGATAAAGCCCTGTTTTCCTTAAACTTCCCTGGATGGGTAAGGCATCTAATTACATCGAGAAGGAAACTGAAAACATCACCGAGAGTTTGTTTTTTGCATGCAATGTGGTCTTTATATTCTCAAAAAGAACTATTCTTCCACCCACTCCCAAAGAGTCTCTCCCTGCTCAAATGTCAAGCAATGTAGTCAACGAGTTTAAATGTGAGTGTGATGCTCGCTATGTAGGTAGGACTTCTCAAAGGTTCAGTGAGAGAATAAAACAGCATGTACCAGCTTCTATCAGGAATAAAACTGTTCCTTTACGACAACTACCAAAACGTGGGTGTAAAAGTGAAAATCCGATTCTATGTGATTTAGCGATTTGAAAACATCTTTTGAGCAACACTCGCTGTGCCAATGTTTATTCTGATGAAAACTTTTGAATTATTAAAAAATGTCATCCCTCTAAAAATAGGGAAGACATTGACCTTTTGTAACGTTATAAATATAGCATGGTTTGGAGGTTCTCATTTAGCAGATGTTGACACCTGACGAGTAGTCTGCCGAAATGCATAGTGTCTCTTTCTAGCTGTAAATAACGGTTCCTTTGAATTGTTGGGTTAGTGTTCTGCTTAAAACAGTTCTTTTCAGAACTATTACATTGTTATTATCACCATTCACCATGGTATTTGCTATTTTGAAATCCATCTTTATGTACATTTGAGGAGTTGTATCAAAATGAAATGATAGAAAGTTTCCTTTGTCAAACAAAATTCCTTTTTTCGCTTTGCATGCACAGATATGAAAGGCAAGTGTATGGTACCTTAAGCTTTACACAAAGTTGTCCATATTTGAATCACAAGTTTGCCATTTCTCAATGATGTCAGATAAAGTGTTTGTAGCAATAAAAGATGGCTTTATGAACCTAAATGAAAAAAGAAAATGTGTTAATAAACAACAAAAACATTTAATACTATTTTCACAATGGCAGATCAAGGTTAATTCAGAATACAACATTATAGCACCTCATCATAGATTTAAAATACCATAGCAATAATTCTGTTAGTTAAAGTTTCTAAAGAATATTTTGACGATAAATTTTTAACCAATTGAGTTCTTTATAAAGTATTTTGGTAGTTTATAAAGAATACTTATATATTGAAAGGTGACATAAATATTCAATTTTAAAATAAATTTGTTTAATCAGGCATAAATGTGATTTAATACATCACAAAGTAAAGGAAATAACACATATATTTAACAAATAGACTGTCTTCATTGAACAACTAATAATTTCTACTAGGTATTTAACTGCTTTTAAATACAAACACATCATCGTAAATATACCTGGCTTTAAATTACAGGGATTTGTTTTTAGTAAGCACTTGTTGTTGTTTGAATTTGTAACTTTGTTTGATTGACCTACAACTACAGCATTACAAGTTGCTAAGGTTTATCTATAATATAAAATTTGTGGTATTAAGAAAGGGATGCTTGAACCTTGAGAGGGGGGGGGTTTGGGGGAGCTGAAGTTATTATTTTGAAGGTTTTTTAAAACATTACAGTGGAACATATATTATTGAAGACTTAGCCTTTGCACTTTACACGTTGCTTCGTTGTAGGGTAAGACTAAATTTATAAAAAGTTTATAAATGACTGAACAGTTGGCAAAAAATTTACATTTTAAAGTCACATTTATACATCGCGTAAACACGCATGATAATTCTTTGTCTTATGTCTTACAAAACTTCAACTGGTCGACGGTTGAAACTTTCAGGTTTTCATATTTAACATTCTGGAAGTTGTATGAATAGATTGTTATGAAAAACAAAGAATGAAAGCAAAGGCGCATTAAATTGGGCACAATCGACATTGATAATGTTATGTCGTGACAATTTATAAAGATTAACAAAACTATTTTGCTGCATTGAAAATTAGGAACTTAAATTTAATAAGCGATGCTGTATATTTTAATGCAAAGATACACCGATTTCATCATTAAAATATTTGTATTTCTGCTTCTAAAACGACCTAAATATTTAACTATTCAATGATGACATGATTACAATTGCAATTTCAAGTAAATTTGCTTCATCAAGCATTAATATAATAACACATATTTTACAAATATAACGACTGAACCGAACGACAAATAACTGCTATAATAAGCAATTTAACTTCCCTATATACAGACATATCAACACACATACCTTGTTGTAGATGGCAGTGATCTGTTTTTTGATAAGCAGATTGCTGTTGGAAATGTTGTTCGCATAAATTTTTAGGTTTTCATCGTTAACGTTCTGCAAAGCTAAGACTTCAGCAATATCATGAACTTTTGAGTGGTGAGAGGTGAGAGCTTCAACAGTCGACACATGGCCAATATCCTATCCACTCTTGCGTGTCCCACACACGTGTACGGTGACCGAGGAGAGCCAAAAGAAATTAATTAATGTATTTATTGTAGAAACTAAAGATCAATGAACAAGAATTGTATGCGTTTGTCAATTCTTTAAAAGTTTCACAAAAAATTAACTGCTCAACGCTTTTGAGTTATGTAATAGTATATATATGTATCACGTGATTCGAGAAAAAGCTCATAATTAAAGGTAAAAATGGTAACAGTGACTGTGTTAAAGTGTAACCCATTTGAGCTCAATCAATTAAATCAATCAAATAAAAAGAATTTTCAAATCAATCATAAATACATGTTACATGAAAAACAACAAATATCTGTTTTGCACTTGTTACTTTACAAGATTATGTTACATTATGACTACAGCTGTCATAATCTGTGTCATAATATTACAATTATGTAAATAGTTCATCACATTGTGAGAGATGTAAAATGAACAACTTTTAAAGATAATGATTTTGTCGTTAGTTTGTCTACAGGCTATTACTGTACCTTAATTTACAGTCTATGCTTTAAAAAGGTACTTGCAAAAAGTTGGTTACAAAAATTTTGGAACAAAAACTATAGTTCCAAAAACTATAGTTGTATGAATAAACTATAGTTTTCGGGACTATAGTTTTGGGGATACTATAGTTATAGAAACTAAAGTTTTGGGAGAAGTATAGTTTTACAATTGAAAGTTTTGTTCCCAAACACTAGAGTTTTCAAAACTATATTTTTCCGTGAACTACAGTTTTCCAGTGAATCTATGTTATAATGTAGTTCATTAACTAAGGGTTACATAAACACAATTTAGCAAATTCCCTGTACAGGTTCTAGTAGTACACATTATTTTATACAGAATTCAATAAAACCATGAATTCACGATATTTTAATTATACGTTATATTTTAACCAGATAAAAATATTCACCAATTTTCTTCCTTTATAGAAAAATATCATAAAGTTGCATGGATAGAATTAATAGAAAAATATAGTATAGACAGCTAATGTTACTCTTTATAGGATTCGTGTTGTTTTTTCCATGCTTGTTCCTCGTTATTAAGTTTGAACTTTATAGCTTTTACACCATCTTCTTCTATAACCTGGCGTGGCATATTTGAATACTTCACACTCGTTGCATGCTCTAGAAAAAAGATAGAGGAATAAGGTCCACCTTAACTCTAAAGGATATTTTCTGATAGATCATAAGGTGGGAAGTCAGCAAAGACAAAAGCTAATAAACTTGACTAGGTCTTCAATACAAACACAAAGTATCAAAACAACATAGTAGTTCACAACAGTTAGTTGAAAATATTAAAAGATACATTAAATTAAAGTAAATGGTTTGAACCCGGGAGTATCGTTATATGTTTGTAAATGATGATCGTCCAGGTTAATAAAGTCCTGAGAAGGACTGTTTTTGATGTTGTTGACTGACGTTTCGACAACCTTAGCGGTAGTCATCTTCAGAGTCAAATGAGGAGTAAACGTCAGGTTAGCCGTATTTGTTGTCTGGTTCTTACGTCATTGTATTGTGTGTACAGGAAATGTGCAGGAAATGTGTATTGTCATTGTGGATTAGTGTGAAGTGAAATATTTTATTTTTAGTTGTGATGTGTGATTTAGGTGTGACGTTTTTAGTTGTAGTGTGTGGGTGTCAATTGTGTATTGTCATTGTGAATTAGTTTGAAGTGTAATGTTTTTAGTTGATCGTTTGTTTGTATTGTGAATAAGTCGTTTGTAAGGTGCCGGTAATTGCTGTGATCAAACACCACGGACGTACTGCCATTACCGACAGAAGACATTATGGAGTTACTAGAGCTCTGCCTCACCTCGACTTACTTCCAATACAAAGGAACACACTACAAAAAATTACATGGGACAGCAATGGGCTCGCCCGTTTCTGTTGTAGTTGCTGAAATTGTAATGCAATCTATAGAGGAACGGGCACTCATGACTTACAAACATGCACTACCTTTTTGGTTTCGCTACGTAGATGACACAATCACAGCACTACATGCAGACGAGATTGATGACTTCCATACTCACATCAACAAACAGAACAGCCACATACAATTTACCAAAGATGTCGAAGAAAACGGAACTCTTCCTTTTCTCGACTGGTAAAACATGACAATCAAAACTAGGAACAACAGTTTATCGCAAGCCAACACATACTGACCGACTACAAGACCAATCATCTTACAACCCTACATCACACAAAGCCACCACAATCAGAACATTAACAAGACGTGCACAAATCATATGTGATTCACCGGACGCTCTACAAAACGAAAACAACTATCTCAAACGTGTTTTGACAAAACAACTATAACTCTGACTTTATCAAACGCAACACTTACAAACCCAACGAACCCAACGAAACGAACAACTCAGTGACAACAGCAACGATACCTTACATCAAAGGTACGTCTGAGACTATCTCGCGTATCTTACGACCATACAACATACGTGTCGCACATAAACCAATCACAACATTACGACAAGTACTAACGAACATAAAGGACAAAGAACAACCCAACGAACGACAAGGTGCAGTTTACAAAATAAACTGCTCCGACTACCACGCCTCCTAGGAGAACATGTAAAAAATAGATGTTTACGGCTGGTCAAACGTGCTTGAAAATGTAGAGTCTAAATATTTATACTGAAAAAGTCCTTGAAATGTTTAAAGTTTAATTTCAACGGTACTCAGACTCAAATAACCATATATCTACTTACGAATTAAAGAAGTAGTGTATGTGGGATCAAGGGATGTTTGAATCATACCTTGGTTAATCGCTCTTTTATAAGTGAAGCAAGACTGGCTGAGCAGCAAGCCTGTGTTTTCTTTGCCCTGGATGCCTTTAGCTTTTTAGGAATACTGTGCTCCTGCTGGTAACAAGAACAATACAAAATTTTATACATGTTGTTTGAAAAGTTTGTTATTAGCTACTACTTCTAATTTAAATTCTTAGGCTCATAGCCTTGTTCAGCAATGTAGACCTTCGAACATAGAATTAGTAGCTAATAACATTTGAATCATGAATACCATATGGAGTACTTAACAAATTTCCATGAATGCATCATCACATTAGTGACATGAGTGCTAACTATAGATGATGGCAGCAATAATTGAGAAACATGCAGTAAACACCATATAAACAAAATGTGGTCAATGTAATATTTCGGGAAACTCACCACTTCATCTGATTCACTATCACTTTCAATTGTAAACTTTGCTTTGTGAATTCTTTTGCGACACCCTTTGCCAGTATTTATAGAGAAAGTTTCTTCTTTTCTCATTGTCTTGAGTAAATAATCTTTACTATCTGTTTATACAAAATAATGGATGACTATTTAACAACTATTAAAAAATAATAATTTTCAATTGGAAGCAGTAGCATGCCTGAAATTATAAGGAAACAACCTTATGCAAAGTTTGGCCTAATGTATTACTACATGTATTTAAGAGCAAGCAAGTTAAAATCTGGGAAATAGACACATCCTTATTGTCAGTATTGTAATTGAACTATTGCTATGTAGAACAAAGAACAACATTTGAGCAAAAGCTTTTTATCAGAAAGTATTTCCCTCCTAAAAAAGCAGTAAGTTGAATTGATAACAGCAACCTTCATATCAACTATGACTATTTCTACAAACAAGACAGAGAAATAAACAAATAGATTTTAACACAGAAATTTACAGATATATAGCAAAGCAAAGATGTTTCATGAAAGAAATGATAACAAAGAGAAAGAGCTAGATGCACTAGCAATTAGCTTTTTGGCTGAATTATACAAGCCTTTGGAAATTTTACAAAAAATTCTACAACAAAGTAAAAATACTAACCTCAAACCTCTATTATCTCTGCAGAAAATTCCCTCGACTTGCCGTTTCCCATTGTTTTTCCATCACCCCACATGACTAACGTTTTGAACCTTTAAGTTCATCTTTGTCTTTCGACATATTTTCATCCTCAAAAATGATGTTAGAATTTGGAATGATATCCATGTATTTTCGTTGTAAAAATTCACCAATGCAAACGCCATATTTTCGAATATTATCGCTGAAAAAGTTTTTTCAACTCTTAACGTATCTTTGCAACAAGCAACATGTTAATCAGATTGAAGATCATGGAATCGGGTAAAGATTAAGGATTACAAAATAACCCTCCAGAATAGTTTGAAACAATATTGAAACAAAGCAAAGAAAAGATTTTTCACTCTATATGACTGACTGACAATTGAAATATGCAAGTTTAATTGCTTTAAATAATGAGGTCAAAAAATATATCCTGAAAGATAAAGCTCGTACAAACAGACGTTCGTACAATCATTAAAAACAGAGCTGCACGAAACTGTTTCCACTGTTTGCCTATACCTATGTCTCTTAAAAGCATCATTTAGTTTCGTTTTTATTTTAGTTTTTTCAATGTTTATTTCTCGACGTAGAATAAGAGTATTTTACGAACGGACTAAAAGCATTTTATTTGCGCGTTTTGCGTTCGCCGTCCGCTTTTTATCTACACCCTACAAGAAAACATGTGCTGAGGATATGTGGGAAAGAGCTCCTGGGCAGACCACAACAAAGGCATGTTTCATGTTACAACCTCTTGAGGAAAAAGGTTACATTATAGTATTTAATGAACGAGGTGGCGGATGTGGTGCAGCTATGAGATCCATGTGTATAGGTTTGATGTTTCCTTGCGAAGATCAAATTGAAATGTTAATTGAAATTTCTGTTGAAAGTGGAAGGATGACTCATAATCACCCCACAGGTATTCACCTTTCATAATAAAGCAACGATTTCAGATCATGTCTGAGGACAGTATTTATTTAACAAAATTTATGTCATAAAATTCTGTCATCCCACTATACTTTAGTATGTTTGTGAATCACACAATAAAAATTACTACTAGGTTATAACATAGAAACAATTTACTTTAGAAATAAAGTCTGATGGAAAATGTCAGATTCAGGGCATGTGCAGTTCTAAGTTCAACTTACGATGATTCCTGGGCTGTAGGGTAAGTTTATTGACAAGATGTCAGTGAAACTATATATAGACAAGGACCATTACATCTTAAGGCTCATTTTACCTCACAAAATGCAAACTGCAAACGTTTTGTTCAGTACCAAAAATACCTTCTGAGGGAGAGGAGAGTTGACTTGGCAGGTGGAATCCTTGCTCCTACGGTCTATGTGTTAAAAATAGGCTTAACATAATTTGGATGGTACAATTTTCTTTGAAAGACGTAGCTACCAAAGTGTAAATGTAAAGCTTTGTCAACTTCCCGAGTTTTATAATACATCACACCTAGATTGTCTAAAAGACTTAGCGACATCAACCTGACTAGTTCCTTACGGTTTTTTGCGAAGTTCCTTAGCTTTTTCATGAAGCTCTATAGCTTTGTCGTAGTTTCCAGTTTTTTTAAATACCAAACTAAGATTGTTTAAAGACGCAGCCACATCAACGTGATTTGGAGCTAACGATTGTCGTCGAATTTCCAGAGCTTTTTCGTGAAACTCTATAGCTTTGTCGTAGTTTCCAGTTTCATATAACACCACACCAAGATTGTTTAAAGACGTAGAGACATCAATATGATTTGGACCTAACGATTGTTTTTTAATTTCCAGAGCTTTTTTGTGAAACTCTATAGCTTCGTCGTTATTTCCAGTTTGGGAATACACCAAACCAAGATTGTTTAAAGACGTAGCGACATCCACGTGATATAGACCTAACGATTGTTTTTCAATTTCCAGAGCTTTTTCGTGAACCTCTATAGCCTTGTCGTACTTTGCAGTTTTATAAAACACCGTACCAAGATTGTTTAAAGACCTAGCGACATCAACATGATTTGGACCTAACGATTGTTTTCGAATTTCCAGAGCTTTTTCCTAAACCTTTATAGCTTTGTCGTAGTTTCCAGTTTTACAAAACACCGTACCAAGATTGTTTAAAGACGCAGCGACAACAACATGATTTGGACCTAACGATTGTTCTTTAATTTCCAGAGCTTTTTCGTAAAACTCTATAGCTTTGTCGTAATTTCCAGTTTCATCATACACCATACCAAGATTGTTTAAGGACCCAGCAACATCAACATGATTTGGACCTAACTTTTTAATTTCCAGAGCTTTTTGAAACTCTATAGCTTTGTCGTAGTTTCCAGTTTTATAATACAATACCAACATTGTTTAAAGACGCAGCGACATCAACATGATTTGGACCTAACGATTGTTTTTGAATTTCCAGAGCTCTTTCGTAAAATTCTTTAGCTTTGTCGTAGTTTCCAGTTTCATCATACACCATACCAAGATTGTTTAAAGACGCAGCGACATCAACATGATTTGGACCTAACGATTTCGTCAGAATAGCTCTAGAGTTTTTAACATACCAAGATTGTTTAAAGACGTAGCGACATCAACATGATTTGGACCTAACGATTGTTTTCGAATTTCCAGAGCCTTTTCATGATGATTTTTAGCTTTGCTATACTTTCCGGTGTTATGGTATAAAAGACCAAGAATACTAAAATACCAAGCTTTGTCATAACTAAATTTATCTGATTTAAATTTATCCAATAGTTCAAGAGCAAGATCGTATTTTCCAAAATGTCTTAATCTCTCAACAAAATAACGGAAAACTTGTAAAGTGTTCATGTTGAGTTTTGTCTTGTTGGCCTTTAATAATTGAATAATTTTTTCAAGATGCGGCATTAATTTGATTTCGTCGTGTCTCCCTTTAAACATGTAAAGTGCTTTAGATATATGATCAACGTTAGTTTCCATTTCATGTTCTTCATTTGAATGTTCAGATTGATAAACAATAATTGCTTTGTGGACAACGCGATGTAGACTAATGTCATTACTTTCTGAATGCAAGAACAATGAGCATTCGTCTAAACAAAGGCATATATCTTCCTCAGCTTGTTTGGGATCATTTTTTTGAACATAATAAACCATAATTTCTCGTGGTAAAGGATCAAATGATATCATAGAAAAAAAGCTAATAACCAGTGCCAATATTGAGGATTCTTCTGCACTTTGTTTGACAGCTAAAAGTGAAGCTTGTAACATACTTCTAGGATATACCGAGTTAAATTTAACAAAATTGGGGTCAATGTTTTCTTCTTCTTCTAAAGACATTTTCTTTAAATATTGACTCCAAGTAAATGAGCAGTCTGCTTTGTTTACACGACTGACATAATAACCAGTAGCAGCCAAAGCCAGCGGTTGACGATCTAATGCGTGGGATACTTCATTCAACAATTGATCATCAGCCTTTTCATCTTTAGTGTAAGAATTTAACAATTGACAACATTCTCTGTCATTCATTCCACTACTGATAGAAATATGTTTGCTGAACAATTCATCGTGAGGTACGGCATCTGTATTCTGAACAGTTATTATTAGTTGTCCATTTTTCCACATGTGATCACCTACTTGTGGTAGTAACGAAGAAATTTCGTTCAGTTGCACAACGTTGTCGACAATAATCAACCAATTTTGCCAGAATTTCAATCGAGCAGATACTAACGATCGAAGGTTCTTGACTTTCTCTTTGGCGGAAAAATTTTCACCTTTAAATGTGTCAACCATAAACTTGTTACAGTTTAAGCGGTATCCAAGGTCACAGTAAGATTTTAAAAGTGATTCCACATTCTTCCCATCGAGAGTCATTACAAACGAAGTTCTATTTTCCCAATCACATGATATTTTTTCACAAACCTGTCTCGCCAGTTGAGATTTACCACTGCCAGGATTACCAGTGATGTAGAAATATGTCAGTTCGTTATTGTTATCATTCCTTAATTTTTCAAGATCGTTTATGATTTTATCTTGAAATTCAGTGCGTTCAACGAAAAAATGATTAGGTTTTGAAGGAAGCACTTGGAACGAATTAAAACTGTTACGATGATTTTTTATTTCATTGATTTTATCGAGAGAAAATTTCAAATCTTGAAACAATTTTTCAATGATATTGACTATTTTATCAAAATCATCATCTGAGTATTCGCTTTCATACCAATGTGCGTAATTGTTTCTTTCACCACGAAGTGCATGAAGAGCATCCTTTGTTTTTGTGTCAAGATGTTTGCCAATCGATTTTGAAAAAAGTATAGCATTGAATAATGTTGTGCAGTCCCATTTACTGGTGTCTCCATCCTGATATTTTAACTGTAGTTTTTTATCCAACTTCCTACCCGATTCTAAGGTGTAAAATTTTTTACCACTATTTTTGGTATCATCCCATTCTCCATGTGTTGATTTGTAACGAGAGTTCCATTCTTTGATGAAAAATTGAGCAAGTTCCGTTTGTACCACATTGATTATTTGCTGAATGTAAAGTAGATTTCTGCTTTCTCTTGATTCCATCTAAAAAAGAATATGATGTGTCAAGAAGACAGTTAAAATCAATCAATTTCAAAAGTTCGACCTACAACATGTATCACTCTTCTTTAAAGTTGAGGATTTACATGATGAAATCAAACTTATTTATTCGTTTATAAATTCAACTTCATCAAAAACATGCTTTTCATACAAATTGAGACATAGACAACTACTAAATGGCAGAGATAATGCTACAGCTTTTGCCAATTACAGCAGCTTTTCAACAAAACATTAAAAAAAAAGATGTGACTTGTTACAAGATAGACATTGCTAGTGCTAGATTTTTATGTCCTTGGATCGTCAATGTCAAATATCGTTTGTAATGGCGAAAATCCAAATTAGAAATGCTGGAGATACCTCTGTACTTGACGGTATTTCTATACATCAGTTGATTGTTACGTGACACGTTAATTCACACTTTAACTTACATACCTTAACTGACATGTGTGGCATTCAAAATTAGAATATCTAATTTAACTCGTTTTGTAGGAAATAAAACAGCAAAGAAAAAGCGCCTATCTCAAAACACCAATATGCCTTTTATGTCAGGTGAATGTTGATCAAAATAGACTTAGTAAAGAAAAAAGCGGTATGGTGTAATAAGTGAGAAGGGAAATAGTTCCTTCAGCAAAAAGTGGAAAGACTTGTTTCTAGAGATAATTTACAATATTAAAATAACCTTGTCTTGAATTGACTAATGCTACGAGTTTATTTTACATAACCTTGTTACTAGCACATGTTGGAAAATAAACCATCATAATAATTCAGGTCGCGTGACGTGAAGTAAAATTGATTACTGTTAACCAATGAGATAATAGGGCAGGGCACGTTAAGAAAAGTTTTATTCTATTTCAAGGGTAATCTAGTTGACTGTCGTAGCGAACTGTGATACATTATGTTCTTTAAACGTTCGACACTTTGCGTTGTAAATTTCGTGAGACTTTTTGCAGATTCATACCGGGCAGGTAACTTGCAAAACACAAAAGCTTTTTTGCTTCTGAGAATTCGACATAAATTTTGACAGCAAAACATGCAAAGATGCAAAACGTTAAAGAAATTTTACAGAATGATGCAGATCTACTACTAAATACCAGAAAAGATGAAAAGGCTCACGTTGCTCACTGATCATTTAAGGTGAAAGGAGAAAAAAATACAGCAAAAACAAAAATGAACACCAGCATTCTTATAAATGAATATGCCACTCATGAAGACAATTTACACGATTTTTTCTATAATAATTTTGTTTAACATAGGGGGATCAGTTGCATGCTAGGAGCACTCCAGGGGGGGCAGTCAGCTACCACTGAAAACGAACCTTAAATATATACTCTTTAAAAACGGGGCCCAAAGTCTGAGCCGAGAAAAGTGCGAGTCATGTTTGGGGATTCCTGGGGTAAGTTCTCTCAGGAAAAATTCTTTATTAAGAAGCTCTAATATGTCTTCCAGCACACCACTGAGAGGATGTTGGTAATTTCTCCACAGTTTTATAGTTTGGATGTTGTTGCTTGAACTGAAACATCGTTTTATTAAAAAATGCCTTTGACCACATTTATATTTGAGATTTTAAATACCGTACTACCTTGGAGAAAGTGAGACTGTCGCCATATTGAGTAATGATCATAAGATATTATGTGTCTAGCGTACCTTAATTTGTGTTTTTTCGTGTATGTTGTAAATTTGAAGCGACTATAAGGCCAATGGAAAATATTTCCTCAAATAGGTTTAATTCTTTGCTTCGATATTGACTGCACCATAATGGAATATGTATTTAAAATCTAATTGTTGGATCTAATGTAAATAAGACATTTTAAATGAACGACGAGTTTTATTGTAAACATGTTTCGGCATGCTCATGCCATCTTCAGTACATAGAATGAAGGTGATTATGCTATTTACATGATATATATATATATATATAAGTTTGAAAATTTGTAATCCAGGCATTGAATATATAAAAGATAAAACGTTTCTCCGGATTTTTAAATGATTTTTATTGAGCTTTCGACTCGTTGCTTCGAGCCTTCATCAGAATGAAAAATATTTATTTACACGTGCTTTTTTAGCTTGGAGACGTTTAGAACGTCTAATTGGATGAGTGGGTGGATTAATGTGATTGGGTGGAGTGAAATGCGTTGCCATGGGTTTTTGTGTGTTGTTAATATGGTTGGTGTTAATAATATTGGGGTGTAGTGTTTTAGTTTTGGTGTTGTTTGTAGTTTTTTTGTCCCTTTTCTTTAGTTGTGAGTATATGATGGGTATGTCGATATGTCTGTTTATTGTGTCGTTGTCTTCACTGTACCAAGCTTCCTTAAATTCGCGTGCGTGTTTAGTCTGTGCGCGTCCGAGTACTTTAGTTTCTGTCCAGTCGAATGTGTGGTTGTTTCCGTGGGTATGTTCTGCCGGTAGTGAGTTCGGATCTCGTCGTTTTATGGCGTTTTTGTGTTCTGTGAGTCTTGTTTCAATTTTCTTAGATGTTTGTCCTATGTATTGTTTTGAACAGTCTTTACATGGTATCATGTAGATCGCGTCAGTTGTATCATGAATTGTTGTTTTGTCTTTATGTATATATATATATATGTGTATGTGACTATCGTTAAGTGTATTAAATTACATAAGAGTATGTTTATCTTTTTCGTAATAGTCTTAGCCAGAGCTTTTTCTAGAATGTACCAGTCGACTGTATTTAGTATTGCTTTGAGTTTCGATGATATCTTGTCCATATCATTCTCAAGTTTCCTCTTTTCTTTTGACCGTTTTAATATAGCAGAGCGAAGCAATCGCTTACGAATCACATGGACATCCGGGGCATTGACTTTTGGAAGAGGGAAACAAATAAATTTCGGAAAAACTTCGAATGACTGACAATCCCTCAAGAAACTCACATCGAGATCGGCTTTGCGTTTCTTCGTTGATAGCTTCTCAACTGATCGAAAGTCGGACAGGGAAACCTTCCCTTTGTATTTATGTGCCAAGTCGTGTATGATATTTCCGTAATTTCTTAATTTCCATATGATATTTCGATAATTCGTGTATGAATTATCCATATGATATTTCGATATTTCGTGTATGATACTTCCATAATTTCGGCATAAGCATGCCGAAACATGTTTACGATAAAAAAACTCGTCGTTCATTTAAAATGTCTGATATCCATCGTCCTTTTAAGAACTTATGGTAATGTAAATAATTAATTGATAATTTAAAGATGGATTTTAAAATAGCAAATACCATGGTGAATGGTGATAATAACAATGTAATAGTTCTTAAAAGAACTGTTTTAAGCAGAACACTAACCCAACAATTCAAAGGAACCGTTATTTACAGCTAGAAAGAGACGCTATGCATTTCGGCATACTACTCCTCAGGTGTCAACGTCTGCTAAATGAGAACCTCCAAATCATGCTATATTTATAACGTTACAAAAGGTCAATGTCATCCCTATTTTTAGAGATAACACTTAAAACAGAGACAGATTAAACACGTATTCCTTTTGTCTGCAAAGGACAAGATTGGTCAATTTAATTAATACCGACTCCATGACGCGTAGCTGGAATAACGAGCGACATTTTTCATGGCCTACTTAAATTACACGGCCTGATATCTTGCCATAACAAGGCCAAAAATGCAAGGCCATTGAATTTTCCGGCGGTGCTCTTCGAAATTTTGATCTTCTTCCTTCAAAATTGTTCATTGGCCTTACTTTGTGGTATAATCTTGTAGCTAAAAGTCTAGCGATCATTTCAGGAGTTTATTGGCTGAAATTGGTCCTTTTTTCGCCGAGAAATCAAAGTTTATAAATTGGTGCGATCGGCGGTTGTTTTGTTTATCACGCGCTCGTCTTCGTTCGAAAATTTTAGCTCTTAAATCTATCGTGGATTATCTATATTTGGTATCTACGTGTTCCTGGTAGGTACTCTCCTCTACATTTCTACAAGATTTTTGGAGTCGAATTGTATACATTTTTTTTTTTATTTACGAAAATCTTCAAACCCATAATTATAGCGATGGTGCTTCCTATTTTCAACGGTGTCCTTCCTACTCCAACTACGCCTAAGAAAATTTCATCAAATCCAAACGATTTCATTGGTAAATCATACTATCCCTTACCTTTCCAAGCTTCCCCATTAATTGGAAATCTTGTTATTGGTTCTTCTCCATCCTGGGACACCAATATAAACAATAAATCGATCAAACTTAAAATAGAATGGTATGTTGAAAAGAACAATAACAGTTCTCATGAATTCCCCAAATCTCTACTTAACATACTATCAGCCTACAACCTTGTACAACCTACCTGGTCCTCCTCCTTTGCTGAAGAGAAACTGTCTTTCAAGTTTGAATGGAAACTACTCTCTGATGCTACTAACCAACCTGAACAAGTTAAAACTCCATCTACTAACTTACCTTTCCATACTCCTGACTTTGGCTATACATCAAAATCTAAATCGTATGTATATTCACCACCCAATCTTACAACTCCTACCAAACTCTACCACAATCATGCTGCTGCTTTTCTAAATCCTCTCACTCCTCCATACATTCCTTACCATCAAGGTACTTTTCAGGTTAATAAAGTCCTGAGAAGGAATGTTTTTGTTGTTGTTGACTGACGTTTCGACAACCTTAGCGGTAGTCATCTTCAGAGTCAAATGAGGAGTAAACGTCAGGTTAGCTCCTAACCTGACATTTACTCCTCATTTGACTCTAAAGATGACTACCGCTAAGGTTTTCGAAACGTCAGTCAACAACAACAAAAACAGTCCTTCTCAGGACTTTATTAACCTGAAAAGTACCTTGATGGTAAAGAGTGTATGGAGGAGTGAGAGTATTTAGAAAAGCAGCAGCATGATTGTGGAAGAGTTTGGTAGGAGTTGTAAGATTGGGTGGTTAATATACATACGATTTAGATGTTGATGTATAGCCAAAGTCAGGAGTATGGAAAGGTAAGTTAGTAGATTGAGTTTTAACTTGTTCAGGTTGGTTAGTAGCATCAGAGAGTAGTTTCCATTCAAACTTGAAAGACAGTTTCTCTTCAGCAAAGGAGGAGGACCAGGTAGGTTGTACAAGGTTGTAGGCTGATAGTATGTTAAGTAGAGATTTGGGGAATTCATGAGAACTGTTATTGTTCTTTTCAACATACCATTCTATTTTAAGTTTGATCGATTTATTGTTTATATTGATTTCCCAGGATGGAGAAGAACCAATACCAAGATTTCCAATTAATGAGGAAGCTTGAAAAGGTAAAGGATAGTATGATTTACCAATGAAATCGTTTGGATTTGATGAAATTTTCTTAGGCGTAGTTGGAGTAGGAAGGACACGTTGAAAATAGGAAGCACCATCGCTATAATTATGGGTTTGAAGATTTTCGTAAATAAAAGAAAAAATGTATACAATTCGACTCCAAAAATCTTGTAGAAATGTAGAGGAAAGTACCAGGAACACGTAGATACCAAATATAGATAATCCACGATAGATTTAACTCATTTAAGAGCTAAAATTTTCGAACGAAGACGAGCGCGTGATAAACAAAACAACCGCCGATCGCACCAATTTATAAACTATGATTTCTCGGCGAAAAATGAACCATTTCAGCCAATAAACTCTTGAAATGATCGCTAGACTTTTAGCTACAAGATTATACCATAAAGTAAGGCCAATGAACAATTTTGAAGAAAGAAGATGAAAATTTCGAAGAGCACCGCCGGAAAATTCAATGGCCTTGTATTTTTGGCCTTGCTATGGCAAGATATCAGGCCGTGTAATTTAAGTAGGCCATGCATTTTTTAATAATTCTAAAGTTTTCATCAGAATAAGCATTGGCACAGCGAGTGTTGCTCAAAAGATGTTTTCCAATCGCTGAATCACATAGAATCGGATTTTCACTTTTACACCCACGTTTTGGTAGTTGTCGTAAAGGAACAGTTTTATTCCTGACAGAAGCTAGTACATGCTGTTTTATTCTCTCACCCAATCTTTGAGAAGTCCTACCTACATAGCGAGCATCACACTCACATTTAAGCTCGTAGACTACATTGCTTGATATTTGAACAGAGAGAGACTCTTTGGGAGTGAGTGGAAGAAAAGTTCTTTTTGAGAATATAAAGACCACATTGCATGCAAAAAACCAACTCTCAGTGATATTTTTAGTCTCCTTCTCGATGTCATTAGAGGCCTTACCCATCCAGGGAAGTTTAAGGAAAACAGGGCTTGCATATTCAGATTGTCCTGATGTGCTGTGGTATAAGAATTAAGTGGATGACACCTTTTCTTTGTTTCATAACGATAAAAATCGTGAACTTTTTCTTAATAAACTTTGCTCTCTTCACCCTGCACTAAATTACACCACTGAGCTAGAGTCAAACAATCAATTAGCCTTTTTAGATGTTCTTGTACACGAACGCAATGGTCAGTTCTTAACAAGCATTCATCGCAAAGCAACTTTCACTGGTTTGTACACGCGCTTTGACTCTTTCTCTTCGCATAGAGAAAAGATTTCTTTAGTGAAGTGTTTGATAAAGCCCTGTTTTCCTCAAACTTCCCTGGATGGGTAAGGCGTCTAATTACATCGAGAAGGAAACTAAAAATATCACCGAGAGTTGATATGTTTAGCATGTTTTTTTGCATGCAATGTGGTCTTTATATTCTCAAAAAGAACTATTCTTCCACCCACTCCCAAAGAGTCTCTCCCTGCTCAAATATCAAGCAATGTAGTCTACGAGTTTAAATGTGAGTGTGATGCTCGCTATGTAGGTAGGACTTCTCAAATGTTCAGTGAGAGAATAAAACAGCATGTACTAGCTTCTATCAGGAATAAAACTGTTCCTTTACGACAACTACCAAAACGTGTGTGTAAAAGTGAAAATCCGATTCTGTGTGATTCAGCGATTGGAAAACATCTTTTGAGCAACACTCGCTGTGCCAATGCTTATTCTGATGAAAACTTTAAAATTATTAAAAAATGTCGCTCGTTATTCCAGCTACGCATCATGGAGTCGGTATTAATTAAATTGACTAATCCTGTCCTTTGTCGACAAAAGGATTACGTGTTTAATCTGTCTCTGTTTTAAGTGTCATCTCTAAAAATAGGGATGACATTGACCTTTTGTAACGTTATAAATATAGCATGGTTTGGAGGTTCTCATTTAGCAGACGTTGACACCTGAGGAGTAGTCTGCCGAAATTCATAGCGTCTCTTTCTAGCTGTAAATAACGGTTCCTTTGAATTGTTGGGTTAGTGTTCTGCTTAAAACAGTTCTTTTAAGAACTATTACATTGTTATTATCACCATTCACCTTGGTATTTGCTATTTTGAAATCCATCTTTATGTACATTTGAGGAATTGTATCAAAATGAAATGATAGAAAAAGTTTCCTTTGTCAAACAAAATTCCTTTTTTCGCTTTGCATGCACAGATATGAAAGGCAAGTGTATGGTACCTTAAGCTTTACACAAAGTTGTCCGTATTTAAATCACAAGTTTTCAATTTCTCAATAAAGCCAGATAAAGTATTTGTAGCAATAAAGATGGCTTTATGAACCTAAATTAAGAAAGAAAATGTGTTAATAAACAACAAAAACATTTGATACTATTTTCACAATGGCAGATCAAGGTTAATTCAGAATACAACATTATAGCACCTCATCATAGATTTAAAATACCATAGCAATAATTCTGTTGGTTAAAGTTTCTAAAGAATATTTTGACGATAAATTTTTAACCAATTGAGTTGTTTAAAAAATATTTTGGTAGTTTATAAAGAATACTTAAACTATTCAAAGATGACATAAATATTCAATTTTAAAATAAATTTGTTTAATCAGGCATAAATGTGATTTAATACATCACAAAGTAAAAGAAATAACACATATATTTAACAAACAGACTGTCTTCATTGAACAACTAATAATTTCTACCAGGTATTTAACTACTTTAAAATACAAACACATCATCGTAAACATACCTGGCTTCAAATGACAGTGATTTGTTTTTAGTAAGCAATTATTGTTGCTTGAATTTGTAACTTTGTTTGATTGATCTACAACTACAGCATTACAAGTTGCTAAGGGTTATCTATAATATAAAATTTGTGGTATTAGGAAAAGGATGCTTGAAACTTTGAGGGGAGTTTGGGGAGCTGAAGTTATTATTTTAAAGGTTTTTTAAAACATTACAGTGGAACATATATTATTGAAGACTTAGCCTTTGTACTTCATACGTTGCTTAGTTGTAGAGTAAGACTTTATTTATAAAAAGTGTATAAATGACTTAACAGTTGGTGAACAATTTACATTTTAAAGTCACATTTATACATTGCGTAAACACGCATGATAATTCTTTGTCTTATGTCTTACAAAACTTCAACTGGTCGACGGTTGAAACCTTCAGGTTTTGATATTCAACGTTCTGGAAGTTGTATGAATAGATTGTTATGAAAAACAAAGAATGAAAGCAAAGGCGCATTAAATTGGGCACAATCGACATTGATAATGTTATGTCGTGACAATGTACAAAGATTAGCAAAACTATTTTGCTGCATTGAAAATTAGCAAACTTAAATTTAATAAGCGATGCTGTATATTTTTATGCAAAGATAAACCGATTTCATCATTAAAATATTTGTATTTCTGCTTCTAAAACGACCTAAATATTTAACTATTTAATGATGACATGATTACAATTGCAATTTCAAGTAAATTTGCTTCGTCAAGCATAAATATTATAACACATATTTTACAAATATAACGACTGAACCGAACGACAAATAACTGCTATAATAAGCAATTTAACTTCCTTATATACAGAAATATCAACACACATACCTTGTTGTAGATGGCAGTTATTTGTTTTTTGATAAGCAGATTGTTGTTGGAAATGTTGTTCGCATAAATTTTTAGGTTTCCATCTTTAACGTTCTGGAAAGCTAAGACTTCAGCAATATCATATGAACTTTTGAGTGGAGAAAGGTGAGAGTTTCAACAGTCGATACATGGCCAATATCCTATCCACTCTTGCGAGTCCACACACGTGTATGGTGGCCGAGGAGTGCCAATAGAAATTAATTAATGTATTTATTGTAGAAACTAAAGATCAATGAACAAAAATTGTATGTGTTTGTCATTTTTTTAAAAGTTTCACAAAAAATTAACTGCTCATCGCTTTTGAGTTATGTAATAGTACATATATATATATATATATATATATATAAAAATATATATATATATATATATATATTATTATGGATAATATTCCTGGATAAAAGAGCGCTCAATATTCTATATATTAGAAGAGCGTAGATAAAATGAACTAAAATAAAATGGACAATTGTTTGCTGTCGCTACTCGGATCATATGTTAATTTTATATGTTAATAATATATATATATATATATATATATTATTATGGATAATATTCCTGGATAAAAGAGCGCTCAATATTCTATATATTAGAAGAGCGTAAGATAAAATGAACTAAAATAAAATGGACAATTGTTTGCTGTCGCTACTCGGATCATATGTTCATTTTTCCCTTTTTGGCCCTTGTAGCTGTGGGTAGTCATGTGTTCATAGGGTAAGGTTGCCCCCATTAAGTTAGCAACATATGATCGTTATTGTAGAAACTAAAGATCAATGAACAAAAATTGTATGTGTTTGTCATTTTTTTAAAAGTTTCACAAAAAATTAACTGCTCATCGCTTTGGAGTTATGTAATAGTACATATATATATATATATATATATATAAAATATATATATATATATATATATATATTATTATGGATAATATTCCTGGATAAAAGAGCGCTCAATATTCTATATATTAGAAGAGCGTAAGATAAAATGAACTAAAATAAAATGGACAATTGTTTGCTGTCGCTACTCGGAGTTTCACGCCGTAGGGCGATCTTCAGGCAACAAATCAACAGATCGTAGATCTGAAGATCGCCCTACGGCGTGAAACTCCAGTAGCGACAGCAAACAATTGTCCATTTTATTTTAGTTCATTTTATATATATATATATATATGTATCACGTGATTCGAGAAAAAGCTCAGAATTAAAGGTAAAAATGGTAACAGTGACTGTATAAAAGTGGAACCCATTTGAGCTCAATCAATTAAATCAATCAAATAAAAATAATTTTCAAATCAATCATTAATAAATGTTACCTTAAAAACAACAAATATCTGTTTTGCACTTGTTATTTTACAAGTTTATGTTAGATTATGACTACATCTGTCATAATGTTGCTATTATGTAAATGATTCATCATAATGTGAGAGATGTCAAATGAACAACTTTTAAAGATAATGATTTTGTTGTTAGTTTGTCTAGGGGCTATTACTGCACCTTAATTTACAGTCTGTGCTTTAAAAAGGTACTTGCAAAAATTTAGTTCAACCCTTACAAAAATAAACTATATTTTTTCAAGTCAAAAACTATAGTTTTGAAAACTGTAGTATTTTGGAACAAAAACTGTAGTTCCGAAAACTATAGTTGTATGAATAAACTATAGTTTTCGGAACTATAGTTTTGGGGATACTATAGATATAGAAACTAAAGTTTTGGGAGAACTGTAGTTTAACAATTGATAGTTTTGTTCCCAAACACTACAGTTTTCAAAACTATAGTTTTCCGTGAACTACAGTTTTCTAATGAATCTATGTTATAATGTAGTTCATTAACTAAGGGTTTCATAAACACAATTTAGCAAATTCCCTGTACAGGTTCTAGTAGCACACATTATTTTATACAGAATTCAATAAAACCATGAATCCACGATATTTTAATTATACATTGTATTTTAACCAGATAAAAATATTCACCAATTTTTTTCCTTTATAGAAAAATATACTATAGACAGCTAATGTTACTCTTTACAGGATTCGTGTTGTTTTTTCCATGCTTGTTCTTTGTTATTAAGTTTGAACTTTATAGCTTTTACAACATCTTCTTCTATAACCTGGCGTGGCATATTTGAATACTTTACACTCGTTGCATGCTCTAGAAAAAAGATAGAGGAATAATGTCCATCTCAACTCTAAAGGATATTTTCTGATAGATCATAAGGTGGGAAGTCAGCAAAGACAAAAGCTAATAAACTTGACTAGGTCTTCAATACAAACAAAAGTATCAAAACAACATAGTAGTTCACAACAGTAAGTTTAAAATATTAAAAAATGCATTAAATTGTTGAGTCATGCTCATGAACCACAGAAACATGTTAAGGAAATAGTATGTGCGTAGTTTTGTTTACCAATGTATCCGTTCCCACACGGCTAACAGCCAAGGAACAGTTATTGACGTTAGTTCAATTTCCTTATGTACCATATATAGCTTAAATAGAGGAACTATACCGACCAATAATAATATTTGTTATATGTAACAAAGACTATAAATACTGCTCTGTAAAATAATAAAAATCAGTTGGATCATAAAGTTCACTCGTGGTTGTTACTGAAGGTGTAGAGTATATTACGAAAAGAGATATGGCGAGTAACTCAAACTCAACATAAATTTTCATTATTACCACTTATTGTCCCATACAAGACATAGCACAGAGGATGTTTGAACAATATGCTATGTCTGCATAGCAGAACATGTAAAAAATAGATGTTTGCGGCTGGTCAAACGCGCTTGAAAATGCAGAGTCTAAATATTTATACTGAAACAAGTCCTTGAATTGTTTGAAGTTTAATTTCAACGGCACTCAGACTCAAATAACCATATTTCTACTTACGAATTAAAGAAGTAGTGTACGTGGGATCAAGCCTAGGCTTGACCTGACCATTTTTCCCTTTTTGGCCCTTGTAGCTGTGGGTAGTCATGTGTTCATAGGGTAAGGTTGCCCCCATTAAGTTAGCAACATATGATCGAACTTTCTTTGTCACGATTCTTTTAAGGACATGCTTTTTGACAACCAAATTTGGTCCCAAAGTGACCTGAAATAAATTGAAGAATAACAGCATGTGAAATTTATATTACTGGAGTTGCAAATGTTCCATCTCCAATTAAATGGAGCCATTTTATTTACTCAAAGTGTTCATAAAAAAGCAAACCTCAGTTACGATTCTAAAAACAAACGTAAATAATTATAAAAAGGATTGCTGCACATTACAACTTGAATTATGTCGATTTGATGAGTCAGTGTTACATAATTAATTGATTCTAATAGATATGTTTTAACTGCATGTTAGTTTATCAACCAAATCTAATGCTAAGTACCATTTAAAGCTAGGTACAGACAAAACACACCATTTCGGGGAAAGAAGTGTCTTCAGTTGTTGCATTTGAGCAATCCAGAGGGCTTTCTTCCATAGTTTGGTTGGTTTCATTTGATAGTCAATTGATAGAGCTCTCAAACACAGCAGTTGTTATGGGGAAGGGTTTTCTTCTGGAAGATTTGAAAGGTTTGAGTAAGAGCTACTTCTCCCAGATGAAACTGGGGTGAATCTATTCTCCATCACAGGCAAACCTTCAATGAGTGAAAAAAAGATGTGGTGGACGGGGATTTACTGAGGGAAGTTGTGGTCAGAAATGATCTTTGTGGAAGTGACCTGGCGAAATCTTCCAAGGTACACACATATCTTCTTAACTTTTTTATGAAGTTCTTAAATCTATAAATTTTTAAATGATATATCATAAGCTTCTAAAGGTTGATGACACCACGTAATATTGAGTTGTTGTTTTTCGCAGAAATACTAAATTTCAAATCCAAAATATACTGTATAGAACAAGCAATTTACAAATTTCTCCATTTTGGAAGACAAAACTAAAAAGCAAGGAAAGCATTGATTTGAAAATACAAATGAAGTAAATTTTCCTCGAGCTTACCATTGCCATTGTCAATTTGCTTATTAAGTCTTTTCATCTGATTTTTCAGCATTTTTACCCTCTCTTTGAGTTCCAAGGCTTCTTTTTTATACTTGCATTTATCATTGCAAAGTGCACTACCTTCATCTGACTGACTCTCCTAAATAATCAACAAGAACTTAGGCAATATTTAACAATATTTTTCTTTTAGTACAAACTATTAAAGTGTACTTTACTAACAACAAGTACAATATATTATAATGATAAATCTCAATTTTTTAATTTCATAAGCCCCACTGATTGAAAATTCTTTTGTATGATTGCCCTATACAAGCCTTACACTGTACAATGCTTGCATTTTAAAAGATTTTTCACTTAGAAACAAGAAATGAATTTCAAATCAACAGCATTTTATGATTAACGGGAACATATCACACAGTATCAACTTTTTTAGCATTTAACCAAACAACATCCAAATTTTATTCTGAAAAATGACATTAAATCCCAAGCATTACTTATTATTAATAAAATTGCGTAATTTAGAGATAAGAATAATTAGTGTTATCATTGTGTATAGTACATACCTTGGTTAATCACTCTTTTATAAATGAAGCAAGACCGGCTGAGCAGCAAGCCTCTGTTTTCTTTGCCCTGGATGTCTTTAGCTTTTTGGGAATACTGTGCTCCTGCTGGTAACAAGAACAACAATACAAAATTTTATACATGTTGTTTCAAAAGTTTGTTATTAGCTACTACTTCTCGTTTATATTCTTAGGCTCATAGCCTTGATCAGCAATGCAGACCTTTGAACATAGAATTAGTAGCGAATAATATTTGAATCATGAATACCATATGGAGTATATAACAAATTTCCATGAATGCATCATCACATTAGTGACATGAGTGCTAACTATAGATGACGGCAGCAATAATTGAGAAACATGCAGTAAACACCATATAAACAAAATGTGGTCAATGTAATATTTCAGGCAACTCACCACTTCATCTGATTCACTAACACTTTCAATTGTAAACTTTGCTTTGTGAATTCTTTTGCGATACCCTTTGCCAGTATTTATAGAGAAAGTTCTTCTTCTCTTATTGTTTTGAGCAAATACTCTTTACTATCTGTTTAAACAAAATAATGGATGACTATCTAACAACTATTAAAAAATAATAATTTTCAATTGGAAGCAGTTTCATGCCTGAATTTATAAGGAAACGACCTTATGCAAAGTTTGGCCTAATGTATTACTACATGTATTTAAGAGCAAACAAGTTAAAATCTGGGAAATAGGCACATCCTTATTGTCAAGTTTTGTAATTGAACTATTGATATGTAGAAGAAAGAACAACATTTGAGCAAAGGCTTTTCATAAGAAAGTATTTCCCTCCTAAAAAAGCAGTAAGTTGAATTGATAACAGCAACCTTCATATCAACTATGACTATTTCTACAAACAAGACAGAGAAATAAACAAATAGATTTTCACTCAGAAATTGACAGATATATACAGTGGCGTGGTGGCATAGTTTTTACTGCGGTGGCCAACACAAATTTTGCCCCCCTTTCACCTTTTCTTATAGCTATTTTCAAGTATTTTAGTTATTTTTATTTTATAAAACACAAACATGAATCTTCATAAAAAGGAAAGTAACTTAAAAACCGAGTATCATTAAGCAATTATATGTCTGTTACGTTATTTGTTTTTCATAGAAAAATATATTTATATTACTGCCTTTGCAAGCGTTGGGGAGGTTTTTCCTAGTAAAGGTATGATTATATCTTTGTCAATAGAAAGGAGAGTTTCCCTTTCAACTTCCATTAAAAGCAATGATTCCAGGCGTTCCTGTACCATTGTAGATCGAATCCTCGTTTTTACTCTCTTCAGCGAAGAAAAATAACGTTCAGCAGTTAGTTGCTGAGCTGATGGGTATGGCCACTGCAATTGAATAAACTTTGCATAATGTTGGGTATGCGTCGACTAAATGGTACTTTGGAAAATAGGAGCTTCACGGCATCTAAGAATGACGGAGTTTTAGCCTTCTCGGTAATTGACGCATTATTCGAATGCTTACTTATGTCAGTATCAGAATGATTTTCATCATCATCATCATCACCATCACCAACATCAATACTTTCAAAATTCTGCTCATTATGATCAATGCCACTTTGAGTTGTAAACTGAGAACAGTGAAATTTGTTAAATGTTTCTGCAAAGCTTGACAGTTCAGTAGCGCATCTTTGGGAATCTATCTTATACACATCACAAAAGGCTTTCACTGCAGATTGAAGATCGTGAGATGTCTTGTAGTTGCTCGAGAGCTCGTCAAATTGATTGGATGCGAATAAAGCAAATGATTTCATTAGTGGTCGATTCTTTTCAAAACGATTCTTCATTGAAGATTGAATGGAATCTAGCACTTTATAAAATGTGTCTCGCTTCCATTGTGCTTTTGGTGAATCTGCCAAATCATCTCTGGCTTGTTCTCCGTCCATTGGTCGTCGACGAAGAGGTCGTGTAGACCTCCATTCGACATCTAACGCAAAAGAATCTGACATTTCAATGATTTTTTCTGGTTTGTCACGTATGATTTGAATTCTAGAAATTGAGCTATCAACCATATCCATTGCTTTTCCAAACTCAGCATTTACGCTCTGTAGATATCGACTTAAAGGTCCAGTAATTCCAAAAATTTCTTGAAAAAGACAGGCAGTCGCAACAAATTGCTTTGTCTGAAAAGCTGCTTGCAATCCATTTGCTGTTGCTCGCTGACTTTCAGTGAACGATCTTTCCTCAGCTACTTTTTGAAGCTCTCGCATGATGCACTCGAACCTCAAAAGAAATACGTTTAGACAAAATTCTCTTGCATTCCATCGAACTGTATTAAGACGTTTAATCGAAAAAATTTTGAGGTTTTCATTTTTTTGAACCAATTGAAACAATTCGTGTACTTTATGAGAATTATTAAAGAGAACGTGCAGTTTTTCGAGAGAGTCAAAAAGAGTAATGACATCAATAGCAACACAAGTTGAATCGGATAAGACGAGATTTAGCGTATGTGCATAGCAGTGAACAAAGATAATGTGGTTTCCGATTTTCTCTTTTTTAATTGCCTGCAAACCATTATAACATCCGCTTATAGTGGATGCTCCGTCATACGTTTGGGCAACAAGTTTTTCAAATGAAACTCCGTGCAATTGTAAAATTGTTGTAATAGCAGTGTATAGGTCATGTGCAGTTGTTCCAGTTGCTTTTTGGCATGACAAAACGTGTTCAGAACACTCGCCAGTTTCATTACGCATATACTCAATTGCTCTGTATGAGTTATATAGGGTGTTGTATCAGCAATCAATGCCCATGCTTTGCAGTTGCGTATTTTTTGTACAATTACAGAAGATATTTCTTTACCAATGATATTGATTAACTTATTTTGAATATCGTTGCTCAAAAACGTTAGCCATGAGCCACGTCCTTTGATTCCTTTTCCATCAGTTTTACTACCATCCTTTGTCGATTACTTTGCTTGGTGATCACGAACTTTCTCAAGATGCTCATTGATTGGTTGATCGTACTCTGACAATAATTTAAGCGTTTCCTAAAAGTTTCCTGTATTAAGATACAAATTTGTCAGTGATTCACAGTGACCCCTAAAGGAAAGCCCTTGTCTTCCAAGAAACACAATAACATCTATCACACGTTTCAAAACTGTATTGTTTAAAACAACTTCCTTTTTACGTCGTCTTTCAGACTCGATTTTCCCCTGGTGATGAAACTGATCCGATATTGAATTTTCTTGAAGGAAAAGAGCTTCTGCAACTTTTGCGTTTAGATGAGAATTGCATTTTTCATGCTCTAGAATTCTAATATACTGCTTTTTCCATTTGGAGAAACCAATGTTTGCAAATGCTTTTCCTTGATTTGACCGAATATTTTCTCCCCTAGACGTTACATCTGTAAACAGAATGCATGGTATGCAAAACAAGCTGTCGTCACTTAGTGAATAGGAAATCCATTTTCGTCTTGTTCCATCATCGTGGAAAAAACCTGCTGGGAGCAATAGCGAGTGCGATCTCCTTGTACTATCCTCCTTTGTTTCAAAACAAACTGGGATGGTTGGCATGGATTCATTTTAATTCAACACCTTTTTTCGCTAATGCTGAGATTAAGATCAACAACTGTCCCAGGGTCAAACGTGTTTTCTTTCGTATCAATAGAAATATTTCGATTCAATTCATTTTCAGCAGATTCTGAGATGCCTTCACCTTCCTTACGTTCATTTGAATTGACAAAGCTGTCAATATCAGGATATGCAAATCTTGATCGTTTACATCTGTCGACTCAGATGTTTCTTGCGCATGCACTTGTTTAAGGTCTTCACTGATGTTCGGCGTTTCCCTGAGTTTTAATTCTAACTCCTCTGTTGTTTGTGACAAAATGCATGGTGGGTCATTTTGTATAGGTTTAAAGTAATCAAGCAAAACTCCCCCAAGTTTTGAAATTTCTTCTTGTCTAGCTTTCTTTAATCTTCGATACTCAGCACCCGACTTTTTTCTCTTCGTGGTGTTGAAAGAATTAGACATTGCAGTTAGTCTTTAACATTGCACCATGATCCATGATGTACATTAAATAATATTAAAATACACTTCCCAACACAAATGGAATTATCACATGAAATGTTTGTTGTGTGAATTACATCTGTATTACATCTGCTCAAAATGAGAGTTTTGCATTTTGAGACATTCATTTAATTGGTCTTCAAATGTTGTTGTTTAAAAAATATCTTAATTTCAATTAAATATATGCTGCTATGCACATTCGATAACTGCGGATAAATTAATGTTGAACATTTACGAAGAAGCTTTAAGTGATTTAAAAATGTTTTACCGTATAATAACTTCCTTTACTACTGAAAATGACAAATGAAGCGTCGTAACGATGAAAATGTAAATAACACCATACAAACATGCAGTACATGCTGCGGTATCATTAAGGGCTACTTCATGTTAGACTATGCATTATGATAGCAATTTACCGATGACTGCACTACTGTCATTTTTAAAAAATATATTATTACGCTTGGATTAATAATATGATACAATGTCAGTAACGATTACTGTCTGTGAGGGAAGCAAAAAAGATTGATTAAGATAGGCAAAAAGTTACACATTTAAGGCCTTGTTGCGTCCCTTAAGAGGACAATTTGGCCGTGTAAGCACAGGCGAAACTAGAATGCTAATTGGGGGATGGTGTAAATATTCATATATTCAGCTCTGCCTTGCTGTTGATTTCTTTTGTTGGTGATGTTAAATTCAATAGAAATCAACAGGGCAAAGCTGAATATATGAATAGCACCCTAGTTTCTCCCTTGCATGTATGTTGTCTACAGTCATCGTGACAAATCATTCAAGCGTTGTGCCCAAAAACGAAACATCTTATTAGAGAATGCTCGTCAAAATCTTATTCTTTAATCGAACCCCTTACAAGGTTTCATTTTGGTCTGTCTACTTCCTTTCTACCCTAATTCCCTAAAGTTAACTTCATTCACTGAATACATAACTGCAAAAATAACTGTTCTGTTTCAAATGCGTTTTTAATTTTTTATAGCCCATTTTTAAAACTTGATGACTCGTATTCAATTCAGCGCCCCCCAAAATCAACTGCTAGGGGGCCCCTGCCCCCTGGCCCCCCTACCACCACGCCACTGGAAATATAGCAAAGCTAAGATGTTTCATGAAAGAAATGTCACAGGACTAACGTTTTGAGCCTTTAAGTTCATCTTTGTCTTTCGACATATTTTCATCCTAAAAAATAATGTTAGAATATGGAATGATATACCATGTATTTTCGTTGTAAAAATTCACCAATGCAAACGCCATATTTTCGAATATTATCGCGGAAAAAATTTTATCAACTCTTAAATTATATCCAAAAAACGAGACATTCAAAAATGACCACCTTTAAACAATAAATATGAAGAGACCATGTGATTAACGAATATGACTGTATCTGGCGATACTAGTTTGGAACTTTGAACTTGGGTCTATTTTCCTATATACAGTTACACACACCACTGCATTCGGTGGGCTACATCAGGCTGCATACGTTCCTCTAATCTTTTTATCTTAAAAAGATACGTAAATTGGGTTTAATTGTTGTTTATTGTGTGTTGCAAAGAAGCGTCTAAACTTGTAAGTACTGTCGTACAATTATACCGTTATATTGAGCCACATATCAACTATGCTGTTTATAATTAGCTAACATATATGTGAATGTGATCGAGTTTTGGTCACTAACTTTAAAAGCATGGACATGCGACTTTTGTCAGGTTGAGAAAATGTTGTAGTAGGACATTGAAAAATCAGAAACTGGGAAGCCAAGCTAAAAAAAGAATATACTGCATTTTTTAAATATAATTATATATGAAACATTCTGCTTTCTTAAGACATGCCGGACTTTATAACATAATTGCTGATTAGCCCATTTTCTTGTTCTTTGCACTTAATTTTTTTATAATCGCAGACATCAAGTCTTACTTCTGTTACTGTTTATTTATATGTAGCTGATTGACTAAAAAATGTCAAGACAAAGGTATAAAGAATATTTGTGGGATGACAAAGTTGTAGATCCAAGAACTACCTTATGGAGAAGTGAACAGTCTTGTGAAAATGAAGTAGAAAGAGAACCTTACACTAACAATACATTATCTACAGACAATTTGATTCAAACAGAGGGGGCTGTGGGCAATCTACCACTGAATCTGATGATGAATTGTGGGATGGTTTTGATGACCCTTGTGAACCTTATGACCTGGCTGATGTTTTCAATAATGAGCATTCCTCTGACACTGACATGTCTGATGATGCTTCAGGAGAAAGTACTCATCATTTTGATGAAACTACTGAACTTGCAGATGATTTTAGTGATGACGTGGATGATTCCCTTGGTAGTACAAGGTGTGGTGAAGAACAAAATTATGGTTTTGTGAGTGGCAGAAACTAGCCTATATACAAAGATGCACCTTTAACCCACAATCAGTCGTTTGTTCTTTTGATGTCATTTGTTATGAAACACCCACTGACGGATGAAGCATTGAGTGACTTTCTGAAAATTATGAACTTGCATTTACCAAATGTTGTGCCTAAAACAAAGTACCTCTTTTACAAAAAATTCAATCAATAATGTTTTGTACACCGTTACTTTTGTGAGGAGTGCTCATTTTACTTTGGCCCAACTGACAAGTGTGAAGTGAATAAAAAGAGCTCATGCTATGTGCGAAGAGATGTGAAAAGTGCAAAGAACAAGAAATCTTATTTTTCTTGCTGGTCATTACAGTCACAACTTGAACTGATTCTGCAGGATAATGCTGTTGCCCGGTGTCTCCTTAACCAAACTGTAAAGAATCATGATAATGATTTTATAACTGATGCCACGGATGGATATGTGTACAAAAAACTTAAGGAAGTTCATGGTTATGGACCAAATCATATTTCTTTGTTGTGGAATGCTGATGGTATTCCTGTATTTTGGTAGGTAATTGCCTTTGTTTAATTTGCATGGTTCTTCTGCTTTGCATTTGATTACGTAATGCATCTGTTGTATGAAGTAAAAGAATAATCCAAACTTCATATTGTAGTGATATTTGAAGCTAATGAATTGAGCATTTGCCATTTATGTAAAATGTACAAACCATTTATAGTGTATGAATAAATTTAATTAGAAGTGCTTGATCTGCTTACCTACCTTAAGATATGTTTAAATTGTCTTTCATAAGAAATTTCTAATAACTATTCTATGAATTGAAAATGTGCTAGCTATAATAAACTATTTTAATATCTCATAAAGACCATTTGCTATTTTTGTTTAAAAATTTTATTGCTTATTTTATAGGTCATCTAATAAAGATCTATGGCCAATACAGTGTACCATTTTAGAACTGCCAACAGATCATCGTAAAAAGCATATTGTCATGCCAGCATTATGGTTTTCAAAGTGCAAATTAAACATGAATCTTCTACTGCAACCTTTTGTTGAAGAAACTGAACAGCTGGCAACTAAAGGTAACAACATCATGTGCATGTACCAGGTTTCAATTATATTTGGGCAGTTTACCAATATGTTAGACCAAATAAGCACAGCGCCATAGAGTGAGCTTGATTAACCAATTCCCCTCCTCCCCCACTACTTTTTCTATGAGGTAAAGTTCATTCTAACATTTATATATTTTAGCCTAACTTGATGCAAGGTGAGACACAGTTCGTTTGTTCACAGTAAGTTTAGCCCTACAGGTTCACTTTTGTTGCGCCGTTTCTACTAAACTAGTGAAAGTTACTCGCCCCTTTATTAAATGAATCAAAAAGATTTATTTTCGTGGTTCTGATTAGTTCAATCCATGCTAGAAAAACTGCATCAATTTGTCTTAGGATTTTTATTCCATGGTCATCGTTTACGGGTTTTTGCCCCTCTTTGCTCTGCTGATGCCCCCGCAAGACCTAAACTGAAAAATAGGAAGCAGTTTAATGGCGTTTGTGGGTGCGATTGGTCTCTCCATGCAGGTATACTGTGTTTTATTTTTGTCATATGCGATACACATATAATCAATAGTTTTCTTCTAAACACCATAGTTTCTTATAAAAACTATAATTGTCTCCTGAACGCTATAGTTTTCCAGATAAACAATAGTTTTCTCCTGTACACAATAGTTGTTCCTTACATAAACTATAGTTTTCTCATAAACGCCATAGTTTTCTCATAATAACTGCAGTTATCTCTTAGACACTGTAGTTTTTCTACATACACTATAGTTTTCCCAGATAAACGATAGGTTTCCTTGATAAACTATAGTTTTCTCCTAAACACAATAGTTTATTCCTCTTACAAACTATAGTATAGTTTTCTCCTAAACACTATAGTTTTCCAAGATAAACTATAGTTTTCTCCTAAACACTGTAGTTTTCTTAAAAAACTATATTTTTTTGTTCAAAAGTAGTACTTTTCAGTCTTTTATCAAAAAGAAGGCAATAAAATCTTGAACTACAGGGATAAATGAATGGAACTAATAAATCAAAGTTTACAGTGACATATAACATACCTGAAAGTGATACTTTTTATAAATCTGTGAATTATACAGGTTGGGGTGGATCCAGTGTTCATGATGCACCAATGATTGCTTACGATGCTTTGATGACGGCAAAAGATTCCTGGTTTCAATTGTGTTCTTCTTCTATGTTTCATGGCGGAGATAGAGACAGTACAGGAATATTGGCTGCAGCATGGTGGGGTGGAATATAGTATGAAAGGGGTACACTTTAGAAATTATAGGAACCTGGAATATGGCCATAGGCTTACGGAGCTGGGTTAAAATTACTGAATGTATCAAAGAATATGAAAAACTAACAGGATAGTATTTATTTAACAAAATTTATGTCATAAAATTCTGTCATCCCAATATACTTTGGTATGTTTGTGAATCATACAATAAAAATAACTACTTGATTATAACAGAAAAATAAATTACTTTAGAAATAAAGTCTAAAGGAGAATGTCAGATTCAGGGCATGGGCAGTTATAGTTCTACTTAGGATGATTCCTGGCCTGTAGAGTACGTTTATTGACTAGATATCAGTGAAACTATGTATAGAAAAGGCCCATTGCATCATTAGGTTCATTTTACTTCACAAAATACAAACTGCAAACGTTTTGTTCAGTACCAAAAATACCTTCTGAGGGAGAGGGGAGTTGACTTAAAAATAGGCTTAACATAATTTGGAAGGCAAAATTTTCTTTAAAACGCGTAGCTACTAAAGTATAACTTTAAAGCTTTGTTATATTTCCGAGTTTCATAATACAGCACACCTAGATTGTTTAAGAGACTGAGCAACATAAACCTGACTAGTTCCTAACGTTTTTTTGCGAATTTCCTCAGCTTTTTCGTAAAACTCTGTAGCTTTGTCGTAGTTTCCAGTTTTATCAAAAACCAAACCAAGATTGTGTAAAGACGCAGCGACATCAACATGATTTGGACCTAATGATTGTTTTCGAATTTCCAGAGCTTTTTCGTGAAACTCTATAGCTTTGTCGTAGTTTCCAGTTTCATGTAACACCAAACCAATATTGTTTAAAGGCGCAGCGATATCAACATGATTTGGACCTAACGATTGTTTTTGAATTTCCAGAGCTTTTTCGTAAAACTCCAAAGCTTTGTCATCGTTTCCAGTTTCATAAAACACTACACCAAGATTGTTTAAAGACGCAGCGACAACAACATGAGTTGGACCTAACGACTGTTTTTGAATTTCCAGAGCTTTATTGTAAAACTCTATAGCTTTGTCATAGTTTCCAGTTTCATCAAACACCGTACCAAGATTGTTTAAAGACGCAGCGACATCAACATGATTTGGACCTAACGATTGTTTTTTAATTTCCAGAGCTTTTTCATGAAACTCTATAGCTTTGTCGTAGTTTCCAGTTTCATCAAACACAAAACCAAGATTGTTTAAAGACATAGCGACATCAACATGATTTGGACCTAACGATTGTTTTTTAATTTCCAGAGCTTTTTCATGAAACTCTATAGCTTTGTCGTAGTTTCCAGTATCACTATACACAATACCAAGATTGTTTAAAGACAAAGCAACATCAACATGATTTGAACCTAACGATTGTTTTTGAATTTCTAGTGCTTTTTCGTAAAACTCTGTAGCTTTGTCGTAGTTTCCAGTTTTATAATACACCAAACCAAGATTGTTTAAAGACCTAGCGACATCAGCATGATTTGGACCTAACGATTGTTTTCGAATTTCCAGAGCCTTTTCATGATGATTTTTAGCTTTGCTATATTTCCCGGTGTCATGGTATAAAACACCGAGGATATTAAAATACCAAGCTTTGTCATAACTAGATTCTTCTGATTTAAATTTATCCAATAGTTCAAGAGCAAGATCGTATTTTCCAAAATGTCTTAATTTGTCAACAAAATATTTGAAAATTTCTAAAGTGTTCATGTTGATTTTTGTCTTGTTGGTCTTTAATAATTGAACAATATTTTCAAGATGTGGTACTAATTTGATTTCGTCGTCTCTCTCTTTAAACATGTAAAGTGCTTTAGATATTTGATCAACGTTAGTTTCCATTTCATGTTCTTCATTTGAATGTTCAGATTGATAAACAATAATTGCTTTGTGAACAATGCGATGTAGACTAATGTCATTATTTTCTGAATGCAAGAACAATGAGCAGTCCTTTAAATGAAGACATATATCTTCCTTTGAGTGTTTGGGATCAATTTCTTGAACATAAAAAACAATAATGTCTCGTGGTATAGGATCAAACGATATCACGGAAAAAAAGTTAATAACATTTGTTATTATTAAGGACTCTTCAGCATTTTGTCTGACAGCTAAAAGTGATGCTTGTAACATACTTCTAGGATATACCGAATTAAATTTAACAAAAGTGGCGTCCATGTTTTCTTCTTCTTCTGAATAAAGTTTCTCTAAATATTGTTTCCAAGTAAATGAGCATTTTGCTTTGTTTACACGACTGACATAACAACAAGCATTAGCCAAAGCCAGCGGTTGATGATCTAATGCGTGAGATACTTCATTTAACAATTGATCATCAGCATGTTCAATAGTGTAATGCTTCAATAGTTGAAAACATTCCCTATCATTCATTCCACTTTTGATAGAAATATGTTTGTTAAACTCATCGCCTTGAGGTACGGCATCTGTGTTCTGGATTGTTACTATAATTTGTCCATTTATCCACATGGGATCACCTACTTGGGGAAGTAACGAAGAAATTTTTCTGAGTTGTTCCACGTTGTCTACAATGATCAACCAATTTAGCCAGAATTTTAATCGTGTGGATACTAATGATCGCAAATTCTTCACTTTGTCTGTGATGGAACAATTTTCATCTTTAAAATTTTTAATTATATACTTGTCACAGTTTAAACGGTACCCAAGTTCACAGTAAGATTTTAAAAGAGATTCCTCATTTTTTCCATCGAGAGTCATTACAAACGAAGTTCTATTTTTCCAATCACACGATAATTTTTCACAAACCTGTCTTGCAAGTTGAGATTTACCACAGCCAGGATTACCAGTGATGTAAAAATATGTCAGTTTATCATTGTTATCATTCCTTAATTTTTCAAGATTTCTTATAATTTTATCTCGCAATTCAGTGCATTCAACGACAAAATGATTAGGTTTTAAAGGCAGAACTTGAAATGAATTAAACTTGTTTCGATGATTTTTTATTGCAATGATTTCATCGAGGGAAAATTTTAAATATTGAAATGATTTTTCAATGATATTGACTATTCCATCAAACTCATCATCTGAGTAATTGCTTTCATACCAATGTGCGTCGCTGTTTCTTTCACAACGAAGTGCATGAACAGCATCCTTTGTGTTTTTATCAAGATGCTTTTTAATTGAATTTGAAAAAAGTATAGCATCAAATAATATCGTACAGTCCCACTTACTGGTGTCTCCATCCTGATATTTTTGATGGACATTTGGTTTGATAGTTCTTCCTGATTCTAAAGAGCAAAATTTTTTCCCACTTTTGGGTGTATTATCCCATTCTCCATGAGATGATTTGTAATGAAAGTTCCATTGTTTGATGAAAAATGAAGCAAGTTCCTTTTGAACAACATTAATTATTTGCCTAATGTAAAATAGGTTTCTTTTTTCTCTTAATTCTATCTGCAAAAAAATGATGTATCAACAATATTGAAATCAAGTACTTTACTGGACAGTTCACGTGACTTTCCAAAAGACAGACATAGGAATTTAGATTTCTATAATCTTAGATCGTCATTTTTTGACTTATATATCGTTTAGACTGTTTCTAAGAATATAGTATAGTGTTCTAGCTGATAGCCTTTTCTTGAATATACCATGTAACGCTTATGGTAATGCCAACCATAGTCTATAATGCGTTTATTCAAACATAACTTAGTAAATGAATTTGTTTTGCAAAATGCTGTAACTCATTATCGTTTTTTTCTTTGGCTACGAGGATTGAATGGTAATCTTAGAGACTTTTCATCAATTTTTAGAAGACCATAAGCTACTAAATTAATAATCTTACCTATCTTTGATAAATTTTACTTGAAACGAAAGTTTTTAATTTATGTTGATAAAATAGTATTTTTGGGGAATCATTTACATAAAATGATTTGTTGAATATTACTTTTCGGTTATGCTCAACTTTTTAAGATGAGAATTTAAAATACTCTTAAAAACTTTAGCATTTTAATCACAATTTTATTGCATTTACAATTGTAATTGTTAACATAAAAATAATCAAAAGTCGCACCTGCATGTCAAAGAGCTACGTCATAAATCGTTTCTGAGCTTTTAGAAAAGCCTTTCCGTTTTTAAAATGCTATATATAGAAAGAGAAGAATGTTTGTGAGTCACTCCAATGCTATGCTCAAACTGAATACGCGAAAATGGTTGCGCAACTCGTCACTCTCGAGTGACTCGCAATTGACTAGCTCACTCGCCATTCAATACTCGCGAGTCAAGTCATGTTACTCGAGGTCGTTTCTGTAGTCAAGGTCACTCAAACAGAGAAGGTGTATGCTGCAAAATAATATCCAAATTTAGAAGTATGGAATCAGAGGTTTGCAACCTAAAGAATGGACAAAAATTCTAAATTTCTAAAGATAGATATGATGGAAGAAATGGTCAGTGTAAAGGATGATGTACTGAAGCATGTGTAGATAGAAAAACTACTGAAGCATGTGTACATAGAAAAACTATTGAAGCATGTGTAGATAGAAAAGCTACTGAAGCATGTGTAGATAGAAAAACTACTGAAGCATGTGTAGATAGAAAAACTACTGAAGCATGTGTAGATAGAAAAACTACTGAAGCATGTGTAGATAGAAAAACTACTGAAGCATGTGTACATAGAAAAAGTATTGAAGCATGTGTAGATAGAAAAACTACTGAAGGATGTGTACATAGAAAAAGTATTGAAGCATGCGTAGATAGAAAAACTACTGAAGCATGTGTAGATAGTAAAACTACTGAAGCGTGTGTAGATAGAGTGTAGATAGAAAAACTACTAAAGCATATGTAGATAGAAAAACTACTGAAGCATGTGTAGATAGAAAACTACCGAATCATGTGTAAATAGAAAAACTACTGAAGCATGTGTAGATAGAAAAACTATTGAAGCACGTGTAGATAGAAAAACTACTGAAGCACGTGTAGATAGAAAAACTACTGAAGCATGTGTAGATAGAAAAACTACTGAAGCACGTGTAGATAGAAAAACTACTGAAGCATGTGTAGATAGAAAACTACTGAAGCATGTGTAGATAGAAAACTACTGAAGCGTGTGATAGAAAAACTACTGAAGCACGTGTAGATAGAAAAACTACTGAAGCATGTGTAGATAGAAAAACTACTGAAGCACGTGTGGATAGAAAAACTACTGAAGCAGGTGTAGATAGAAAAACTACTGAAGCATGTGTAGATAGAAAAACTACTGAAGCATGTGTAGATAGAAAAACTACTGAAGCACGTGTAGATAGAAAAACTGCTGAAGCATGTGTAGATAGATCAACTACTGAAGCATGTGTAGATAGAAAAACTACCGAAGCACGTGTAGATAGAAGAACTACTGAAGCATGTGTAGATAGAAAAACTACTGAAGCATGTGTAGATAGAAAAACTACTGAAGCACGTGTAGATAGAAAAACTACTGAAGCATGTGTAGATAGAAAAACTACTGAAGCATGTGTAGATAGAAAAACTACTGAAGCATGTGTAGATAGAAAAACTGCTGAAGCATGTGTAGATAGATCAACTACTGAAGCATGTGTAGATAGAAAAACTACCGAAGCACGTGTAGATAGAAGAACTACTGAAGCACGTGTAGATAGAAAAACTACTGAAGCATGTGTAGATAGATCAACTACTATAGAAATGACAAGTGTAATTGTTGCTAATTTACACTGTTTTGCAGGTGTTGTGACTGCCTAGTGTGTTTCGTTCCGGACTACTGCAGCCTAGCGGACACCTTGGACACTGACCCCAGCCCTACCTTATAATCATAAGCCAAAACGAGCCCGCGTTTCCCATACAAGCGCTTTGGGTGTCTGCTAAACTGCATGCTATCCAAAAAAAACTGGCGGTCAACTTAAGCGAAAAAGCCTTGTTGTTTTTCTGATGAGCTTTTTACATTTAAACGAGTCCCCCACCAATTGTTGCCAATTATATAGCAATGTAAATGTTAAAAATATTGTCTTGAAGCACATTGTGTCAGGCCTTGCCGATGCTGTATTTGGTTGCTGTACTAGATGCATTGTTGCCTTGACGATTTCGCTTTTCTTAGCAAAGCAATTAAAACAATGAAATTCTTTTTTATATTCAAACAAAACAAGGTCTTGTTTCTATGCTTATTTACCGTGACGCGTACGAATTAGCCATGAAATTAGCAAAAAACGCAGTAAAATGGTCGAAAAGCAAAAATGACAATAACTTATTCATAGAGATAGACAGGGAATTTATTGAAAAACTCATAGATAGCTTTTATGTCGATGATCCAGTGTCCGGTGAACAATCCAAGAGGAAAGTAATGAGGTTGTACGAGTCAGCAAGTGAGCGATTGGCTGCGGGAAGATTTAGGCTTAGGAAGTGGCTAAGTAAGGATGAGAATGTTTTGAAAGAAATAGAAAAGAGAGAAAGAAGAATTTTAGAGGAAAGTAGGGCGGAATTTAGTAATTCGAAAGTGGTTGATGAGCAAACTTATGCCAAAGCATCAGTCGGGGAAAATAGTATCAGTGGAAGTTTTGAGAAAGTACAAGGATTGGGATGGGAGTGTAAATCGAATCGTTTGAATTTAGCCTCTGGAAATTGGCTGAAAGAGAAAGGCATTCATTCCAAGTAAACGAAGTATACTAAATATACTTGCAGGATTAATCGATCCTTTAGGTATTTTAAGTCCAGTTGTAGTTTGTGCTAAGTTATTGTTTCAGGAGCTGTGTAATGAGAGAGCTGAATGGGATAATGATCTGGAAGGTGACAAGAAAAAACGTTAGGAGAGGTGGATAGAAGATTTAGACAGAGTCAGGGATTTAGTTGTGGCGAGATGTGTCTATGGTAATTTACTTAGTAAGGTAAACTGTTACTGGCATTGGTACGCAGATGCCAGTCAAAAGGCATACTGTGTAGTCGTATATTTTGTGACAGAGCTAAACGGTGCCTACCACGTAGAGTTGCTTACGTCGAAAACAAGGATAGCGCCAATAAAATTGCAGACAATTCCAAACTATAAAAGATGTCAGCTAGAATATTAGAACAGTTGATGGACACACTTAAGTCGGCCTTAGAAGGTTACGTTCCATTTAATGGTACATACTATTGGTTGACGGTATGACTGGATTGTGCTGGATCGGTAATAGGGGAAAATGGAAACAGTTATTGTGCCATAGAGTTAAAAGATTTTAAGATTGAGCAGGAAGGATAAATTGAAACATTGTCCGGGTGTAGACTACGCAGCGGACTTAGGTTCAAGTGGAGTTACGGCATCACAATTAAAGGAAAGTGAACTTTGATGGAAGGAACTGAAGTGGTTGTAAAGGTCCCCATTGTGATTGGCCAATGCCAAAAGAGGTTAAAACTACAGAGGAAAGTCTTGCGGAAGTCGAGAAGACAGTATTGGCTAACACACAGGTAGTAGATGAAGATTGTGTGATAAAATTCAGCAAATTTAGTTATATAAAGAGACTAATAAGGGTCATAGCTATCATTGGGTGATTTGTAGACAATTTGAAGGCAAGAGTTGAACTCGGGACAAACAAGACTAAAACATTGCAAGTGTCAGATTTAGAACTAGAAGTTACAGAATCAATTTTATTGCCTTAGGATCATCACTTAACCGAATTAATTTTTAAAGATTACCACAGGAAGGTTCATCATAGTGGGGTAAGAGCGACCTTTGTTCAGCTACGAGGCAAATATTGGGAAACAAGGCAGACACATCGCAAAGAAAGTGTTAGGAAATTGCAGGATTTGTAGAACACATCAAGGAGAGGCTTATAAAATACCAGTGCAAGCGGATTTAGCAGATTTTAGAGTTCAGTATTCACCACCCTTTTCTAAAGTAGTAGTAGATTTTGCTGGTCCATTGATTGCAAAAGAAGGAGGACAGATGGTAAAAGTATACATCGCATTATTTTCCTGCTGTTTTACAAGAGCAATTTGTCTTGATTTAGTTGATAGTTTAAGTGCACGTTGTTTTTTGAATTGTATGCGAAGACTTACTGCTAGATTGGGAGCACCTCGCTAATATATTAGGACAACGCCAAATCATTTAAAGCAGCTGAGAAAGCGTCGAAGGAGATTTATGAAAATAAGGAAGCAAAATCATATTTGGAAGGTAATCGGTTGATATGGAAGTTTAATTTGAGGAGGACACCCTGGTGGGGTGGATTTTTTAAAAGAATGGTAGCATCGGTGGAAGGCTGTCTGAAGAAGGTGTTGGGTAGCGCTAAATTGAACAAGGAAGAATTGTTAACAACATTAGTTGAGGTACATAGTACGTTAAACTCTAGACCATTGATTTATGTATATGAAGATGAAGTGAATGTAGATGTACTGACTCCTGCACATATTATGTTTGGAAGAAGATTAACATCTATTCCAGACAAAAGAGTTCTGCATACAAGCGTAGGTTTAGGTATTTAGCGAGATTGAGAAAGCATTTTGATTAAGGTGGAGGTCATAAGGTTTGCAAAGTAAAGGGTAGTTGTGTCCGAAAGTATGTGATGCAGTTCTTTTTGTTTAAGGATAGTTTGAAAAGAGGATTTTGAAAAAAAAGAGAGAATCGAGAGATTGATCAAAGGAAAAGATAAGTTAGAGAAGCGGAAGTCAAAGTTGTTGGCAAGGGAAAGCTACTGCACATAAGCAGGCCTCTTCAGATACTGTATCCACTAGAGATGAATGCAAAGGTAAGTAAAGAAAAGTCAGCGTCCTACATGTAGAAAATGCAATCATGCTATTCTTCCTCCTCTTAATTTTGAACAGGTTTTACTGTTTTTCCTACCATACAGCTTATAGTCAATAGTTAAAAAGTTGATATATCAACTTAGATATGATTTCTCATGCATGTCTATTCATACTTCATCTAGATGTTTCCTTAGCTAATTTATTAGGTCCTTGATGTGGATATAAATCACGCTTTACTTTTGTAAAATTACCTTTGTTGTAGAAGTAAGACTTCATATCTGACGACCTTGTCGTCCAATTTAAGCTTGCTTTAGTTTTATACATGTCACATACCTAACAAAAGATAAGAGAGTTATTAAAAAGAACACGACCACATACATATCAGATAAAAAATGGTGATCATAATTCATACCTTATTGTTACATCAAACTTTTATCCATGAGAGTTTTTGTTACATAAACACATTTAAATAGTGAACGAAGATGAAGAGTGAGTCAGGATCTCCTTCAACAAACAGTAATATAAAACATTAATGACATCTCTGGAGAACATTTTAGTTATATAACTATGTATACATCAATGGCTAAAAAGAATTGTAATAGAAATAAGATACACAAATAAGAGCCTCATACAGAGTACATAATAACATTTAAATAAGTCAAATTTTAAAGGACTACTGTTAAATAATATAAAGTTTTACAAGCTTTAACTCAGGCTCAAAGGGATCATCTTTCTAAAATAGGATTTGAATGTGATTGATTAAGACACAATTTTTTGAAACTTTAAATAAATTTTTTCACGACGTTAATCAAAAATATTCCATGCATGTATATTATTGCAAAAGTCGTTAGAGTCGTATTATTAGAAGACCATTATTATTGAATAATCCATTGTAAATTATCAATACAATTTATTTATCAACTGAGCGCAATTGTAAATACCTATGATCAATAAAAAACACTATACATATATTAGTAAAGGATGCAATGAAAGTAAATTTTAACACTGTTAAACTAACATATGATCAAAAGTACAGTTTTGAAAGCTCTGTGTTGCATGAATTAACATTTTACAAAAAATATATTCGGTCGAGTTCTTCCTGTGTGTAAATACATTCTTCCTGTGTCTGGCTTTGCAAATTTTTCAAATTTCCTTACTTATAAAAGAAATGGTTTGTTGTATACAACTATGAACATTATGCTAGACACACAGAGATTAGTCAAAAGTGGCGTCAGCAAAGAAGGGAGGTGATGCATGATTGGACATGTGCCCTCCCAACTCCCCCCCACCTACATAAATTTTTACAGATCCCCCTTTTTTCTATAGACAAGTATAGTTTATAAAAAAAATTCAGCGTCCTACATTTAGAAAATGTTCTCATGATGTTCTGCCTCGCACATACTTATGAACAGGTTTTACTGCCCTATACCATGCAGCTTATTGCCAATAGTTAGAAAGTTGGTGTATCAACTTAAATATGATTTCTCTTGAATGTTTAGTCATGCATTATCAAGATGCGCCAGTTGCAAAGTTGTTATGTAAAAATAGTAATATAGTTTCTGAATCTCGCTTTACTTTCGACAAATTACCTACGTTTTAGAAATAAGACTTCATACATGACGACCGTGTAGACAAAATTATGTTTGCTTAAGTTCTTTACATGTCACATACCTTACAAAGATGAGAGATTTAATATAAAGAACGCGACCACATACATATCAGTCAGGGGCGGATCTACGATATTTCAAACATCAGTCATAAAACGTCGGAGGCGCTCCGCACCTGGGGGGGTCTGAGGTTATCTCTCCTGAGAAATGTTGATTTTCAGAGCCTTAAAAATGCCATTTTCAGCGTTTTAGAACATTACAAAATGTATTTTGTGGGCATCGTTTTTGCGTAAAAACAACACATTTTGTTTACGTTTTTTTCAAAAAAAAATAAAATAAAGTGAACAATACTTGAATGTTTTGCCAAATATTTAGGCTCATTAGCATGTCTAGAAACGTAAAATTTATTTTACAATAATGCTATATTCAAAAACAGATATAGCCTTTAAAAATTTCTACCAAGTTGTCAGGCATAGACCCCCCTAGAGACCCCCATTCAAACCTCTATGTAATGAGTTAAGTTAGAAAATTGGTACTACAAGTGACAGTTCATAGATATAGAAAAGCTCAGACTTCAAACCATGCAAGTTTATTGTAACCCTTTACCCATCTCCACATCAGTACTAGCAAATTCACCTTTTGAGAAAAAACTCAAAATTTTTTTCTGCCACAGATTAAGCAAAAATTATCAGAGTGAAAATTTGCAGTTAAGGACAGCTTAATGCCATAAATGATTATTAGGCATTTCACTTGACTATTATCTTTATCAAGGTGTGCTATATAGCAATCACTAGTAGCATTGTATTATCAAATAGAAACAGAATGTAACCAACAGGTCTTTAATTATATAATTACATGAATGTTAAAATTGGTTCATGTGTCATGCTTACTGGTTATGACAAATATCTTTTCATATGATCAAAGCTCGTTTAAATGTAAATCTGAAATACTTTAGTTTAGAAATCATAATGATCATCAGAAAAATTACCTAGTGATCATGAAAAATACTTTGCTGTTTTGCCAAATTTCAAAGTTTATCTGCATACAAAGGAAGACATTTTTACTTGTCAAAATGCTTTTCATACATCAATAGCTTTTTGGAATTCATGGCAAACAATCTGGTATGAGCCGTAGATTAACACACCTTTACATCTCTACATGAGGTGTTCAGTTAGAAAAGGGGACAATATGTGACATGGGACAACATTTCATGTATGTGAAATACTAAGGTTTAATACCATTCCAGTCAAATTGTCAAAATAAAAAGCTTCATGGATCAGAAGACTCAAAATCGCAGGTTATAGTAAACAGCTTCTCATGCAATCAATGTTAGTTTTCTCAAATCTTAAACAATATGTAGTATAACTGTCCAATGATTGAATGATCAATGATCATAAACTGAAAAGCCACAAAAAAATTTGTTTATGATAAAGTAAATAATAGTATGGCGCCTTATGGCTACAGACTTTTTGTCCATTGAAATATATTTGCAGGAATGTAGGATTTCGCTGCCATATAACGGTCACGATTCCCCAAGCACTAAACAAATCATAGCTAAAAGTCCTTCGGCAACAACAATTTTAGAAGCATCAATCTGCTTACCATACGCCATATTAACATAAATCGCATCACACACTTGCATAAATTGACTTTGATATATTAAATTTATGCATACACTTCACTTGTCCTTTACTTAAGATTTTGGATGTAAATTTCTGCTGATACAACACAAAACAATGTTGGCTTGCTTTTGAACATCAATGACTAAAATGTCGCTCGCGAGATCGTCTTTGCCAAGCATTTACAATTCATCCATTAATTTTTCGCCCTCTTGAAAAAATTCTCAGTTTAGAAAGCAGCATTCGTGTCAATATATAAATTTGTAAAAGATTTCCATAAATTTCATCTGATTGAAGTTCAGTTTCTATCATGCTTTAGAAAATTATTATGAAACGATCAAACATTCAATTCAGACAGTGAGCTTGACTATGTTAGTTCAGTTGGCTATCAGTCGAAATAGGTCAAACCAATCACAGTAAGACAAAAATTTAAACGAACCAATTACACGATAGCAAGTGGACTCCCTTATAGGTACGGCCACCCCGTTTATCGGTCGAGATTATTCCAGATCGTCCACTGATCTGGCTTTTTATCAATGAAATAAGCGTTTTTGACGTTCATAGACTCCTTTATCCGTCGAACCAGTCAAGTCACCCCGCTTATCAGTCGGTTATTCCAGGTAAATTAAAATTCAACTGATCTGGTTACCAAGGAGATATTCATTGGATTAGTCATTAGTTTTCAATAATAAATATAGCTGGATTTTTATCACGAAGTAAATGCGATAATAAAGTAAGAATAATTAATGAATTTTTAACTAATATGAATAGGTAATTTTTGAGTTTCAAACATCAGTCGCGCGACGGATTTGACATACTCTAGATCCGCCCCTGATATCAGTTAAAAATGGTAATCATAATTCATACCTTATTGTTACATCAATCTTTTATCCATGTAAGTTTTGTTACGTAAACACATTTAAATAGTGAACGAAGATGAAGAGTGAGTCAGGATCTCTTTCAACAAATAGTATTATAAAACATTAATGACGTCTATGTAGAACATTCTAGTTCTATAACTAAGTATACATCACTGACTAAAAACAATTGTTATAGAAATAAAAATACATAAATAAGAACCTCTTGCAGAGTACATAATAACATTTAAATAAGTCAAATTCCAAAGGACTACTGCTAAATCTTATAATGTTTAACAAGTCTTAACTCAGGAATATAGAATCACGTATCTAGGACAGGATTTGAATGCCAATGATTAAGACACGATTTTCGTAACTGTGAATGGATTTTTTTCCTTCATTAATGAAAAATTCCATACATGTATATTCTTGCATAAGTCAGTTCTTATTATAAAAAACCTTTGTTATTAAATAAACCATTGTAAATTATAAATACATGTCAAACATCAATTGCACGTAAATATAATTACTTATGATCAATAAAAACATTGTAGATACAACAGTAATGGTTGCAATGAAAGTAAACCTTAAACTGTTGAACATGATCAAAGGTATAAATTTAAAAGCTCACTGTGTTGCATGAATCAACATTTCCCAAAAATAGATTCGGTTGCGTACTTTCTCTGTGTAAATACATTCTTCCTGTGTTCAACATTTGCTTATTTTACAAATGTTCTTACTTTTAAAATGAAAGGTTTGCTTAATACAAATAACAACATTTTGTTATACATACAGCGATTAGTCAAAAGCGGCGTCGGCAAAAAATGGAGGTGATGCATGATTGAACATGCTACCCCCCCAACATAAATTTTTACAGATTCCCATTTTTTCCATAGACAAGTATGCTATTTCACCTCTCCCATACCCTTGAACAGATTTTGCTTTCCTTTACCATGCAGCTTATTGTCAATAGTTAGAAAGTTGGTATATTAATTTACATATGATTTCTCATGCAAGTTTAGTCATACTTTATCGAGATGCTTCTTAGCTAATTCGTTATGTGCTTAGTATAATTCTAAAATATCGCTTAATTTTTCTAATATTACTTTCGTGTCAGAAGTAAGACCACCGTGTGAACAAAATTATGTTGGCTTTAGTTCTTTACATTTCACATTCGCAGCAAACGGATGAGGGATTTATTATAAACAACGCGACCACATACATATCAGTTAAAAATGGTGATCATAATTCATACCTTCTTGTAACATTAATCTTTTATCCATGTAAGTTTTGTTACATAAACACATTTAAATAGTGAACGAAGATGAAGAGTGAGTCAGGATCTCCTTCAACAAACAGTATTATAAAACATTAATGACATCTATGTAGAACATTCTATTTATAAAACTAAGTATACGTAACTGACTAAAAACATTATAGAAATAAAAATACATTGATAAGAACCTCATGCAGTGTACATAATAACATTGAAATGAGTCAAATTCGAAAGTAATAATATAAAGTTTGACAAGTTTAATTTTAGGAATAAATGAATCACCTTTCTAAGATAGGATTTGAATGTGAATGATTAAGACACAATTTTTGAAAGTTTAAATGTATTTTTCACTTCACTAATCAAAATTTCCATATATGTGTATTATTGCAAAAGTGAGTTCATGTTATAAAAAGACCTTTATTATTGAATAACCCATTGTAAATTATCAATACATTTTACTTATTAACTGGACGTAATTGTAAATACTTTTAATCAAGAAAAAACACTTTACATATTGCAGTAAAGGATGCAATTAAAATAAAAAAATTCTGGATCTATTTCAAAAAACAGTATTATGAAACATTGATGACATCTATGTCACAGTATAGGGAATATACAGTAGGTCCTTTTCGTGTGCAACTGGCTGCTGTATATTTAATTAGATTTTTGGCTGCCGTTAGGCATTTCATCATTCCTATTCGTCAAAAATGAAATTGACTGGCTGCCAATCTGGCAATCACATGCGTAATAAGATATGCGTCGCACGAAAAATTTGAATAGAGTGGCTCTAATGTATGTTCTTTTATGGTGTGTCAATGTAGAACATCTCAGTTATATAACTAAGTATACATCATTGACTAAAAACATTTGTCATAGAAACAAAAATACATAAATAAGTAGCTCATGCAGAGTACATAATAACATTGAGATTAGTCAAATTCCGAAGGACTAGTGCTAAATGTAATAAAGACAGGATTTAAATGTTAATGCTTAAGACACGATTTTCGAAAATGCAAATGTTTCTTTTATTTCATTAATCAAAATTCCATACAAATAGATTATTACATAAGTTATTTCATATTATAAAAATCCTTTTTCATTTAATAAGCCATTGTAAATTATGAATAATTTTCAAACTCCAACTACACGGAATTATAATAACTTATGATAAGAAAACACTGCAGACACAAGAGTAAAGAATGTAATGAAAATAAGATAATGCTTATCTCAGATGTGTAGTAAAGATGAGAAACACATTGTAGTTGAGTCTCAGTAGGCAAATTTAAAAGATTAGTGGTACCAGTAGGGGAGAAAACACCTTCAGAACGCATTTACGGTTTCAAAAAAATGAATGCTTAGAGTGGGTCAAATCACAATATAGGAATATACATTAGGGGCACTTGGCTGAGCAACTGGCTGCTGTATATTTAATTAGGGACTGTTCACATGAGCCCGGTAGCCGGGATTCAGGGAAGCGTTGAATCATTTTGGCAAATGGAAAAGATTAAATACTTCACAACAAAAATCTTATTTGAGCAAATTGTCTGTACTAGGACTTTGGAAATTCACAAAACCTTTAAAATGAAGACAAACACTTTAGCTTGATTTGAAAATTACGACTGCAATGACTTATAACGCTTAAGAAGGTTGTAAGTTGTGCGCTAAAGGTTTTAACTCTTTTCAATGACTTAAAATCATTTTACGCCTCGCTGAATCCCGTTTACTGGGTTCATGTGAACAGGCACTTAGTTTAATGGCTGCCGTTTTCCATATCGTCAATCCTATTGGTCACACAATGCAATTTACTGGCTGCCAATATGGTAATAACATGAGTAGTAAGATATACGTGGCACAATAAAATTCAAAGGAGTTGCCCTGCTCTATGTCCTTTTCATCTCATGTGATGCAATATAAGCAAAAAACATGAAACATATGCCCAAGATTTCATGGTGAATAACTCTGCATATGATGTTAGTTTGCGTTTTTAAATTCTTAATCAGATAAATTGAGAATGAGCAAATTGTTATATGTTTTCTGTTTGACTATCCAAATGGTAAAACATTCACCAACATTGAACGAATAGCTTTAGTTGGTTAAGTTTGAAAGATGTAACAAAAGATCAAATGCTTAACATTTTGTCTGACAGCTAAAAGTGAAGCTTGTAACATACTTCTAGGATATACCGAGCTAAATTTATTAAAAGTGGCGTCCATGTTTTCTTCTTCTTCTGAATAAAGTTTCTCTAAGTATTGTTTCCAAGTAAATGGGCATTTTGCTTTGTTTACACGACTGACATAACAACAAGCATTAGCCAAAGCCAGCGGTTGACGATCTAATGCGTGCGATACTTCATTTAACAATTGATCATCAGCATGTTCAACAGTATAATGCTTCAACAGTTGAAAACATTCCCTATCATTCATTCAACTTTTGATAGAAATATGTTTGTTAAACTTGTTGTCTTGTGGTACGGCATATGTGTTCTGGATAGTTACTATGATTTGTCCATTTATCCACATGGGATCACCAACTTGGGGAAGTAACGAAGAAATTTTTCTGAGCTGCTCCACGTTGTCTACAATGATCAACCAATTTTGCCAAAATTTTAATCGTGTGGATACCAACGATCGCAAATTCTTCACTTTGTCTGTGATGGAACAGTTTTCATCTTTAAAGTTTTTAAGTATATACTTGTCACAGTTTAAACGGTATCCAAGCTCACAGTAAGTTTTTAAAAGGGATTCCTCATTTTTTCCATCGAGGGTCATTACAAACGAAGTTCTATTTTTCCAATCACACGATAATTTTTCACAAACCTGTCTTGCAAGTTGCGATTTACCACAGCCAGGATTACCAGTGATGTAAAATATGCCAGTTTATCATTGTTATCATTCCTTAATTTTTCAAGATTTTTTATAATTTTATCTCGTAATTCAGTGCATTCAACGAGAAAATGATTAGGTTTTGAAGGAAAAACTTGAAATGAATTAAACTTGTTTCGATTGTTTTTTATTTCATTGATTCCATCGAGGGAAAATTTCAAATGTTGAAATGATTTTTCAATGACAATGACAATTCCATCAAACTTGTCATCTGAGTAATTGCTTTCATACCAATGTGCGTCTTTGTTTCTTACACCACGAAGTGCATGAAGAGCATCCTTTGTTTTTTTGTCCAGATGCTTTCCAATTGATTTTGAAAAAAGTATTGCATTAAATAATGTCGTACAGTCCCACTTACTGGTGTCTCCATCTTGATATTTTAACTGTAATTCTTTATCTAACTTTCTACTCGATTCCAAATTGTAAAATTTGTTACCACTGTTGTGTGTATCATCCCATTCTCCATGTGTTGATTTGTAACGATAGTTCCATTCTTTGATAAAGAACTGAGCAAGTTCCGTTTGTACCACATTAATTACTCTTCTGATGTAAAATATATTTCTGTTTTCTCTTGATTCCATCTAAAAAAATTATTCTATCAATAAGACAAGTAAAATCAAGCAATTCGAAAAATTTAATATACAAGATAAATGTATTAGTTATCCTGAAAGTCGAGAAATTTTTACATTTGATGAAATCAAATATATTTACTCATACATACATTTATTTTGTTATTTATTCATTCATTCAACTTTGCCTGCATCATGCTATAAATGCAATTGAACATAAGTAACTATTATATGACAGGGTACATGCTACAGCTCTTTTCAATTAAAGCATCTTTAACCCTCTAGAGACTGTTGTTGCTCACAGGCAAAATCACCAAACGAGACGTGTACGAACGTTTGAAAAGGCCAGGCTCCTAGAGTGTTAATATAAACAAATGCCTTAAACATTAAAAACAACACGATATTTACAGGATAGTTCACATTTTTTATCGTCATGAACAGCAAATATAGCTACTCTTTTTAAGGATTGTTTAAAATGTTGTAATAGCCTTTTCTTGAATAGACTAAGGTTGATAATGATGCATTCTAGAGTCTAATGCACGTGTTTAAATATGAGCTTTGAAATTTTTTTGTTTTGCAACCATTTGTAACAAATGATAGATTATTTGGATAGCACCCAATCGTATTTTTTAAGGCTACGAAGATTGACAGTTTAATGGTCAAAATTCTTCATCAATTTTAAGACCATGAACTCCTAATATCAGGCAAAAGTTTATGTAGTCAATGAACTATTTTCATTGAATTTTACTTGAAATATAAGTTTTTAACAAATGCTGATGAAATAATGCCTTTTTTTGAAGGGGGGCGGGGGTTAGTTATAAATCAGCTGCAGAATTGTTTCTTTTCAGGGTGCTCAAATTTTTTAGGGCAACTATTTTAAATACTCTCAAAGTTTTCATCGTTTTAACTAAAGTTTTATGGCATTTAAAAATACAATTGCATCTCTAATCTGCAGATAAAAGAGCAAGATATATTAAGTGTTTCTCAGCTTTTACAAAGGCTTTTTCCATTGCACAAAATGCTAAAAAACAGAATGTCGCAATCCATGCAAAGTGCACGCTAAGACTTGAAATGAGAGGCAGGAGGTTCTGATCATCATGATAAGGGTGGAAAGACTGTGTACGTGTGTGTTTGTTAGGACAAAAACAGTAGTTAACTGCATGGTCATACTCCTTTCTGTTTCGTGCAAATCAAAAACTTGGACAAACATTGAATGTATAAACAAGCATCATTTTTCTGACGATTTCAAGAAACATAAAATCAAATTTTGTTTTTCAAATTTATAAAATGTTGAACTTTATGAACAGGAATTTTTACCAGTGTATTGAAGTTTTATTTTCAAGAACAAAAAGAGACACGACATAATGAGGATAAAGGCATAATAAGAAGAAAAGGTAAATATAAATGAAGGTTCTCTAACATTTGTCTAAAAAAGAGCTGGCATTCAGTGGACATGATGAATCAAGCTTTAGTTTGAATCAACAAAATTATAGAAATTTTCCAAAGTCATTTATAAAATTGTAATCTGTTTTTGACTTGCATGCAAGCAACCACTTCAGCAAGGAAGAACTGATGCAGCTTGTGTTTTTTATATTGTATCACTTGATGTCCGGAAAAAGTTGATTGTCTGTATTCATGAAGCTATTAGATTGTTGAGAAAAGCGATGATTCTCAGTTTCTTTTTAATTAATGCAATGATACTTTGGTTAACCACAAAACAACTTATTGATTTATTAAATCGTTTTTAAAATTTCAGCATTGATTACATTGTTAAAGGATTTTTACGTCGAGGCACTTTATGCAGAATTTTCATAAATTTAGATGTCATGTACATAATGAAGCATGGAGAACTTTCATGATTTGGTTTTGAGGAAACTTATTTAAGCGTAGGGGCTTAATTTAAAGTGCAGATGATTGAAAAGAGTTGTTGTAGTAAAGTGTTTTTTACGGCTAGTAATTTTATTTTAAAACTATCATATTTCATGGGAAATATTATCATCATATTTTTATCATTCTCTTCATCTTACACTCACACCATATGCTGCTTTAAAAACATGTTAGAAAACATAAGGGCATTGTATGATGAGTTTGAAATGACAGAGATGAGATGTAGCTTTCACATGAGGATGAAACCATTTTCTTTTGCTAAAAATTTGTTTTAGAAATATGAAAGACTATGCATTGCATCATTTTATCACTGACAATTCAAGAAAATCTTAGGACATAGAATTTCTGCCTTTCTAAGTCATCTCAATTCAATATCAATGTCTCTGTCTACCTCTAACAAAAATATAGACCATCAAAAAGGAATGCCAGACGTTGTTGAACAAATCCTCTTTTGAATTCAGAGTACTCTTTCCACTTTTGGGGAAGTTCAGTCTTGTGTGGCGGTGACTAACACTAGTGAGAGACCAGAAGGTGGAACTATGGCGGTGGTTAATACTAGTGAGAGACCAGAAGGTGGAACTGTGAAGGTGGCTAATACTAGAAAGAGACCATAAGGTTAAACTGTGACGGTGGCTAACACTAGTGAGAGACCAGAAGGTAGACTGTGACGGTGGCTAATACTAGTGAGAGACCAGAAGGTGGAACAGTGGCGGTGGCTAACACTAGTGAGAGACCAGAAGGTGGAACTGTGGCGGTGGCTAACACTAGTGAGAGACCAAAAAGTGGAACTGTGGCGGTGGCTAACACTAGTGAGAGACCAGAAGTTGGAACTGTGTCGGTGGCTAACACTAGTGAGAGACCAGAAGATGGAACTGTGGCGGGGGTTAACATTAGTAATCGTATCTTCATAAATATATGTGTATTTAATGAAACATGGGAACCAAAACCTAAAGCAACTACTTTTCATGAGAAATATCATCATCATAATATTTTTAATCTTTACAAAAACAAAGTCTAGATGATCCTATTATAGGTGATCAATTTTGTTGAATAATGAATTTTAATTTTTTTTGCCTTAGGGGGGATACTACATGGTTATATTGCATCAGGGAGAGGGTTATGAGTTATGACTCCTTTTTAGCATGTAGAGCTTTCTAATAAAGAATTGTCTTGACATGATAATCTTTTGTTTACTGCTTTAATAGAATGGTTTTACAGATCACAAAATTAACTGCTATGTGAGCTTGATATAGGTCAACTTAAGAGTTAGTCTCGCAATCTCAAGCTAAAAAACAGTCTATAAACGTGAAGTCAAAATGAATCCCATTTACAATTATTGCGTATTGACAACAAACACTTTCGAACCCATCGAACAGAACTGTTCTGCTGAATTTGAAGTGTTTTATATTAAAAAAGACTTTCGTTTATATCGTAATGTTTAGGAGTTTCGTGTTTAGTTTTAATAGTCCATTATCTGTTACAAATATTTGCAGTTATCTTAAGCAAAGAAGCTTTGTTGTTGTTCTGACGAGCTTTTTACACTCGAACGAGTCCCCCATCATAGTGCAATGTAAAAGTAAAACATATTGTTTTGCCGTGCATCTTGTATAACGCCTTACCAATGCTGTATTTGTTTGCTGTACCATGAGTATACCCGATTCCTAAGCTGGGCAAACAATCAAACCAATGAAATTCTTTTTTATATTCGAACTAATCGATAATAGCTCCAGTTTCTAAGCCGATTTTGTAAAAATTAGAAGGAAACGCAGCAAAACCGAAAAGTAAAAATGATAAACGGCGAAATTTTCATTTTCACCGCTTTTCATAGAGTTCACTGTATAAAAGAACGTAACTTAGTTGACTATGGTTAACATTGTTAAATATTATTCTAATCATACATGAAATATTTTGAAAATTTTATGTGCAACGCTTGCCCATTTTGATGTACCTTAAATGATTGCCACTCGTTATGAACTTATGAGTTAAAAGTGACTGCGACAAGATGAACAATCAAGCAATTGTACAAAAATGAAATATTTGATAAAATTTCCTATGCCTAACGAAAAATTTTTTTCATTTGTATGACAAGTTTGTAAGGCAAGTGCCTGGTATCATAAGCTGTGCACAAAGCCGTCTATAACAACTTCTCAATGATGTCAGATATTGTGATTTTAGTATAAAGTCTAAAAGACTGTTTGGTATAAATGGTATTTTTTAGGCACTTCAAAAAGCTACATTTCTAAAGTAGTAGCATTATACTAAAAGTCAAAGATCGCTCTATACTACGTACTTTATAGACTTGAATTAAATACGAAAAGCGATAATTAACAGGAAAAACATTTGGCAGATTTCGACACGAGTTACAAGAACCAAGAGAAACGAAAGACTTGTAACGTTACAAAGATTAGCGACATTCTTTAGCTGCATAAAAAATCAGGAAATCTAAATTCAATGAGCTATACCATTTTAAAGATAAACCGATTTTATGATCAAAATTTCTACATGTTAAACGACTTAAATATTTAAACTATTCAATGATGGAAAATGAGTTCATTTGTAATTTTGAAACGAACTTTCTTCATGAGTCATAAATGTCATTTATTAATGTTAACGGTGAATGAAATAACACATATTTGGCTAATAGACGGTGTGGACCCAAAGAATAATAATTGCTTACAAAGGAATCGAAATTCCTTAATATACAAACATTATCATCAAAAATACGCATTCTTTTGAAAGACAGTGATATTTGTTTTTGGTAAGTAAAAATTGTTGTTGTTTGTATTTGTATCTTTGTTTGATTAATTAGCAGTTACAGGATTACAAACTTCTACGGGCTGCGTAAAAAAATATATATTATGGTATTAGGGTGAGACTGATTTATTCAAAGTGCATAAATAATATGACGAGCAACTCGCATTTAATGTTACATTTATACATTAAAATCCCTCAATGACATGTTGGTTATTTGTCTTTTTTACAAACCTTTTACGCGTTAATAGCTTGAAATCTTGAACAGTTGAACTTTAAGATAGATTTAACATTTGGAAAAGTTAAGCGTCATGTGTCGTCGATACGTGGCCAAATGATTTTAATTGTACAACGGAATTTAAATCATCTTAAGAATATAGATTGTTATGAAAAGAAAAGATACGGCTTTATGATTTTTAATGTTATTGTTCAAATGCTTGAATTTATTTTGGATCAAAATGATCAATAGAAATGAGAAGTGTAACTGTTACTAATTTACACCGTCCAGGTGTTGTGACTGCCTAGTGTGTTTCAGCCGGGACTACTGCAGTTTAGCGGAAACCTTGGACACTAACCCAAATCCTACCATATAAATCCTAAGCCAAAACGAGCCCGCGCTCCCCATACAAGCGCTTTGGGTGTCCGCTAAACTGCAGTCTAGTCAAAAAAAACTGGAGATCAGCTTAAGCGAAGAAGCTTTGTTGTTGTTCTGACGAGCTTTTTATACTTGAACGAGTCCCCCACCAATTTTTGCCATTTATATAGCAATGTAAGTGTTAAACATATTGTCTCGAAGCTCCTTGTGTCATGCCTTGACGATGCTGTATTTGTTTGCTGTATTCGATGACCTTGCTGCCTTGACGATTTCGATGAGCTCGGCAAAGCAATTAAACCAATTAAATTCTTTGTTAGATTCAAACTAAACAATATCCTGTTTCTATGCCGATTTTGCATGTATGAATTAGCCATGAAATTAGCAGGAAACGCAGTAAAATGGTCGAAACGCAAAAATAACAATAACCGCTGAAACTCTGCTTTTGACTGCTTTTCATTCAATATTCATTGCAAAATCTAGAAGCAGCATTTAAAACTTGGAAAAAAAGAACGTAACTATCATAATGAATATGAAAATTAAATTAGTTAACTATGGTTAACGCTGCTATAAGTATTATTTTAATCATACATGAAATATGCATAAATTTTGAAAATTTTACGTGCAGCACTCGCCAGTTTTGCTGTACCTTAAATCATCGTCATTGGTTATGAGTTATAAGTGACTGCGATGAGAGGAACAATTGAACAATTGTACAAAAATGAAATAATAGAAAAATTTTTCACATATCGACGATACATGACGCTTAACTTGTCCAAATGTTAAATCTATCTCAAAGTTCAACTGTTCAAGACTTCAAGCTTTTAACGAGTAAAAGGTTGGTAAAAAAAAGACAAATAACCAACATGTCATTGCGGGCTTTTGATGTATACATGTAACATTAAATATGAGTTGCTCGCCATATTATTTATACATTTTGAATAAATCAGTCCCACCCTCACACCATAAATTATATATATTTTTACGTAGCCTGTAGAAGTTTGTAATCCAGTAATTGCTAATTCTTTTTGCTATAAAACATGCACAGAATCATGTGTGTAAAAGCCGAGTTTAAAATTAAAGACAATAAATAATATTACACAATAAGTGATGTAACATAAAGTAGATATGACTTTAATGTAACGTTACAAATTTTTCAATTTTCAGTGAAACTTTATTATGTTAAATCTATGCTAGTGTACAGTGTAAATATAGCAACAACATGCCATACAAGATAATGTATATGAACTTTTAGCTCCTAAGTATAATGTGGTTGGCTATAAATCTTACCTAAGAAAACAACAAGAAAAAATCTCTACATGCATTTGAGTTATCTATTTCTACATAAGTGCGTCTGTATATTGAGTTGTTCTTAAACCATTAACCAACGAACAACAAAAAAGCAACTGTGATTGTAATGATAAATGTAAAACCAATGTTTGGGGAAAACTTAGAAGATGCCGTATTACGTTCATTTGTACCTTCAACACAGACACTTGGATCACATTCGTTTGCTTTAATTTCAAATTCTGCCGAGTCACTGTTAGACATCACCGAGATGTAGATGGGTCGGAGATTTTCTTGACTTGATCGTTTTGATCGTCTCGTGGTGGCGCTTGCTGAAATCACAATAACTTTATCCTTCTGTGATGTTCGTTCAAATTTTAAATCGTAGTTGTAACGGTATGGATGTAGGGTCGTACGAGACACGTAAAGAATAGTACTGCCTAGGAGGTCTTTTACATCTATTTTTAGGTTCAAATTAGGCTTGACTTTATAATTGAAGTATTTGTTTTCGCCTTTTTTAACATTGGCTCTAGTCGTTTCGTTTTTTGCCACCACTAGAGGCTCGTAGCATGCAGACGACGTTATAGTGGAAATAATAGCATTGAGATTTGAGAAAGAGCTCAATATAAAGACGTGTTGATTTGATGAAGCAATCTTCTTTAACTGTGTTATGTCGTGATTGGCAATCCCAATGGCATAAATAATAATTTCATTATTTTTCACAATCTTTGCTGGTGCTGTGATACTATCATGCGATTTTCCATCAGTTAGGACGATAAGTATTCGGGGTATTCCGTCTACCGTTGGACGAAGACCATGATCTGTTGTGAATTGATCGATTAAAATGCGCTGAAGTGCTGCACCAAGCAACGTTTCTCCACTACGATAAGCGATCGACGAAATTGCCAGACTATACTCCGATTGTGTAGTGTAATCGTTTAAGTGGAAATGTGAAGAATAAACAAATGAAAAAGTTGATAAGCCAAATCTAGCACCGTTCTTTCGAAATGATTTGATAACATTTTTTACAAAGTCAAGACATTTCTGAAAGTTATTTTGTCCTACACTTCCTGATTCGTCAAGAAGAAAAACAAGATCCACCGGTTTACTGCAATTGGAAAACGTTGCTTCAATTAGGTCTGCTTCGTCGTCACGTCGGATCAAATCTCCACGTAATTGCGCATCGGGATTTTTATAAAAATTTCTTAGTTCCTTTACGGCTCCTTTCCAGTCATTTGTGGTCACGGCTTTCCAGAATTTTGGATAAGCTTGTGGATAACCAAATTGAAACCAGACGCTAACAATAGCTGTGCGAACACCACGAGGGAGAAAATCAAATGCTGTAGAATCAGTGGTTTTATCTCGATCGTATCTGCTCTTTGTTTCTTGCACAATCTTTGTCTTAATCACACTTGTTACATTCTTCGCCTGCCCTCGGGTAAGTTGTAAGGGATTTTCAATTATGGCGCATGCTGCAGTGTCTTTTTGCAAACCAAAATATGGCTGAAGTCTTGTCACGACTTCACTTGTTACTCCATTGAATGATGCCCGTGACTTATTTCCTGTCAGGTATTTTGAAAATCATCATGTACAACGTCGATATATGGCAGTTATAATTTTGATATTAAATTAATTCTACTAATTGTGTTCTATGCATGAGAATTATTTAATAAAAGAGAAGAATAAAATTCCTCGTAAACGTTTGATTTAATTTGTATCTCTAGTTGTTACCGGAAGAGAGATTTAAAATTATAATTTTTGCTCCTTACAGAAACTATAACCAGAAGTGACGCTTTCCTTATTATAACCTTGCTTGAACATCCAACCCAATTCTGTAAGCCGATGTAGAGTTCAAGGTCGCTAGTCTGTGTAGCTAGTGTATGCAGTATGCATTGCTTTTGTATAACTAGGGTTGCTCCCATTGCTCCCCCCCCCCGAAAGAAATTTATAGCTCTCAATGTTTAATGGAAAAAATGGGTTCAATAGCTTCCTTTGTTCCCAACCAATATTGTAATGTTTACATCTGCGTGATTACTAAGACCACAACGCACTGCGCGCTTCAGTCACTATGAATGAGTCTATTTGTGATTGAAAGCGATTTAAATTCCTTAGGGCACACAACTATATCAAACGCTGGTCAAGCTTTTTATCGACGTTCTTAAACTCTCGTTGAGCGTTAAATTTTAAGTTAATAGCGTTTTGGGAAAGGTTTTTCGTTCATAAACTCCATTTCATCGATCTAAAAGCTTTATGAAGAATTTACAATACAAAAACTACTCTTCATAGAGAATTTTGCCGATGGAAGATTTATTTTCACTTTTATAAATAACATACTATACCTAAATCTACTCCAGCACCTATCGTCACACCGCTATTTCCAAGAACTTCTCCCGTAGAGGGATTGATCGGTACATAACCTTACTTTAAAAAACCTTCTTTACAATAAAGAAATTTCGTGTCGATCTGCTGGTCCAGAGCGTCTGACGAATCACCACTGATATTAGGAACACCTGATTTCCACGAATGGGGACAATCTAGGATTTCCTCTCTGCAGTCGACAGGAACTCGAGACATCCCAATATATTTCGTAGCGTTGTATGCCTCGTTACATGTTAGGCCATAGCAAGTTGATACAGCCAAAATGACGAAGAAAAAGAATTTGTAAGTAGAAAACATCGCTATCACCCTCGATTTTTTTAATAATTTTATGTTCAATGCTATTTAAAAATGTTGAGCGTCGCTCTTCAGCGTCGTTTTTTATAATGAAAGACCTATGGAATGCCAGAGCTGTCTTATGCCATGATATTTTGTTACGTCTTGTTAATTCATCATTATATGCGGTCCATTCGTCTTTATATGCAGTGATACTTTCGTTATATGCAGTCCATCTGTCATTATATGCATTGACATTTTTGTTATATGCGGTCCATTTGTCATTATATGTATTGCACTTTTCATTATACCTTAACTTATTGCGTGGTTATTTCGTTATGTGATAATTTCGTTATGTGGTAATTTCGTTATGCGGTTATTTCGTTATGTGGTAATTTCGTTATGTGGTAATTTCGTTATGTGGTAATTTCGTTGTGTGGTCATTTCGTTATGTGGTTATCTCGTTATGTGGTAATTTCGTTATGTGGTTATTTTGTTATGTGGTAATTTCGTTATGTGGTAATTTCGTTATGTGGTAATTTCGTTATGTGGTTATCTCGTTATGTGGTAATTTCGTTATGTGGTAATTTCGTTATGTGGTAATTTCGTTATGTGGTAATTTCGTTATGTGGTCATTTTTATTTCTTCGTTATGTGATGTCTAACATGAAGTACCTTCGATTAACTGAAACACAGGCACAAATTGATCCATTTGTAATTTGTAACAAACGATTTGTTCAACACTTTGAATAGTCTAACAGTCAATAGGCAATAGTATTTGCGTTAATAGCCCTGCTCTTAACCAATTAGAATTGAGAAATTTTTTCATGTATATTATTAATAATGAAATACATGATATAATACTATGGATAATACACAATACGGAATAGGAATAAAAATGGCGTCAATCGGTGACATGCAAAGAGTTTTGGAAAAGCTTGGATTTAGCTTTCATACTCAACGTTTTATAGAAGAACGCGTTACTCCAGATATTGTTTGCAGACTTTCATTGCACGATTTGAGGCAACTCGGCTTGTCTAATCCTAGTGAAAAAATGTCTTTGAGAATCGAGTGCACGAAGTATGGAAATGCACAGCCATCAAAAAGAAGTACAAATGAGACTACCCATGCTATGTTTGAAATACCGAGGGAGCTATTGGAGAGTCTTTTAGAAGAAGATTTCTTGATAAGCGAAATTGCAACAATGTTATCTGTGTCTGAAAGCACAATATATCGTCGAATGAGAGTTTACGGTCTTAGCAAATTCAGCTTTACTGACATTTCTGATAATGAATTAGATGTTCATGTTTGTGAAACGGCCAGAGAATTTCCGCATTGTGACGAAAGTATGTTTAAACAGCTGCTTAAAGGAAAAGGGATAAGAGTTCAACGACATCGACTTCGCGATGCCATTCATCGAGTTGACAGCCAGGGTGTAGCAAACAGAAAGAAGGGTAAACTTCATCGTCGAATTTACAACGTTAAGGGCCGAACCAGCTATGGCACATCGATACAAATCACAAGCTTATAAGGTGGAATTTTTTATTACTGGAGGAATAGATGGCTTTAGTAGGTTACCTGTCAGATGGCTTTAGTAGGTTACCATGTTGGTTTGTACTAACAACAACAAAGCAGAGACATTGCTTATGAATTTCGTAGATGCAGTTACAGAGTATGGCTTGCCAAGTCGAGTAAGAACAGACAAAGGATTGGAAAATGCTCACATTAAAGACTATATGTTGGAGAAAAGAGGAATTAATCGTGGCAGCATCTTGACTGGATGTAGCACACACAATCAAAGGATTGAAAGACTGTGGCAGAATGTTTACCAAGGTGTTCTGACCTTCTATCACAGTTTGTTTTATTTTCTTGAAGATGAAGGATTGCTTGACCCATTTAATGATATTCATGTTGCTGCTCTTCATTATACATATATGCATGAGATCAACAATAAACTTATTATGTGGGAGAAGGCTTGGTCAAATCACTGAATGAGATCAACCAGCGCAGAATCCCATTGGAATCGATATCTCCAGTGAAGACCTGAGAGTATGGTGTGGAAGGTCATGCTCATGATGAAATTGCTGAAGAACACGAAGGCAGACCCATCTTTACTCCACCAATTCTTCAACTGAGTGAAAATTGTCTCGCTGAACTATCCTCACTGGAAAAAAAATCATAACAGCTTTAGAATTGAACTATATGCTTCCACAGTACAGATCACTGAAAGGCACACAGAAGTTTTTCGTTATGACAGTCTTGACTAATGTTCGGTTCTTGACTTTGTCTAAGCAAAACAGTATTACTACTAGCATCTGCTGTATCAGATTCAGATGAGCTAGAAAGTCCAGCAGTACAAGTATACAAGTTAGACCGTAACTCATTCATGAGAAAGTCTTTGTTACATCCGTGGCACACTTGTTTAACATTAACCAAAGGTTCTGATTTGAGAGGTTTTGTTGAAAGACTTTTTTGTATTGGTCTTAGATAGACCTTAGATTGACTGCCAATGTTTTGCTTTAGGTGTTGTTTGACCTACCACTGACATTTTATCATGGTCAAGTGTCGGTAATTTGATTCGCATTGGAGTAGCTCAAAACCACCGCCATCCCGAATTTGAGGAAATCCGACAGTCTCCCCATCAGACAGCTTTTCTGCAGACATAATTTTTTCTGCTACTAGTTCCTCATTGTCAGTAAGCTGAAATTTGATCTTTTTCAGTCCTAGCCCTGCGTTGTGAAGAGTCTGCTTAGTTGTCGTAGAGGGAATGCTACTTTGCAGTCGATCTGCCAAACAAAAAATGTTGCCAGTCTATGGCCACATAGCGGGCTGAGATGCTTTTCTTTTTCTAGCCGTTCCCCTTACATGCCGAGGATGAAATAATCTTGCCCTTTCTGCAGCGATTGAGGCAGAAGATGGAACAGGAGTAGAACTTGATGCTGTAGTATCCCTGCAAACAGCACGAAGACGAATACGCTCTCGTATTGTAGTTACGCCAAGTCGGATTAAATCTGCATCGGTCATAGCTAAAACTACGTCAGGCTCAATCCTTTCTTCGTTAAATCTCTCAAACAAACTCAAGAGACCTGCCTTTTCTAATATTTTATCCATTATATCTGGCAAAAATGACGCACGACGCAAATACTATTGCCTATTGACTATTTGACTATTCAAAGTGTTGAACAAATCGTTTGTTACAAATTACAAATGGTTCAATTTGAGCCTGTGTTTCAGTTAATCAAAGGTACTTCATGTTAGACATCACATAACGAACAAATAAAAGTGACCACATAATGAAATGACCACATAACGAAATTACCACATAACGAAATTAACACATAACGAAATTACCACATAACGAAATAACCACGCAATAAGTTAAGGTAAAATGAAAAGTGAATTACATATAATGACAAATGGACCGCATATAACAAAAATATCACTGCATATAATGAGGAATGGACCGCATATAATGACAGATGGACTGCATATAACGAAAGTATCACTGCAAATAATGATGGATGGACCGCATATAATGATGAATTAACAAGATGTAACAAAATATTATGGCATAAGACAGCTCTGTAATGTAAACTATTATAATGCTGCTGTAAAGCAATTGCTCTATAAAAGGCAACCAGGACCTTATAAGGACGGTGGTTTGCATGCCTAGCATCTTTTTCTGTCGTTCAGCAATTAGTTGCTTTAGTTGATTACGGGAATGCGTACAATTACAAGAATATATTTGTTTGAAAACACGTCCACGATTCAAGATTGTATCAATATGTACGCAACTAATAGTATACATCGTGTTTCACAAAACTAGTGCAATAGATAGTGGCTAAGACAGCCCGAGTCATTCCTACAATTCAAATTTTTTAACAAAATTACTTTTAATTTCTTTAGAAAATTAATTCCATTTTTTGTTTTTCCAGTGTATGAAAAGAAAAATGTTCGCACCGCAAATGTAAAAACAAGATATTTATAGTAAATATTTTTTCTCGATGATTCTCGAAGCAAACGTACTGAAAATATGAGATTCTATGAAGTCTACATTCTTGGATTCATTGTTAATCTTTGCTTTAAGAACACAGCAACTTGAAAGAGTTTTTGAATGCTAGCTGTGAGAGAAGGAAAGCGCCTAGCGATTTGAAAAAAGTAATAAGAATTATTCATTATTCAGGAATTTTAGTTAATTTGAGTTTACTCGCCTCCAGATCGATGCATCCGAAATTAAGAATAGATCGTGGACTTAGTGTAACGAAAATATCTTTTCCTTTACCCTGAAGCAGTTCAAAAACGATGATAACAAAGAGTGCCTGAACTTCTGCGGCGGTTTTATGAAGGTAATACAGAAAGAATTAATTACCTTAATTCCAGCCCGAGTTTGGATCGCCCCTTGGCGCGAAAAGATATGATGATGATGAAAGCAATGTGTTTGCCGTCACACATTACAGAATCACCTGTAGGTATTCTCGATTCTCTTTACACCAGCATGCTGTCTACAAAGGTTCCAGAGTATTCACTTCCATTTTAAAAAGAATATTTTTAAATTGCTACTAACATTTTCATCCCAACAGAAAAGCATATCCTGAATTGAGTAATCTATTTGGAATAGAAATGAAAGCCGACCAACGCTAATAAAGAAAATAATCCGTGTTAGTAGGCTTGATTGGCTAGTACTGTCTACTGAAAGCCAATAGATAGCTCATTGTACATAATTTAAAGAGCTGATTACATGAACCCGGGTAGCCGGGATTTAGCGAAGCGTTAAATCATATTTTGGCAAATGCAAAAGATCAAATACTCAAGAACAAAAAACTTGTTTGAGCAATTTCTATATGCTCTGATTTGTAAATTCACAAAACGTCTAAAATGAAAACAAATCATTTACAAGAAAAGGTTGTAAGTTTTGCGTCTAAAGTTTTTACTCTTTTCAATGACTCAAAATCATTTCACGCTTCGTTGAATCTCGGTTAGCCGGGATCATGTGAACAGGCCCTAAAACTCGCGTTTTTCTTAGTTTATGACCATGAACTTGATTGCTTACTTAATAGGACTGAAGTTGCCGCAAAATACAACGTTACGATTTTAAGAAATAAGAGATGTTTACTATGTTTTCACAGGCTTAAGCAAACCGAAAAGACCTTTGAAAGAACTCGATAACACATCACCGTCTCGAGTAGAAAAATCTCACGAAAATGGCAAAAATGAGCCATTCACTTCAAATAACTTGCTTAGACGTTTCTACTCTGAAGTTAAAAAGCTAAATTTTTTATGTTCATTATTGATTAGTAATAGCAGTGGGTGACAGACCTAAGGTGTACTTGATCACATATACAGGTTGTATAAAAATTCACAACATCAGTCAGATTCTACTGATTCATCACAACTTTATAATTTTTTGTTGAATTGGTGACGCATGAAGTTGGTGAAATCTTAGGACTATCATCTGTTAGCTATTTCCACAATATTATAATATGTAAGAGATAATATTTCTCACTGGTACTCTCACAAAATGTGCAATAAAGTACATTTCAAAGCTCATTTTGAAGTGGCCTATCGCCGACGACGTCTGGTACATTCCTGTACTGTAGTGGCATGACGGTTGGAGGGTACGGTACAGAGTAGGCTGCTATAGTAAGTGGTGTTTTTCACTTTTTCTAAATGAATTGATAAGTAGCTGTGTAAACAGTAGTAAACGCTTCTAGTGATGAATTTATATCACTCACAAAATATTTGGAGAACACCCAGCAGATGAAACTGATTTTATTACCAGTACAAGAATGCACCAAAAAATCATGGATAACAATTTTCTCTAACATTGTGAGAATAAATTCAAATCGACTTTAATTTATTTATAGCGTTTCTTCATTTATATTCGGCACACAGAAAAAAATTAGCTTTCACACTCCAGATCCATATACAGCCCAGTTGAAACATTTCTTATCACGTGATAATCAGTACTGCTGATCATCATTCGTTCAAAGACAGACAATATACAAAATTGGCAATTATTAACTTTTTTTACACGCTTCAAGTCACGAAACAGCGGGGGGAAGTTATAGTCAGTAGCGCGATGTCATGGGTTTACATAGATGTCGCATATGGCGATTTGTTCTTAGTGTTGCCTTGTTTATTGCTGTCGTTCAAATAGTGACAACTCTTTATTTTACATCTTATTTTAATGGTGACGGTTCAAATGAATCGGCGAGGATTAGCAGCGATGTCAAGACGACTCCATTTAGCGATATCTCTACATCCAAGTCTGTGGAAACGACCGCTGTTTTTGACATTCGCAAGAGCAAGGTAATTGAAGGCAATAAATTTAATTCAGGCGATACAAATTTATTGAAAAATGACGAAAACAAACGAAGTACTTCACTTGTATATCTTTCATTTTTCCGGATGGCCTTTAACCTTCACCGTCCGAACTATCACCTAATTTACAATAAACTTAAAAGTTAATACGCTTTGATGGCATAAATATATGGGAAAGAATACCATTTGTTGTAGCTATTCGATTATTTACTTTGCCAAATGCAGTGGAGGGTCTTAATTAAGTATTTTCTTAGTGATGATTATAGTACAGCTGTTGCCACGTGTGAACATTCTTTATTGATGAATGGAATAAGCAATTTATACACGTCATTCGGCCGCGCATTTGTTCACCGGATTTTCTACGTTCAAAAGTAAATGTTACACTTTACCGTAATTTGCGACAAATTTTGCATTGATTCTAGTGGTCAATTTATTCATATTAGCGTCAATCGGTAACGTTTCCTTCGTTCTTTGTTGTTATTAAACTTGAGTTGACCATTAAGAATACGTTTATATGGTGGAAGGCTAGTGTCATTTGACTTGACTAATGGCAAATTTTAATTGTGTTTTGACAATCCCATGTTCATATGTTTATTCAAAAAAAAAACTTTAAAATTATTATTTGTACAAACAACATTTTGTATTGAATATTTCCAAAAGCCTCACAAATCCCTCTTAGAAATGCCACCAAGTTCAGGCTATGAAACATCATTCTTTAAAGCCCTTAAGGAAAAGCAACAAATGGCTTAAATTTATACCAACCTTATGTGAAATCGTTCTGTGGTGTGTTTAATCAAAACATCTTCATTGATGCTGCCTAATGTATTTGTAATTTCTAACAGTTGTACTTGTATATTAAATTGTCATTGAAATGTACTTGACAATGTAGCTACGTATGTAACCATTAGATTGTATAGTAAGTGTTGGACAAGCTACGATCACATCATTCCACTTTATTTTGCTTATGTAGATTTACATTTTTTGCAGTTTTTTTTCTTGTATCTTGAGTTTGTAATATGATATTTGTTTTGAAGTATGCTTTGTATTGCATTTAAATGTGTCTATAGTAATTGCTGGACAAACTAAGACCACTTATGGCCTTTGCACTTTATTTATGACACAAAATTTCACCCAAAGTTTATCAATAGCCTTAGAGGACCAACTGAAATGACTTTTTAGTCATAAATCTTAGCACTGTGCCTGTTTTCTTTTATCTGGAGATATTTAACCTTACACAATATGCTAATATCATTGCTATGACATCACAATGCACAATATTTTCAGCATATATGTACATTTTGTTCACAAGCACAACAGTTTGATGAGTATAAACAGTGGTGTAGCCCGCAAATATGTTCATGCTATGAAAATTTTTCAGTGTTAGAACTATTCATTTCTTTTGAAATGTGTTGTTTGTTTTTACAAGGAGATTGTGCCAAAGTATTTTCAAAGCATAACCAAACTTCTGAGCTGATTTTGTCACTGAGTACTACATGTGTGGATGAATGCTTTTCCTGTATTCTTTTTGTCCACTTTATGTAGTGTATATTACAAATTTTTGATATTGACATGCAACCATCAAATGCTAGGTAACAAATATCATCCTAATATTCACTACTTCTGATATGTGCTTATGTACATATGCAAATCATTGCTGGGCAAGTAATTTTGATGTTAGAATTCAATTTTCAAAAAAATGAGCATGCATTTGTGTGTGTGGTCTAATTGGACATATAGAATTTTGTCAAAAAATAATTGAGTGCTTTTTATGTTTTTTGAAAATAGTTTTGCCTACATTTTGACAAATAATTTATTCCTGGTGATATTAACACCTTGTTAAAAACACTCTGCTACTCCCAGTGGATTCAACATCCTCAAACATACCCACTTGTGCAAAGACTCTAATGCTAATATGCCGCGTACCATTTATTTTAGGCTACAGATTTAGTGTTGAAAATTTTAAGCAAACATAAAGATTTTGATTGCGTCTTGACACACAAAGATGCACAGTCAGCATTTTCTCGGGCAAAAAGTTCGGAATGTCGTAAAATCATCCATAAGACAGGATGTATACTTCAAAACCACAGACTATACACTCACCAAACCTTAGAAAGAAGTTGTCCTCTCGAGAAAGGAAAGAGTGATTTTCCCCGTGCAGTTACAGATGGTGTTGCTAAAGGACCTCCTGCTCGAGTTGTCTTTCTTCTCTCTGTTCACGGGCGCGCAATCCGTCAAGTGAAGAGACTTCTGAAGGCAATTTACCACAAGAATCATTATTATTATTTTCATGTTGATAAGGTATGTACTGTTTGAATGTTCACTATCGCTTGACGATGTTCGAATTTAAATAGCAGGGGACGGTTCCACGAAGCCTGGATAGCATTATCCATTGCATAGCAAGTTTTTAAAATTTTTATAAAACCTTTCAAAGATATTGAAACTGAGCAATCACTGAACCTCAATCAATTTCAAATACTACGAAATTTCTTTGTCGTAAGACAAACACAAACTCCTTTACAAATTTGAAAATTTGTGTATCCAATGGATGTATAACGCTATCCAGGCTTCGTGCAATCGGCCCCAGAGTTTTGAAAGTCTCTATGCAATAGAAAACATCCAAAACGCGCCGTTTTATGTTTTAAGTTACTGCAATATTCTACGTTAACGTCTGAAGCGTTTGTGCTAAAAGTATTGACTTGGCCTGATCACTTCGAAAGCTTTATAAGGCCATGTAAAAATTTCTGTTTTCTCTCACTGTAATAGCAAGAGCAATAGATTTCTAAAAAAAGCTTTGATTTGAAATTTACATTGAACGAACTTTCCGTCGGTTTGAATTGGAATTTTATATTTCCTTTGGTGGTGTCGCAGCGCCTTGTGAATTTAACAGAGCACACTTCCAAAAAATATTTCTGAATCATTGTAGATAAGTAACAGAATTTAGAAAACATCACCATAGTTTTCGCTTCAATGCTTGGAAAACGTATTAATATTTTGCTTGGAAATCGAGACCCTTTCTGCCCCCACCCCCCGTGACCTAGACTTGGAGTGTAATCCTCTACACTCCTGCAGTAAATCCACCTCTGTTTTTAAAGTGACTCAAAGCAGGTTTTAAAGAAGAAATGCTTGCTACCAAAGTATAGCTGTTAATGTTACACTTCGATACCCATGAACGTTCCATTTTTTCTAGCGGTCAAATTATTTATATCGAGAACTTGTGGAGATAGCAGCCGAATTGCCCAACGTAATGGTTGCTCCATGGCGAATGGCGACTATTTGGGGTGGAAGCAGTTTACTGCAGATGTTACTGAAAGCGATGGAAGATATGGTTCGTGACGATTTGAAATGGGACTTCCTTATCAATCTTAGTGAATCAGATTATCCTATAAAGTATGTGATCTCATAAAGTATGTCAAGGTTTGAGATTTTTGTCCTTGGATAAATGAACGAAAACTCAAACGACAAGTTTTGTTTCTTTTTTTGCAGGTCTAACAAATTTTTAACTGAATTTTTGACCGCGCATAAGGATGATAATTTTTTGAAATCTCACGGAAGGGAACCAGGAAGGTAAAACTAAGAAAGGTGAAGCCAATTAAGAATGGCCGCCATTATTTTAATTTTGAACTTAATTATTTATCATATTTATCAAATGAAATGTATTCTATTTGGTCTTTTCTATTTTAATTTATTTCATTTCAATCTTGCTTATTTTCTTCTATTCTGCATTCTAATCTATTGGATTCTAATCTTTTCTATTTAGCTCTATTCTGTTCTGCTGTACTTCATTCTAGTCTAGTCTTTTTTCTATTCTATTTTGTTTTGCTTTATTCTATTTTGTTCTGTTCCATTCCTGTTCCATTCTATTCCAATTACACAACTATTCCAAAGTTAAAATGAATAATTTGAACCCAGGGGTATCATTACATGATTGTAGATGTAGATCTTCCAGATTGGTATTGTCCTGAGAAGGACTGTTTTGTTGTTGTTGACTGACGTTTCGAGGTTCCTAGTCATTTTCAGAGTCACTTGCTAGTCAACATTTCATTTAAACCAAGGCCTTGGCTAACTCCATAAGTGGGAGGGAGAGGGTTGGGCAATATTCATATACTCATTATTCTACCGTATTACGTTCCTTTGAAATTGATTACTTTCTGCAGATTATTACATGTATGAATGTCCCCTCCCCTCCCCTCCCCTCCCCTCCAATTATTAAGACTAACTACGCCTCAGGTACAAACATGTAATTCGAATTTGAAAAGATTTGACAAAAAATTGCACCAATTATTCAAAATACAAATACAAAAAAGTTTCTCTGCAGGTTCATACACAAGCAGGGACTAGATAGAACATTCGTGGAATGTGATGAACACATGTGGAGGATTGGGGATCGATCATTGCCGAGCAAACTCGAGATAGACGGTGGCAGCGACTGGATTGGTTTAAATCGAAAATTCGTTGAATATATTGTGAAATCTGATGACAGACTTGTTGTTGAACTGAAGAATATGTACGCATTTGCTCTTTTACCGGCCGAGGTAATTTTAAGATTAAAGTAACTTTTGTCCTATTCGGTTTCTTCATGAAAACCAATGTATATTCCATATTAAAACATAGGATGTTATTGTTTACAAAGACCAGCGAAGACTGGTGAGCAACTAATGTCCGGTTTGGAGGATAAAAACCTAAACCCTACTCATTGATGTAGCTTTATTATGTTCTTTGTGTTCAATGATCTCGTTTTTCTCACTGTACATACATTTTTCCCGGCAGTTTTTTCATCACAGCAACTTCCTTATTGTTTAAATGCGAACGTCCTAATTTCCAGTTTCCTTTTCAGTCATTTTTTCACAGTTTACTGCGGAATGGTCCGTTTTGTGAAACGTTCGTCAAGACAAACTTGCGCATTACAAACTGGAAACGAAAACTAGGCTGTCGTTGTCAGTACAAACACATCGTGGACTGGTGCGGGTGTTCGCCAAACGACTTTAAACCAGAGGATATGCCAAGGTTAAAGGTAGAAATATGAACTCAGTTTATTTTTATAGGATTGCTTAAAATGCATGAGGAATTACTCATGCATTTTAAGCTTTTTAAATAATGATAATTACTTTTAGGAAATAATTCTGGTTTTAAACTACATATAGTTGAGTCAGTCACTACTTATAGAGCTTACAAATAGCTACATTTCTTTGATTTAGCAGTTGCTTTAAAAATTTCATGCGAGGTTATGATTAAGTCATCCGGGGTACTGTTCGCTCGGTATACGTCATCATTTGTCAAGATCACGTGAATTTCTATTCGTTTGTAAAAACATGTAAATGTGTAATTGGTAATCAAGTCAAAATATCATAAATGGAAATGTTTTGCCTTTGTTTTTCCTTGAGCTCATTTCTGGAGTTTCCAAATCATTTTTTCAGTTAGACGATGTTTCGTCTCTTTCAAATACTCGCTCATCTTAAGTCTTTTGAATGCATTCTGGCAAAGGTTAATATATGAGTGACAAAATAGATCATTTTAGGCCATGGCTATCCAAATACCTGAAAACCATTAAGCACGTAATTGTTTTAGAAAATAAAAACAAATCGTCTTTATTCTCAGACATGTTTAAAATTTAAAATTCTCTCGACAGCAATTTGAATTTCCGTGTTTGGATGGCCTGATCCTAATCCATGTGTCTGTTTGGTGACACGTTTGAATGTTTGTTTTTCAGCAATCTCAACACGATTTATTTGCAAGAAAGTTTGAGGCAATTGTTAATCAAAAAGTCATCAATTTGTTGGAGGAGCATCTTTTTGGAGAATTTCATTCGGGCATGCAGGCACTTGACACTTACTGGGAAAATTCCCATCATCATTTGGACGGCAATAGACTTAGTGATATTTTACGTACGTATTTCGCATCGTTCAGTCGCTTAGCAACAAAATACGTGAGCAACCGACACTGCCAGAACGCTCCTATTGGTCAGTTCAAGGAAATTACATATATCAAAGTCGATGACGAGTTCAGTGGAATGTTGCTATTGCAAGATGTATCGTTAAGGCAAGCAAGGAGTGTTACCATGGAAACATGGTTTTCTAGGGCTGATAGAGAACAGATGATGAATTTGAATATGGGTGAAGCTCCAAGCCGCTTGACTGGTTTACAGGTCAGTAAACTTCTTCCAATCCAATTACCGCCAATAAATGGCTATGGGTCTGAATAGCTTGTTGTTATATATCCATGGATCGACCATGGTGGTTGACTGATTGTGTGGGGAGGGGGTGGATAACATTTTAATGGCTTCTTGTGGATTTTGACGTTTCATGCCAGACGTTTTTGTTAAATTCTGATGCTTTTTTAACTTCAAAAAAGGTTGGAGGAGGGTTTACCTAATTTTTAATAAAAGCATCACTTCAGCAATCGGGCATTATTAATGAAAACATCCATTTAAGATAAGATGGTGTGACTGCGTGGCTTTGACACCAAGGGGGTAGTTAGTGTTGTGGTACTAAAGGGTGGTTGGTGTTTTTGGTACCAAGGGGGTGGTTGGTGTTGTGACACCACGGGGGGGTAGTGTTTTTGGTACCAAGGGGGTGGTTGGTGTTGTGACATTATGAGGGTGGTTTGGTGTTGTGGTATTAAAGGGATGGGTGGCGTTGTGACATTATGAGGGTGGTTTGGTGTTGTGGTACTAAAGGGATGGTTAGGGTTGACGGGCAAGGGAATACACACGACTATAAACAGATTTCGGACCATCTCTTTTCACGTGTTACGATTCAGAGATAAAATACATAACAACTGTGTATAAAACCTTTCCTTGATAGGTGGGTACAAGTTGGGATGAGAAGGAACGTATATTTCGTAACTACGGTCGATTGATGGGTCCATATGATGATCCTGTGTTAGTTCATTACTGGAAGAAGGGTAAAACAATGAAAGTTAAGTTGATGTGGATAGACCCTGTTGCCATAGTAACTGGTGTTTACGAAATGCAAGTCGGTGAAGATTGGATTGTATCTTTTCATAAACCAACCTACGCTAAACCCTTGCGTCCGGGAATGTGGTCTATCAAAATGATATACCGAGAGGAGGGGGGTAAGGACCTCGTTATTGGTCAGACAAATTTTCTTGTTTTACCGCTGGCCTATAGCAACGGTGTTCCTGTAAATGTTACTCAGGCGGTTGCCTACAATAATGGGCCGCCATCCGGCAGGTATACATCACAGTATAGTATAGAGTTTGATCGAGAAGCAAAGGACATAGACAATTTGGCAGAAATTGCTTCGCAAAACTCTAAAAAGACTGGGGCAGAATTGAACGATTGGATAGACACGCTGTTAAAAGAACATTGGAGTGTGGAGGACGCATGCGTGGTTGGTAGTGAGCTTCCTGTTTGTCAAGGATTAGCGCAGTGCGAAGCGACTTTATGGAGTTCAAGATCGCCTGATCCAAAGTCTGAAATTGGCAAAGTTAACGTAAACGGTACCCTTAAGTAGAAGGACAATTGTTGAGCTTGAGGTGTATGACGGGAAACTGAGGATCAAAGAAGGAAACTGGAAGTCTTCGGTGGATATTTCAAGGGAAGACATAGTGCAGCTCGTGCTAGCGATGAACTTTTTATTTAAAAGCGGCCTTTGAAAACACGATTGCATTTGTAGAAGATATTTGGTAAATTAGCTGTTAATTATCTAAGTATGTTTGCATTCGTGGTTTTTCCACGTTTGACCACAATAATTATCGAAGAAATAACGTAGCTGATGACATGGCGATGAATAGTACATCCCCCACACAACGTGCCACCCACGTGTTGACGAATGTTAGCGAAGACCACATGGCAATATGATGATAGTCGAGTATTTCATATACATACAGGTTTTATTACATAATACCCATTGAAATATATGGTTTTCTTGGGCTTTCAGTTAACTCGATATGATTTTATTTACAATCAATGAATTCTTGTTAAACTATCATCATATTGTCTTTGTCAACTCTTCGCCTACGCTATGTCATCAAAATCTCACCAATGTGCAAAATACACATGCGCTTTAGTTAACTTTATCGAATTCGCCTTTTATTTCTAGAAGTTTATAGTTTTTTCATGTTAATTTATCAATGAAGTTTTCGTGACCGTGAAATAAAATATTGAACATGTCATTTTTCATAAATCTTGAATTATTTATTATTGTCTTATCGTCAAGAATGAACGTTTTTTTGTAGTAGATTATGGCGATTTATCGTTTACTGTGGTCAGAGACATGTTAGATAGGAATGAAGATTTGTGATTAAATGGAGATATTGGTTCAGTTATCAAATATATTATGATGGGAAAACTCTTGAAGACTTTTGTTTTTAGGAATTAGCCTTAATTTCTGCCATCGATATCTATGAAATCAATCTATGAAAACGTCAATAACGGATTTCTCTGTCAAGAATAACTTTGGGTGGAAAAATGCATTGATTCGCGACGCCTAATTTCCTTATTAAATATACATATGTCTCTGGTGTAGAGGATTCTAGCATTAGCAGAGACGGCTAATTTCCCTATCAAATATGTATGTCCTTGGTGTAGGCGATTCTAGCATTAGGTGAGACGGCCAATTTCCCTATCAAATACGTCTGTCCCGGATGTAGGTGATTCTAGCATTGGCTGAGACGGCTAATTTCCTTAGCAAATAGGTCTATCCCTGGTAAAGGGGATTCTAGTATTGGTTGAGACCCATATTGCAAATAACTTTGTTCCTATACCTTTTTCTTCAACTTTCATGCCCGTATTCTAAATGCTCACGAGCACTCACATTTAATGAGTGTAACACGGAAATTACGCTCTCACTAATCAAAGCAAACTCATTTCTCCGTCTTTGGCAGATTTTTTGCTATAATATTTCAAATCCAGCAATCACTGGAGTGAAAATGCTGACTTTGAATAATTATTGGGTGATTTTAAATCCACAATTAATATGTGTGAGTTATCATTTTTATGACTGACAGTCTGAAAACCGACTTTATCGAACCAAAGTGTCATTTACCGACTACGACAGTAACCTTCACATAGACGACGCCACCTAATTGAGCCTGTTGAAGGGGGGGGGCTACGAGCTATATTTACCAGATTTGCTGCTTCTTACTTTTTCCGGAGTTAGGCTACAATATATAAATGTTGGCGAAAAGGGGGAGAGGGACTCAACACCCCCGGCCTCCCAACCTTGGCGCCGTTCTTGATTTACTAAATAAAACTACCATGACCCTTAATTTAGCGACAATGCAATTACATGCATTTAAAGTACAACAAACACTTTTCATGGTAATATAACTACACGACACGAGTGGTGGTACTTTTCATGGTAATATAACTACACGAGACGAGTTGTGGTAGTTTTCATGGTATTATAACTACACGACACGAGTGGTGGTACTTTTCATGGTAATATAACTACACGACACGAGTGGTGGTACTTTTCATGGTAATATAACTACACGACACGAGTGGTGGTACTTTTCATGGTAATATAACTACACGACACGAGTGGTGGTACTTTTCATGGTAATATAACTACACGAGACGAGTGGTGGTACTTTTCATGGTATTATAACTACACGACACGAGTGGTGGTACTTTTCATGGTAATATAACTACACGACACGAGTGGTGGTACTTTTCATGGTAATATAACTACACGACACGAGTGGTGGTATTTTTCATGGTAATATAACTACACGACACGAGTGGTGGTACTTTTCATGGTAATATAACTACACGACACGAGTGGTGGTACTTTTCATGGTAATATAACTACACGACACGAGTGGTGGTACTTTTCTTGGCAATATAACTACACGGCATGAGTGGTGGTAGGTCGTTGAGTTTAGTGTAATCATGAGAAAGAATTTTGAAGCAGCCAGTGCTTCAACATCAGATGCATCTCTGGTTTGCCCTTTGTGTTCGAGAGCATTGCGTGCCAAGATTGGGCTCATTAGCCACCTCAGAGCTCGCCGTACCCAGTCTTCTAGTACTTAAGTTAACTTGTCAAGGTCATCATCGCTCGCGATGGACGAACAACAACAACAAAATCATGAGAAAGAATTTTAGTGTTGGTGTTGACTGACACGTTTCGACAAATTTTCATCAGTGGCGACTACTTCATTTAAATTTTAAACTGAGTAAAAATTGAAGTACTCGGCTTTTAAACGACTAATGTAAAAGTACAAATTACTAGAGGAAAAATATACTTGACTAAAAAAGCGCAAAGTACACGGCTATTGATTTAAATTATGAAAACTTGCGAGTAAAATTTAATAGCAAATTTATAATATTTGTTATTGACAATTTCAACCGGTACTTGCTCTGCAAAAACTCCCTGGTCCGTCTATAAGCTCTAGCAATGGATTTTTACAGTATTCAATCTTTTGATGGTTTTGTTACAACAACATAATAGTCAGTTTTAGAGCGTAGCATCAATAGAAAAAGTACATACTTAAATTAGACAAACAAGATGTAGAAATCGCGGAATGAAGGTTGTAATTAACTGACAGAAACGCTTTTATTGCTTTATTTTCCTGAAAGCGGGTTGTTTTTGTTATGATAATTTAAGGAGGTCGTTAATAAATAATCACAGGTGCTTCTAGCAACCTACGTAATGCGTCGTTGCAAAGTACAAATTAATCAATATTTTAAACAAATTGAAACGTGCAAATGTATATATATTTACTCACTAGTCAACAACAAAATACATATTGTAACTGCACATTTCATATCGCTTGATATGTGCATGATCTTAGCTGAAGCAAACTGACGCGGTTTAGAGACAACTTATGAAAGCAATGCGTTCTGAAAGACATGCGCAGGCCTTTTCTTTATGTTTTTGGTGTGTTTTTGAAATTTTGGCACAATTTTCGTGGGGAGCACAAGGAGAATGCAGTGGTCTCTCTTCGCTAGTACAAATAAACGCGAATTGGTGGAGAATTTTACCATATATATCGCGATCCATTTCTAAAAATGGAAATTACTCTTACTCAGGTATGTTGTAGATAACTTTATACAAATCTAAGTTTGCTGGTTTCATTAGTTTTTTAAAAGGAAGCATTCTCCATTTTTTTAATGTATAAAGTACTCGTAAAAAGTGAAGGTGCTGTGCAAACTTTTTTAGTTGTCTTGAAATTAAAAATGTTGAAACAAACATATACAATAAAGTGAGCAAATTCGTAAACTGCGTGATATTCTTTTCTATATCGTAAGACAGTTATCGTTGTCCGTCCTCAAGCATTAAAAGAAATTTTTGAATCATGTAATTTGTAAAAAAGATGGTTTTGGCAGTAATAAAATTTGACAATGATAAAAATTGTTTGGGATCGAACATTGAGGAGACTAATATTCATGTATGTACGGTCTACTTTATCAGCTTCTATTGAATTCAATTGTGATTAAAGATTTTAACATATGAATATACATATGAATGTGAGCCCCTCATTCTTTGGTTGCTGTCTATGCACTAAACTTTAATTGTACTGATAGTCTATTTTATAATAACATTTTTCTTTCTATGAAATTTTTGATCCAATCGAAAAAATGTGATTAATATGGGCTTCGCACAACTAAGCCCTGATGTTTTGGGCAGGAACCCCTCATCTCTACTTCTCCCACACATATTTCTCATAATTCTATACTCAATTATAAATTAAGAAATTCAGTTGGTTTTCTCGACGAAATCAACAAATAAAAACATGTAGCTATAGCAATCATAATTGTGTTGCAACAGTATTTTAGGTTAGTGTTCATCATTTCGATGAACGTGCAGACACAAGCCTGACATTTGAGCATTGACTACGGTAAATTCTGAGAATGAAAAATAAATTTTTTGTGGGTACATCGCGCCAATTTCTTTGTACGTATGAGCACGTATAACGAATATGTCAATGAATCATAGGAACACTGACGTCCTGGGAGCAACTTTGAACTACGGGAGAAGGGTACGGGGGCATGTTACCCCAGAAAATTTTAAATTAAGATGCTCTAAATGGCATTTCATGGACTTTGAGGAGGAGGGGGTTTGAACAATACCAACTATACAATTTCAAATGTCTTTTTTTATAACACAAATTCAAAATTTGACGCCCAGCTTCATGTGCCTACCCCCCTGCCTATGCCAACACGACACTGCTTGACGCCCAACCTTTGGTGCCTACCCCCTGCCCATACCAACACGATACTGCTTGATGCCCAACCCTTGGTGCCTACCTAATGCCCATGCCAACACGACACTGCTTGACGCCCAACCTTTGGTGCCACCCTCTTCCCCATGCCCTATAATCGTCCATCATAAATGTAAAATGTTAAGAAGTAGTGTATGCATTTTTACGGTACCATAATTCAATGGATATTTATCTCATTATTTACCTGGTCAACAAACACCTTTTTTTCGATATATAAGGCATTTTTCCGATGATCCTCGAAAGACTGGCGAATGATACCGATATGAAGGTGCGCTACAATAGACCGATGTCAACTTATGGGAACTTCACGAATGCGCTAACGCATCGAAATCTGAACAAAACTATCTTCTTTCCCGTCATGACGGATAAGAAAGAGGAAAACAAATGTTTTATACCAGTTTTACATACTAAAGGACCGGTGTACATTGTCCACTTAGAGAAAATCAAGCCTCTCGAATTATTAGGGAAAGGCTTGCTTCACGGTTGGCAGGTGATTGCCCTGACTGTAGTACTCGCAGCCATATCTGGAGTGTTTATGTGGTTAATGGTAAGCTGAAGCATTTCAATGATATATAGCTAAGATAGATATTAGAAAATGTAAAGTCCTTTGAACACTTTAACTTCTAACCACCCCTGGTCTTTCCTGCCATGAACTCATCTCAAAAATCTCCAGAGGGTTAACAAACCGCTTTATGCGACCTCCTTAATTACTGAGGCGTATCTACGTGTAGGAGTTAAGAATGCCCCGCAAGTTTTATTGTCGTAGCTATTGTTGTAACAAGTTTGTCAGGCGTGGAGTTTCAGACTTTAATTTCCATCTGATGGAGTGATATCCCAGCTTTGCCAATAGGCAGTTCTTCTCAAACCCTTTTAAACATTGTCACATATTCTCATTTTGTGTCTCTTTTCCCAATATTGGCTGGCGAGTCCCCAGCTTGGGTGATCCTACTCAAACCATTTCTGCCTTGACTTACTCAAGTAGGAGTCTCGTTTGTGTACAGTTTGCAAAAGTAAATCGAACGCCGGAGTGAACTCCTAACAATTCATCTCATTTATTTAGGACCGCAATGCAAATCCCGAGGAATTTCCACCGCATTTTTTCGCTGGAGTTTGGCAAGGTTTTTGGTGGGCATTTGTCACAATGACCACAGTAGGGTGAGAATAAAATAGTCGTACTAGTAGGAACTCTCAAGCATTGAATGAATTTATAAAAATATTAAATTTACCTTCGCTATTTCCAAAATGGCGACAAAATAATACTTCTCCAAAGGCTAAAAATTAGATCGAGACACTGGATTTAGCGCACACAGACACACAATATTGCCGGACAGATAACTTAAAAGTCAATATCAATAAGAAATGCGTTCTTTAACATACAGAGTCCGATAGAGATTTTCTTCACGAAAATAAAACGACCGTCATCATCGACCACAACTGAAGGAAAGTCCAAATAATTAAACGCCAACCTTGCATACTAAAGCGAATGTTCGTTCTTCAGTATGAATTAAATGTCTTTTAAAATGGGTTAGCCGCTAACATCCTTTACTGGCAGAAAAATACATTATGCCAAGTGCCAAAATTGATTACCGTGTAAACGGGCCTTTAAAGTCAAGAAAGCTTATATTTATCAAATTCAGCGCACGACATTACATCTTGACTCGAACTAAAATCCCAGCATTAGCAATTTAAATCTTAAGGTAAAAGGCGGGAAAACTGATCGATAAACATATTTGTAGAAACTGGGCGTCGATAGGATATCGGTCAACTATGCCCGTGTACCGGTCTAGAATATTCATCACAAATCACATGACTGTCAGCGAGTTTGGTTTAAGAACTTTAGGCAGTTTTGAGTGAAAATTTTCTATTTTCAATGTTTCAATGTGAATAGCTTCAGATTAACGTCATGGGCACCCCCCATTGGTTGTGCACACGAATAACTCCCCCCCCCCTTCCAATTAACGTTCTAGGGACAGTCCGGAAAGTGGCTTATTAGGATATAACATAAAACGTAAAGTAACTTTGTAACTAGAAGCAAATAATACTGTTTAACTTCTTATCGGAAAAGGCCACATTTTACTGTGACTTTAACGGGTAACTGGTCCTTATTTGGGAGTAGTTCCAAAACTGGAAGTTATTCCAAAAGGTAACTTTTATAGTACTGCCTGTTTCATGTTTCTGATGATCTTTACACGTAGATCTATTGACTAAATGAAAGTCAAAGCGTAGTATTAAACTTAATTTGATTTAATATACATTTGCAGTTACGGAGACATAAGTCCAAGGTCTATACGGGGAAGGCTATATTGTATATTGTGGATGATCATTGGAATGATAGCCTTCTCTATTCTGACAGCAAATATCACAAGCTCATTGTCACAGAAAATAATCGATAAGGAAGAAAATCTATTTAGTAAAAAAGTAAGTTCAAGCCGGTAGGCTGCACGAAGCATGGATAGCATTATTCATTGGATAGCAAAATTTTTTAACCGTCAAAGAAACTTCTTAAAAAGGAAAAATATAAGGTTTGAACTGAGCATTAACTGAAATAAATATTGAACATTTTTGAACTCGTTGAATTACTATCTTCAAATTTTAGCGGGAGGTAGCATTCCAGATATATTCAGTTCAATGATGTAAAAAAATGTTTAGGTTGGAGTCCTTGGAGAAACAATGGACGCCAAGGCAGCATGGGCAGAAAATGCACGCGTCATAAGTAAGTTATCCCCCAACATTCACCACTAATCCCTTTTGCACACATTCAATGCAGTGATAGGCTTAATACCATGACGTCACTGGTTCCTGTGACAAAATTTTACCCAAGCCTCCACATTTTCTCTCGGGCGACCATTTTATTATTATTCTTAGATTACTATGACGTTGTAAGCCTAATAGACGCCCTTGCAAAGGATGAAGTCGACGGTATTCTTGTAGAACGTTATGCAGCGGGAGCACACTACAATCTATTCAAGAGCCGGGGATTGGAACTGGGGAAAGTTACATCGTTCCCGTATGATATAGGCATGCAATTGGTCGGTGAAAAAAACACTAGCATGTGTACTGCGTTTAAGAAATGCATCATGGATATCACGAAGAAGTTCAATATTGCTATGGTAATTGTGTTCGACTATCAAACCAGTGTCAAGTTTTACCGCTGAACTGAATATATCTGGACGACTACAAAATGAAGCATACTCCGAATAAAAAGTTCTTGTTTAACTCAATATTTGAGAAAAGAAGACAATTTTTATTTTGAATCTTTATATTTCGAATTTGTCACAAATTCATCATCAGACTATACATACAATATTGACTACATTTATATTGACTAAGTTTATTTATTTTTCTTTAATATAGTCTGATGATGAATTTGTAACAAATTCGAAATATAACTATTCATATAAAAATTGTCTTGTTTCCTTCTTAAATATTGAGTTAAACATGAACTTTTTACTCGGAGTATGCTTCATTTTGTACTACATAAAATTGTTGGCTGGTAATTGATCCTGGATGGCTACATACTGTCAAATTTGAAGCCAAAAATTAAACTAATGAATTTCTTTAGAAATTGACGTATTTTGTTCATTGCAATTCTTATCACTATGCTAAGCCCGCTTTTGCATAAAGTAAGGCCATATTTTATACACATCTTCATTACCAGCACAAAAACTTTTCTGCTTCTGAGAATTTGACACATTTTCTAACAGCAAAACATGCACAGTATTGAACCAGTACGACTAGCAAAGTGGTCAGACATTGAAATACAACCGTGGGTTGATTTCTAAAGGTCTTTTTTGATACACCCAGTAGAATAAGCTAGCCGTCCAGTCACATATTCAGTTCAACGTGTTGCGCACAATAACTTGTAAAAAGCACTGATATATGTAATGACTGGATAACGCAACCTAATTCTGATGCCTGGAAAATTTTGAAGCCAACTTTTGAGAGCGGCGCCATATTGGAATAACCATATCTAGTATTTTATAGTGAATTTTTATCACATTTTGTATTCTTGTCATTTTTTCTTTCAGAAATCATGCGAAATATTTTATTACGATATTTAAGAAACGTGAAAAGATTTCTATATGAAATTTAGCAAACATGAGTTTTTGCTTAAAACCTTTCTATTGCAGTCTTGTCATCATAATTCTTTTTCGTCCCAAGAGTAAAACATATGATCCAAAATAAATGCGACGGTAGCAGTTTGTTATATAAAACCATTATAAAAACTGAAAAAGTGGATAGTCCAATATGGCCGTCACCTGTCTTCACGTCAAGCACTAAGTTGTACTATCCAGTTTTATACATATCAGTGGTAAATAGCAACACAAGTCTGAAAACTCAAATAAGTTAGCTTCATAACGTATGTCATCAGCGCCGAAAGATGTCATCAGCGCTCGTTTGTACGTTTCTTTCGTTAATTAGGGGTTAGTGGGTGTTGAATATTCATATATTCAGCTCTGCCCGACTTAATTCTTTTGAAATCGCTAACAAACAAAATCTGTCGCGAATATATGAAAGTTCTAGTTTTGGCTTGTAAATCATGTACCTGTTCTGCTAACATACGTCAATTTTAGGAAGTGTTGATTGACCATTCAAACGAGTGGAAAAAGTTCGAAACAAAAGAATCATCAACGCTGTTTGAGAATGAGACATTTTTTTATATCCTCATCGCCTTCTTCTTTGCTTTACTTGGCGTCACTGGACTATGGCATTACTTTGTTCACTTACCAAAACAAAAGATGAAAACAACTACTTGTATGTTTTGTTGAAATAATCCCTGTTTATTGAATAAGCTAGAGTATTATATTGCCAAAATTTCAAAATGGGGGACAATCCAAAAGAAGTTACTACGTCTTCTGCGGAGTTCTCTGACCAATACATTACCATAGAACTTTCCTTAGAATAAACGTTGGAGCTCCCCTAAAACTAGATCCAACCCCCCCGCCCCGATACAACCCTGATAATAAATTAGCGTTAGTTAAAATTATGAAGAAAGTTAGCTAAGTTGTTAAACAAAATACAATCTAAGATAGCTATGCGTGCGCACGTCAAAGACCGTAGTACAAAACGGGATGAATTATTCTACCTATGCGAGCAACCAATTGTCCCTTATGATCTCCTGAAGTAACAGTAGTTATACAACGTCATTTTAGCTGAAGAACGTTTAAAGAAAGAATTGAAATACATCGTTCATAAAGCGGAAGTAGACGGCCTATGCGATGATTGTAAAGCACAACTGAATGGTATATTCCAACAGGACCCAGACCGTGAACAGAGCGACTCGTTTCTACCTTTCTTTCAAGGTGCTCCAAATCTAAAGCTGTTACACGTGAATGCTCTTCACAGGTTGAAACGTGCGCCACCTGAGCACAGATGATGTTTTACCCGGGAGCAAGAACCGGGGAAAAGAAGGCCGGCCGGGGAAAGAGAGCCGGCCGCATGTCATTACAGCAATGAAGGGGTTGGTCGTTAGGCAACAAATTCGCGCAAACAAATTTTCAAAAACAGAAAAGTGCTTCAAACATTCACTTCTTCTCAAATAGTCCCAAATAAATGTTAAAGAATTTAATTTGCTGATATATATGAATAAATATGATTGGTCAATGGTTTCTTTTTAAAAACAGTAATTTCTCGTCAATGTCAAAGGTAAATTATTTGATTGTAATGCGTAAAAACGAGCTTGTTGGACCGCAGTCCATTATGTATATCGTTCAGTATGTAAAACCTCATAAACAAAAAGTAAATAAATTAGCAATGTGATTATTAGCAAAATGTCAGAATAAAGTTTCATTCCTCAGTTGCACAAGTTTGGATTAGATTTCGGTGACTACTTGTTTTCTTACTAGAAGACTTTTGAAAATCCTTTCGATTAAGCATTAATCACAATTGATTTTGAGCATGCGCCGCAGTCAACTCAACTAATTGTTCGAGTTGTGCATGGTCATGACCAACTGGATCTACTAGCCCCAGTTTCGGAGTAAATAGCTCGCTTTCACAATATATCTGCGCTTGCGCAGCACGCTGATGCATGCGCAGTACTTATGCCCACATATCATGAAAAATATCACTTGAGCATGAGCAGTCGATATAACCGAAAATATAAGACAACCGACGACGAAAAAATTAATGCAGTCTGATGCATCCTTCTCATACTAATTTTCTACACAAAACAATCTTACAACTTTGCACTAAAAAACAGCAACATGCAAAAACACACAAATAACTCATATCGACACAGTTCCGTACTTTCACTACTTGGGTTTAATGAATATACCTTGCAATTGACAAACAGCGGATTGTATTTATAAGTTTAGTTTGAAAATAAAGCAATTTGGAATGATAAAATAAAGTTTAAAGGCTCAAGTAGATGTGTGAAGCAAACGTTCTATCACTCGATGATGAAACATTCCAATCGCTTCCATACCTATAAGAATTCCTTTCGATGGTATTTCTCCAGTTCAAAATACGACACGACGACGACGCGATTCGAGAACTTACGACCAGTGAGCGATTGATGCGCGGCTTTGCTTTCACTGGACGATGAAAACTCGACAAATATCTGTTAAAGATGAATAATAGGTCGCTTAGGTGAGGCAAATAATATGCATATCACGGTTTAATAATGACGATACCTTTCCACATCCCGGGGGTTCAAATTCCGGTGTAGGTCGAGGAATTTCCACGCTAACAACGTTACCATACTTTGAACATTCGTCACGAACATCTTCATAAATTTCTATTTATAAAAATAGGCACACGCATTGGAGGATAATCTTTATATTGACACGATAGACAAAAGATTTACATGAAGACTACAACATTTGTAAATTTACATTGACACGAAAAATGACACATTTACATGATAAGTACAAGAAAGAAAAACTTCCTTGAACTACAGTAGATCAAATCCTACGTTTGAGCATGCATGACATTAACAACGTTGGTAAGTTTAAATTTAGTTAACAAAATAAATGGACTTTCTGCTAGGGAACATCTGAGGTGCCATTCCCTCAAATATCACTTTACTGAAACTTTTCATGCACTTCAAAGGTAAAGAGGACTGGGGAGGTGGGTTGGCCCTAAAATTAACACGTAACAAGGGTTTGGTAAACCATTGCTAACTTCACTTTCCACCCAGTTCAGCACCCTGAAAATTTTGCTGTAAACGCACTAAAATATTACGTACAAAAATAGGTCTACGATCGACCGGCGGCTTTGTCGTGCAGTGGTAAGTTTCTACTAAACCATAGTAAACTCCCCTTGTAGTGCAGTGGTAAGTTTCTACTAAACCATAGTAAACTCCCTTGTAGTGCAGTGGTAAGTTTCTACTAAACCATAGTAAACGCACCTTGTAGTGCAGTGGTAAGTTTCTACTAAACCATAGTAAACTCCTTGTAGTGCAGTGGTAAGTTTCTACTAAACCATAGTAAACTCCCTTGTAGTGCAGTGGTAAGTTTCTACTAAACCATAGTAAACTCCTTGTAGTGCAGTGGTAAGTTTCTACTAAACCATAGTAAACGCACCTTGTAGTGCAGTGGTAAGTTTCTACTAAACCATAGTAAACTCCTTGTAGTGCAGTGGTAAGTTTCTACTAAACCATAGTAAACGCACCTTGTAGTGCAGTGGTAAGTTTCTACTAAACCATAGTAAACTCCCCTTGTAGTGCAGTGGTAAGTTTCTACTAAACCATAGTAAACGCACCTTGTAGTGCAGTGGTAAGTTTCTACTAAACCATAGTAAACTCCCCTTGTAGTGCAGTGGTAAGTTTCTACTAAACCATAGTAAACGCACCTTGTAGTGCAGTGGTAAGTTTCTACTAAACCATAGTAAACTCCCTTGTAGTGCAGTGGTAAGTTTCTACTAAACCATAGTAAACGCACCTTGTAGTGCAGTGGTAAGTTTCTACTAAACCATAGTAAACTCCCTTGTAGTGCAGTGGTAAGTTTCTACTAAACCATAGTAAACGCACCTTGTAGTGCAGTGGTAAGTTTCTACTAAACCATAGTAAACTCCTTGTAGTGCAGTGGTAAGTTTCTACTAAACCATAGTAAACGCACCTTGTAGTGCAGTGGTAAGTTTCTACTAAACCATAGTAAACTCCCTTGTAGTGCAGTGGTAAGTTTCTACTAAACCATAGTAAACGCACCTTGTAGTGCAGTGGTAAGTTTCTACTAAACCATAGTAAACTCCCTTGTAGTGCAGTGGTAAGTTTCTACTAAACCATAGTAAACACCTTGTAGTGCAGTGGTAAGTTTCTACTAAACCATAGTAAACTCCTTGTAGTGCAGTGGTAAGTTTCTACTAAACCATAGTAAACGCACCTTGTAGTGCAGTGGTAAGTTTCTACTAAACCATAGTAAACTCCTTGTAGTGCAGTGGTAAGTTTCTACTAAACCATAGTAAACGCACCTTGTAGTGCAGTGGTAAGTTTCTACTAAACCATAGTAAACTCCCTTGTAGTGCAGTGGTAAGTTTCTACTAAACCATAGTAAACGCACCTTGTAGTGCAGTGGTAAGTTTCTACTAAACCATAGTAAACTCCTTGTAGTGCAGTGGTAAGTTTCTACTAAACCATAGTAAACGCACCTTGTAGTGCAGTGGTAAGTTTCTACTAAACCATAGTAAACTCCTTGTAGTGCAGTGGTAAGTTTCTACTAAACCATAGTAAACGCACCTTGTAGTGCAGTGGTAAGTTTCTACTAAACCATAGTAAACTCCTTGTAGTGCAGTGGTAAGTTTCTACTAAACCATAGTAAACGCACCTTGTAGTGCAGTGGTAAGTTTCTACTAAACCATAGTAAACTCCCTTGTAGTGCAGTGGTAAGTTTCTACTAAACCATAGTAAACGCACCTTGTAGTGCAGTGGTAAGTTTCTACTAAACCATAGTAAACTCCTTGTAGTGCAGTGGTAAGTTTCTACTAAACCATAGTAAACGCACCTTGTAGTGCAGTGGTAAGTTTCTACTAAACCATAGTAAACGCACCTTGTAGTGCAGTGGTAAGTTTCTACTAAACCATAGTAAACGCACCTTGTAGTGCAGTGGTAAGTTTCTACTAAACCATAGTAAACGCACCTTGTAGTGCAGTGGTAAGTTTCTACTAAACCATAGTAAACGCACCTTGTAGTGCAGTGGTAAGTTTCTACTAAACCATAGTAAACGCCCTTGTAGTGCAGTGGTAAGTTTCTACTAAACCATAGTAAACGCACCTTGTAGTGCAGTGGTAAGTTTCTACTAAACCATAGTAAACGCACCTTGTAGTGCAGTGGTAAGTTTCTACTAAACCATAGTAAACGCACCTTGTAGTGCAGTGGTAAGTTTCTACTAAACCATAGTAAACGCACCTTGTAGTGCAGTGGTAAGTTTCTACTAAACCATAGTAAACGCACCTTGTAGTGCAGTGGTAAGTTTCTACTAAACCATAGTAAACGCACCTTGTAGTGCAGTGGTAAGTTTCTACTAAACCATAGTAAACGCACCTTGTAGTGCAGTGGTAAGTTTCTACTAAACCATAGTAAACGCACCTTGTAGTGCAGTGGTAAGTTTCTACTAAACCATAGTAAACGCACCTTGTAGTGCAGTGGTAAGTTTCTACTAAACCATAGTAAACGCACCTTGTAGTGCAGTGGTAAGTTTCTACTAAACCATAGTAAACGCACCTTGTAGTGCAGTGGTAAGTTTCTACTAAACCATAGTAAACACCTTGTAGTGCAGTGGTAAGTTTCTACTAAACCATAGTAAACGCACCTTGTAGTGCAGTGGTAAGTTTCTACTAAACCATAGTAAACACCTTGTAGTGCAGTGGTAAGTTTCTACTAAACCATAGTAAACGCACCTTGTAGTGCAGTGGTAAGTTTCTACTAAACCATAGTAAACGCACCTTGTAGTGCAGTGGTAAGTTTCTACTAAACCATAGTAAACGCACCTTGTAGTGCAGTGGTAAGTTTCTACTAAACCATAGTAAACGCACCTTGTAGTGCAGTGGTAAGTTTCTACTAAACCATAGTAAACGCACCTTGTAGTGCAGTGGTAAGTTTCTACTAAACCATAGTAAACGCACCTTGTAGTGCAGTGGTAAGTTTCTACTAAACCATAGTAAACACCTTGTAGTGCAGTGGTAAGTTTCTACTAAACCATAGTAAACGCACCTTGTAGTGCAGTGGTAAGTTTCTACTAAACCATAGTAAACGCACCTTGTAGTGCAGTGGTAAGTTTCTACTAAACCATAGTAAACTCACCTTGTAGTGCAGTGGTAAGTTTCTACTAAACCATAGTAAACGCACCTTGTAGTGCAGTGGTAAGTTTCTACTAAACCATAGTAAACTCACCTTGTAGTGCAGTGGTAAGTTTCTACTAAACCATAGTAAACGCACCTTGTAGTGCAGTGGTAAGTTTCTACTAAACCATAGTAAACGCCCTTGTAGTGCAGTGGTAAGTTTCTACTAAACCATAGTAAACGCACCTTGTAGTGCAGTGGTAAGTTTCTACTAAACCATAGTAAACTCACCTTGTAGTGCAGTGGTAAGTTTCTACTAAACCATAGTAAACGCACCTTGTAGTGCAGTGGTAAGTTTCTACTAAACCATAGTAAACTCCCTTGTAGTGCAGTGGTAAGTTTCTACTAAACCATAGTAAACGCACCTTGTAGTGCAGTGGTAAGTTTCTACTAAACCATAGTAAACTCCTTGTAGTGCAGTGGTAAGTTTCTACTAAACCATAGTAAACGCACCTTGTAGTGCAGTGGTAAGTTTCTACTAAACCATAGTAAACTCCTTGTAGTGCAGTGGTAAGTTTCTACTAAACCATAGTAAACGCACCTTGTAGTGCAGTGGTAAGTTTCTACTAAACCATAGTAAACTCCTTGTAGTGCAGTGGTAAGTTTCTACTAAACCATAGTAAACGCACCTTGTAGTGCAGTGGTAAGTTTCTACTAAACCATAGTAAACTCCTTGTAGTGCAGTGGTAAGTTTCTACTAAACCATAGTAAACTCACCTTGTAGTGCAGTGGTAAGTTTCTACTAAACCATAGTAAACTCCCCTTGTAGTGCAGTGGTAAGTTTCTACTAAACCATAGTAAACGCACCTTGTAGTGCAGTGGTAAGTTTCTACTAAACCATAGTAAACTCCCTTGTAGTGCAGTGGTAAGTTTCTACTAAACCATAGTAAACTCCTTGTAGTGCAGTGGTAAGTTTCTACTAAACCATAGTAAACTCCTTGTAGTGCAGTGGTAAGTTTCTACTAAACCATAGTAAACGCACCTTGTAGTGCAGTGGTAAGTTTCTACTAAACCATAGTAAACTCCTTGTAGTGCAGTGGTAAGTTTCTACTAAACCATAGTAAACGCACCTTGTAGTGCAGTGGTAAGTTTCTACTAAACCATAGTAAACTCCTTGTAGTGCAGTGGTAAGTTTCTACTAAACCATAGTAAACGCACCTTGTAGTGCAGTGGTAAGTTTCTACTAAACCATAGTAAACTCCCTTGTAGTGCAGTGGTAAGTTTCTACTAAACCATAGTAAACGCACCTTGTAGTGCAGTGGTAAGTTTCTACTAAACCATAGTAAACTCCCTTGTAGTGCAGTGGTAAGTTTCTACTAAACCATAGTAAACGCACCTTGTAGTGCAGTGGTAAGTTTCTACTAAACCATAGTAAACTCCTTGTAGTGCAGTGGTAAGTTTCTACTAAACCATAGTAAACGCACCTTGTAGTGCAGTGGTAAGTTTCTACTAAACCATAGTAAACTCCTTGTAGTGCAGTGGTAAGTTTCTACTAAACCATAGTAAACACCTTGTAGTGCAGTGGTAAGTTTTTACTAAACCATAGTAAACTCCTTGTAGTGCAGTGGTAAGTTTCTACTAAACCATAGTAAACGCACCTTGTAGTGCAGTGGTAAGTTTCTACTAAACCATAGTAAACTCCCTTGTAGTGCAGTGGTAAGTTTCTACTAAACCATAGTAAACGCACCTTGTAGTGCAGTGGTAAGTTTCTACTAAACCATAGTAAACTCCTTGTAATGCAGTGGTAAGTTTCTACTAAACCATAGTAAACGCACCTTGTAGTGCAGTGGTAAGTTTCTACTAAACCATAGTAAACTCCTTGTAGTGCAGTGGTAAGTTTCTACTAAACCATAGTAAACGCACCTTGTAGTGCAGTGGTAAGTTTCTACTAAACCATAGTAAACTCCTTGTAGTGCAGTGGTAAGTTTCTACTAAACCATAGTAAACGCACCTTGTAGTGCAGTGGTAAGTTTCTACTAAACCATAGTAAACTCCTTGTAGTGCAGTGGTAAGTTTCTACTAAACCATAGTAAACGCACCTTGTAGTGCAGTGGTAAGTTTCTACTAAACCATAGTAAACGCACCTTGTAGTGCAGTGGTAAGTTTCTACTAAACCATAGTAAACGCACCTTGTAGTGCAGGGTAAGTTTCTACTAAACCATAGTAAACGCACCTTGTAGTGCAGTGGTAAGTTTCTACTAAACCATAGTAAACGCACCTTGTAGTGCAGTGGTAAGTTTCTACTAAACCATAGTAAACGCACCTTGTAGTGCAGTGGTAAGTTTCTACTAAACCATAGTAAACGCACCTTGTAGTGCAGTGGTAAGTTTCTACTAAACCATAGTAAACTCCTTGTAGTGCAGTGGTAAGTTTCTACTAAACCATAGTAAACGCACCTTGTAGTGCGGTGGTAAGTTTCTACTAAACCATAGTAAACTCCTTGTAGTGCAGTGGTAAGTTTCTACTAAACCATAGTAAACGCACCTTGTAGTGCAGTGGTAAGTTTCTACTAAACCATAGTAAACGCACCTTGTAGTGCAGTGGTAAGTTTCTACTAAACCATAGTAAACGCACCTTGTAGTGCAGTGGTAAGTTTCTACTAAACCATAGTAAACTCCCCTTGTAGTGCAGTGGTAAGTTTTTACTAAACCATAGTAAACGCACCTTATCGTGCAGTGGTAAGTTTCTACTAAACTATAGTAAACGCACCTTATCGTGCAGTGGTAAGTTTCTACTAAAATAGTAAACTCACCTTGTAGTGCAGTGGTAAGTTTCTACTAAACCATAGTAAACTCACCTTGTAGTGCAGTGGTAAGTTTCTACTAAACCATAGTAAACTCACCTTGTAGTGCAGTGGTAAGTTTCTACTAAACCATAGTAAACTCACCTTGTAGTGCAGTGGTAAGTTTCTACTAAACCATAGTAAACGCTTGTAGTGCGGTGGTAAGTTTCTACTAAACCATAGTAAACTCACCTTGTAGTGCAGTGGTAAGTTTCTACTAAACCATAGTAAACTCACCTTGTAGTGCAGTGGTAAGTTTCTACTAAACCATAGTAAACTCCCCTTGTAGTGCAGTGGTAAGTTTCTACTAAACCATAGTAAACGCACCTTGTAGTGCAGTGGTAAGTTTCTACTAAACCATAGTAAACTCACCTTGTAGTGCAGTGGTAAGTTTCTACTAAACCATAGTAAACGCACCTTGTAGTGCAGTGGTAAGTTTTACTAAACCATAGTAAACGCACCTTGTGTGCGGTGGTTTTCTACTAAACCATAGTAAACGCACCTTGTAGTGCAGTGGTAAGTTTTACTAAACCATAGTAAACGCACCTTATCGTGCAGTGGTAAGTTTTTACTAAACCATAGTAAACGCACCTTATCGTGCAGTGGTAAGTTTCTACTAAACCATAGTAAACGCACCTTGTAGTGCAGTGGTAAGTTTCTACTAAACCATAGTAAACGCACCTTGTAGTGCAGTGGTAAGTTTCTACTAAACTATAGTAAACGCACCTTGTAGTGCAGTGGTAAGTTTTTACTAAACCATAGTAAACGCACCTTGTAGTGCAGTGGTAAGTTTCTACTAAACCATAGTAAACCTTGTAGTGCAGTGGTAAGTTTTACTAAACCATAGTAAACGCACCTTATCGTGCAGTGGTAAGTTTCTACTAAACTATAGTAAACGCACCTTATCGTGCAGTGGTAAGTTTCTACTAAACTATAGTAAACTCACCTTGTAGTGCAGTGGTAAGTTTCTACTAAACCATAGTAAACTCACCTTGTAGTGCAGTGGTAAATTTCTACTAAACCATAGTAAACTCACCTTGTAGTGCAGTGGTAAGTTTCTACTAAACCATAGTAAACTCACCTTGTAGTGCAGTGGTAAGTTTCTACTAAACCATAGTAAACGCACCTTGTAGTGCAGTGGTAAGTTTCTACTAAACCATAGTAAACTCCTTGTAGTGCGGTGGTAAGTTTCTACTAAACCATAGTAAACTCACCTTGTAGTGCAGTGGTAAGTTTCTACTAAACCATAGTAAACGCACCTTGTAGTGCAGTGGTAAGTTTTACTAAACCATAGTAAACTCACCTTGTAGTGCAGTGGTAAGTTTCTACTAAACCATAGTAAACGCACCTTGTAGTGCAGTGGTAAGTTTCTACTAAACCATAGTAAACGCACCTTGTAGTGCAGTGGTAAGTTTCTACTAAACCATAGTAAACGCACCTTGTGTGCAGGGTAAGTTTCTACTAAACCATAGTAAACGCACCTTGTGGTGCGGTGGTAAGTTTCTACTAAACCATAGTAAACGCACCTTGTAGTGCGGTGGTAAGTTTCTACTAAACCATAGTAAACGCACCTTGTAGTGCGGTGGTAAGTTTCTACTAAACCATAGTAAACGCACCTTGTAGTGCAGTGGTAAGTTTCTACTAAACCATAGTAAACACCTTGTAGTGCAGTGGTAAGTTTCTACTAAACCATAGTAAACGCACCTTGTAGTGCAGTGGTAAGTTTCTACTAAACCATAGTAAACTCCTTGTAGTGCAGTGGTAAGTTTCTACTAAACCATAGTAAACGCACCTTGTAGTGCAGTGGTAAGTTTCTACTAAACCATAGTAAACGCACCTTGTAGTGCAGTGGTAAGTTTCTACTAAACCATAGTAAACGCACCTTGTAGTGCAGTGGTAAGTTTCTACTAAACCATAGTAAACGCACCTTGTAGTGCAGTGGTAAGTTTCTACTAAACCATAGTAAACGCACCTTGTAGTGCAGTGGTAAGTTTCTACTAAACCATAGTAAACGCACCTTGTAGTGCAGTGGTAAGTTTCTACTAAACCATAGTAAACTCCTTGTAGTGCAGTGGTAAGTTTCTACTAAACCATAGTAAACGCACCTTGTAGTGCAGTGGTAAGTTTCTACTAAACCATAGTAAACGCACCTTGTCGTGCAGTGGTAAGTTTCTACTAAACCATAGTAAACTCACCTTGTAGTGCAGTGGTAAGTTTCTACTAAACCATAGTAAACTCACCTTGTAGTGCAGTGGTAAGTTTCTACTAAACCATAGTAAACGCACCTTGTAGTGCAGTGGTAAGTTTCTACTAAACCATAGTAAACGCAGTTGTAGTGCAGTGGAAGTTTCTACTAAGTAGTAAAGCACCTTGTAGTGTAGTGGTAAGTTTTACTAAACCATAGTAAACCGGTTTCTACTAAACCATAGTAAACGCACCTTGTAGTGCAGTAAAAGTTTTACTAAACCATAGTAGTGCAGTGGTAAGTTTCTACTAAACCATAGTAAACGCACCTTGTAGTGCAGTGGTAAGTTTCTACTAAACCATAGTAAACGCACCTTGTCGTGCAGTGGTAAGTTTCTACTAAACCATAGTAAACGCACCTTGTCGTGCAGTGGTAAGTTTCTACTAAACCATAGTAAACGCACCTTGTCGTGCAGTGGTAAGTTTCTACTAAACCATAGTAAACGCACCTTGTAGTGCAGTGGTAAGTTTCTACTAAACCATAGTAAACGCACCTTGTAGTGCAGTGGTAAGTTTCTACTAAACCATAGTAAACGCACCTTGTAGTGCAGTGGTAAGTTTTACTAAACCATAGTAAACGCACCTTGTCGTGCAGTGGTAAGTTTCTACTAAACCATAGTAAACGCACCTTGTCGTGCAGTGGTAAGTTTCTACTAAACCATAGGGCACCTTGTCGTGCAGTGGTAAGTTTCTACTAAACCATAGTAAACGCACCTTGTAGTGCAGTGGTAAGTTTCTACTAAACCATAGTAAACTCACCTTGTAGTGCAGTGGTAAGTTTCTACTAAACCATAGTAAACTCACCTTGTAGTGCAGTGGTAAGTTTCTACTAAACCATAGTAAACTCACCTTGTAGTGCAGTGGTAAGTTTCTACTAAACCATAGTAAACTCCCTTGTAGTGCAGTGGTAAGTTTCTACTAAACCATAGTAAACTCACCTTGTAGTGCAGTGGTAAGTTTCTACTAAACCATAGTAAACGCACCTTGTAGTGCAGTGGTAAGTTTCTACTAAACCATAGTAAACTCACCTTGTAGTGCAGTGGTAAGTTTCTACTAAACCATAGTAAACGCACCTTGTAGTGCAGTGGTAAGTTTTACTAAACCATAGTAAACGCACCTTCGTGCAGTGGTAAGTTTCTACTAAACCATAGTAAACGCACCTTGTAGTGCAGTGGTAAGTTTTTACTAAACCATAGTAAACGCACCTTATCGTGCAGTGGTAAGTTTCTACTAAACCATAGTAAACGCACCTTGTAGTGCAGTGGTAAGTTTTACTAAACCATAGTAAACGCACCTTAGTGCAGTGGTAAGTTTCTACTAAACCATAGTAAACGCACCTTGTCGTGCGGTGGTAAGTTTTACTAAACCATAGTAAACGCACCTTATCGTGCAGTGGTAAGTTTCTACTAAACCATAGTAAACGCACCTTGTAGTGCAGTGGTAAGTTTCTACTAAACCATAGTAAACGCACCTTGTAGTGCAGTGGTAAGTTTCTACTAAACTATAGTAAACGCACCTTATCGTGCAGTGGTAAGTTTCTACTAAACCATAGCAAACACACCTTGTAGTGCAGTGGTAAGTTTCTACTACACCATAGCAAACACACCTTGTAGTGCAGTGGTAAGTTTCTACTACACCATAGCAAACACACCTTGTAGTGCAGTGGTAAGTTTCTACTACACCATAGCAAACGCACCTTCATATTCCTCATCATCAAAGAGTTCTTCCTTCTGCACCATGTTCATAAGGCACAAAACTTCAGTCGGTTGTTCAGTTGTTACTTTGTTAAGCTCAAGACCAGGAATCTGCAACTGTACTGGTACCATATTGATCGCTTCAGGCTAAAAACAAAACAAGACATGATAGCCATGTGTATCCTATGGTGTAGCTGCTCATCAACTGTTAACAATATGTTTCTCAAAGACTCGAGTACAGGGGCCCGGTTGCACGAAGCATGGATAGCGTTATCCATTGGATAGCAAATTTTTTAAAGGCTAAAAAACTTCTTAAAAAGGAAAAATATAAGGTTTGAACTTAGCAGCCACTAAAATAAAATTTTGCTTCTAAAATTACAAATTTCTTTGTTGTAACGAAAATATAAACACATTTTTTACACGTTTGAAGATTTTACTATCCAATGGATAACGGTATCCAAACTTCGTACAACCGACCCCTGTACTATAATTTAAAGACAACTATCACGTACATTATTCATGTTTTGTTTTGCACCAACACTAGCACGCTGTACAATCAACTTCTTCTCGCCAAGTTGCATGCCATTCAAACCTTGAATAGCCTGAAATAAAAACGAAAACAACACGATTTAACACAACTAGATAGATGACCTGATCTCGTGGGCACAAATAACAGAGATGTACAAAGGGCATTCAGATTAAGGAGGGGTGTGTGGGTGATTTTTGTTTCTTTATAGACAAAGTTGATGATTTACTGAAAAAGCTCCGTACGGTTTTTAGGAATCATCGTTAATACAAAAGTTTGTAAGACTGAAGATGAAAGATTAATATCACAGACGGCTAGTGAATGAATGAAACTTTTTCTTTATAGCATAAATTAAATAAAAAAACCAATCTCCATCACTCACTGTGTAAAATTGACTAACCACTTTTCAAAAATAGGGAGTGTCACAACCCCCCGTCCTGATGTTATGTCAAAAATAGGGAGTGCCACAACTCCCCGCCCAGATTTTATGACAATTGAATAACATAAGACTTAAAACGATTTTATCAACTTACAACGTCTGTTATAGACATATCCACGTATTCACAGAATGCGTAACCTTTAGAGAGACCAGTAGCACTGTCTTTTACCAAATTGAAAGCTTTCAATTCCCCAAACGACGCAAGCAACTCCTTGACCTATCGAACAAAAATACTTTCAATTTAATAAAAATTCTTTTCTGTAAAATTTAAAGCAACATTAGACGCGTTGTACACACGCAGAAATCTCAGAAACAGAAGTTCCAAAGAAAATAAATTCATCTTAATCAACTAAATCAAGCTCAATTCAATTGATGAGAAATATCCAGAGTCAACTCAAACTAGAGGTCTCATCACTAGGCCAAACTGAAAGCATACGTATAAAAGTTTTTTGTTGTTGAAACAATAATGTAATCTATTTTTGAACGGCTTCAAGGTATAAGCAAACATAGTAATCTTTAAGGAAAATGTCTAGCATATATATAAGCTTAACCACACATTTCATGTGAACAAAAGAACATCTACAACTATATACATACGACAGTTCAATAGGCCGTCAACATTTTCATTTTCCCTAAAGTAACCTAGAACTTAACCTCTTCAATGAAAAGGCTATATTCTATGATTTAATACAGGACATAGATATCTTTGGTTGACCATATAAAAACGGGACTGACGAGCCCAGACAACATGGATTGCATGTGTTAACGTCTTTATTATCCACTCATGTACATATAAATCACTTGCCTTCCCACGACGTGGTTGACAGTTTTACGCTCCCCTAGCTAGGGAGTAAATTTGGAAAAAGAAAAAGCGAAAGAAAGCCGTCAGTTTAAATCATACTACATTATTTTACAGACATGCGTATTACGTACCTTTCTTATTGTAATAGATCATGCATCTATATTTCGAAAACAGACAAGCTCAAACCGAAAGTGGGAAAATTTGGATAGAATTCCAAGCGAGCCATAACACTTTTTCGACTACGTTTTCTGAACAGATTCGAACTGTTTTATTTATGTGTTTGCTCACTCCTCCGAAAAGGAAGGATTTTTTTTGAACGTCAAACGTTCTAAAGCAATGAAGCGGACAGCAAAAACAAAGGCATTTAGCACACAACTAGCATAAAACAAGCGGCAAATCACATTCGGATATCTAGAAGAAAAAGATTAAAAATCTGTTTGAAGGCCACTGGCAGCGAGATCCTAAAGAAAAAGAGGAATATCGACGCTATAACCAAAGAAATTCCTAAAACGATAACAGAAAAATCACCACAATGACACCTAAAAGAGAATGAAAAAAGTTCGTGCTGCAACTCCACCAGTTCTTTGGAACGAAAGCTCAGCGAGTTAAACCTAAAATCATCAAAAGCCCTAAAAGGAAGCATGATGAACAAAGACAACAACACAAACTACAAACAAACAATATAAATCATCTCATTTCTTGTTCATTCATTCCGCTCGATCTGTTCATCGCTTATCGAAAAGTGTTTTGGTTTCTTTCGTTTGAGCTGTATGTTTTCGAAGTGCGTATCATTGTCAAATTTTTGGTACACAAACCTGGTCTTCATTGAGATAGTTTGGAAGGCCACCGATAAATACTTTGTGGGGTGAATCTGGGACAACTGTGGATACAACACCTATACAAGCAAAACGTCAATAAATACTTTGTGGGGTGAATCTGGGACAACTGTGGATATAACACCTATACAAGCAAAACGTCAATAAATACTTTGTGGGGTGAATCTAGGACAACTGTGGTACAACACCTATAGAAGCAAAACGTCACACGTGTTTCTTATAATAGATTAATGGGCACATATTTTCTTTTTTTTAACAAACTGAGCATTCTGTTAAAGAGTAAAATGCACTACATTTGTATTTAACTTTGTGTTTAGCTGAAAACTATTGCCTTGGTCATTCCAGTAAAGTAGATACAAGCTACAACCTCCACCCTCCACTCTTTTGGATAAAAGTTACAAACTCTCTCGATATTAAAGCAGTATACAGATGCAGAAGACACTGAGAATGGAACTCTTTCAAAGCAACTCAATAACACAATTGTTTAGAATATTGATTGAACTACGTATCACGAGAAACTCACAACTGCTTATGAATGACAGTATCAGAAATAATTAAGATAAATTACCTGGAACATGAACCATTGAATCATCTGAAAAATGATGTCAAAAAATTAGTCATGTTTGTTTTTAAGTATAATAATAATAAGTTGACTAAGCTTATTGCAAGTAATGTTTTTAGTGAAACACCATAATCATGTTTTTAATTTCTCATTTTAATAAGCATATCATACAAAACAGTATTTGTAACCTTCTACTCTTCCAATCACCCACCCACCCCCCTCCCCGATGTCAATTAAAATCGTACTTACGAAAGGTACGTACGTGTTGTGCCTCTGTTTTACAAAACACAAACATTTTACGTAGTTGCGTACGGTAATCAAATTCACCTTTCCGACCGTAGACACACGTGTCAAAAATACGAGATCAAATAACAAAATTCGCATCGTCAAATGCTCGGACATTGTATTGTTTATGTAGAATAGTGGCAATAAAATGGCTAGGAGATGCTCTTGGGGCATTTGTAAATCTTATTTTAAACAAGCAGAACGACTAATTATGACAGCAGAAAATGTTAAGAGTGAATAAAAACCATTTTCCGTCAAATGAAAGAAAAGCTTGGATATGACATGCAATATATATGCAAATACAAAGTTATAGAGAAAATTAAAACATTTTAAACGTTGCCGCAGCTCCTATTACGAGTGCCGTAACAAAGTGTTGATGAGCTAGATATGCACTTTTCCAAACAAGCTTAAGAAGACAAAAGGCATGTCAAAAATAAATGATTGAAAACTTGCTCAGCACGTCTAGAAGCACCAATTTCAAATTAATTGAGAATGAATCTCAGTATGCGTAATCAACCGCACCAATTCTCCAAGTTCATGGTCACGGCAACGACCAACTGTATGTACTAGTACCGATTATGGAGTAATTAGCTCGCTGTGTCACAAATTTTCAGAGAAATTATCTGCGCATGCGCAGTTTGCTTAAGCACGCGCATTCAACTTGACCAGCTGTTTAAGTTCATGGTCATGGCAACGACCAACTGCATCTACTAGTACTGATTTTGAAGTAAATAGCATGCTTAGTAACAATTTAATAGAGAAATCATCTGCGCATGCGCTTAAGCATGCGCAATCCACCCGACTAATAGTTCATAGTCATGGCAACGACTAACTAGATCCACTTGCACTACTTTCGTGGCATCTCAAGAGCATCTCCTAACCATTTTATTGCCACTACTCTACATAAACAATACAATGTCCGACCATTTGTTTGTCCGAATTTTGTAATTTGATCACATATTTTTAACACGTGTGTCTACAGTTGGAAAGGTGGATTAGCCAAAACTCTGACACTCATCGCAAGCGCGGACAGTTTTACAATAGCTTTCAATTAACATACCACCCATTAATCCTGGTACTGCTTGATAATCTTTAGGACGACGGATTTTCAATGACTGACCCTAAACAACATTGATTTATGAATAGCTAATAATAAAATATAATCTCACTTACATTTTTTACAACAAAGTATTTTTTTGTATATATAATAAGCATGATATCAATTATCATGTAGGTACTTTAAAAGTTTATAATGAAACACAAAATTTTAATGCAAAAGTTAATTGCAATCTATAAAACTGTTTGACATTAAAAGTGCTGATTTTGGAAATTTCGCCTTTACTAGAGCAAGGAATTTATTGTCCAGTAAATTGAACAGATGTCTATAAGAAGGCGACAGGTATGTAATTGAGGCTAGGCATGTATAGCAGAAAAGTATTTAACAAAAAAAAACAACAGACATTTACATGTCATTTATGTCAACAAGATGATCAAAGACAATGTCAAAAATACACAAGATATGTACCTGCAAAATGATTCCATCAAATGCCATGGCTTGTGTTGTTTCCTCAACTGAACGAAACTACAAAAAAGAGAAAAATGAACTTCATAAATGGAAACACAGTACATTTGCTTTAATAAAATAATTTCCATTAGTAAGCTTTCACATTAATACCTCAAGAAAAGCATAATTTTTTTCCATATCAATCTGAGCTGTGATCACTGGACGACCACTGGCTGTACACAAACCGCATTCTTGCATTTTAGCATTAAAGAATTCAACCATCAAGTCCTACAGAAAATATAAAAAATCAAAACTAATGTAATGAGCGAAGCTCAAACTAAACAAACTACCTATGTACATAGACTGCAACATTACAAAAGAATCTTGACAACCTAAACTTGCGTGACAAAACTTTAAATTATGATATATATATTTAAGACTGTATCATCTGTGTGACTACACAAACTTTTTTAAGACACTTTGTTTTCCTAAACCTATACTTGCAGAGTTTTGCCTAGGGACATGTGAGTGCTTGGTACAAACTTTTCCAAGACACTACTTTTTCTTAAACCTACACTTGCAAAGTTTTGCCGAGGGACATGTGAGTGCTTGGTACAAACTTTTCCAAGACACTTTGTTTTCCTAAACCTACACTTGCAGAGTTTTGCCTAGGGACATTTGAGTGCTTGGTACAAACTTTTCCAAGACACTACTTTTTCCTAAACCTACACTTGCAGAGTTTTCTCTAGGGACATTTGAGTGCTTGGTACAAACTTTTCCAAGACACTTTGTTTTCCTAAACCTACACTTGCAGAGTTTTCTCTAGGGACATTTGAGTGCTTGGTACAAACTTTTCCAAGACACTTTGTTTTCCTAAACCTACACTTGCAGAGTTTTTCCTAGGGACATGTGAGTGCTTGGTACAAACTTTTCCAAGACACTTTGTTTTCCTAAACCTACACTTGCAGAGTTTTGCCTAGGGACATTTGAGTGCTTGGTACAAATTTTTCCAAGACACTACTTTTTCCTAAACCTACATTTGCACAGTTTTCTCTAGGGACATTTGAGTGCTTGGTACAAACTTTTCCAAGACACTTTGTTTTCCTAAACCTACACTTGCACAGTTTTCTCTAGGGACATTTGAGTGCTTGGTACAAACTTATTGTGCCATGTGAGTTCTTTCGAGCATTTACTTATCAAATTGGTTGCTAAGTAACTACATGTACATACACCTGAAATATCAATATGTTGTTTGAGCAAATATTATGAGCAATGATTTGTTGAGAGTTTACTTGAGTATGACATCTCTGATTTTAAGTGACAAGCTAAAGTATCCGGTTTGTCTTGAGTGTCAAGGAAAACTGCCAAGTGCTGGGGTGCAAGAAAAGCCCACTGTGACAGAACCCTGAGTTTTATGAGTAATATTGTTACCTCTGTAATACCAAATGGTATGTTTCCAACATATAATCGGCGAGACTGTCTGCTGATGTTGCTTGCTTGGGTGATACCAGTTACAGCACCAGGCAAGGCTGGACCAGCTGTTGGTATTTCTCCAGCAGCTAAAAAGGCATAAAAAATGAGGTTTTATTTGTGCTAAGATTTCCACCAAATGAAATGCTTTACATATATGTATGTTACGTACGTATGCACCATTAATTTATAGCAGTTCATGTATTTGTGTGAGGTAAATTTTTAATTAATTCATAAAGTGATGTACATGTTCAAAATTTCTACAAGCTAAAAACAATGTAAACAGCTAGTAACTTCCTATTCTGAAGAAGGCTCAAAGCAAAGAGTCAAAAGCTCAATAAAAATACTTTTATGAAATCTGGAGAAACTTTTATTTTTCAACAATAATGCCTGGATTACCAATCTTCAAACTTATATCATACATATTATGTACATACATATGAACACACTACTGTCAGAAAAACATAGCTTTGTTGAGTCTAGCAAACATAATAAACGCATTCACCTCTCATTTTTTTATAATCCATTGGATCCATGTGTTCAAAACCAACAGGAGGAATGTCCCATAAAGATTGAATCCTACAAAAAATGATTGTTTAATGTGTTAACATTGTCATAAACATTCTGAGATATTTATTAAATATCAATCTAAAAAACATCTTATATCACTTTATCACTCTAGGAAAACTCCAAGTATGATGGTATATCTCAAGGTGTGAAATAACATGTCACGATTTCCAAAATGCAATACACTTTACACATATTGATTGCAATGACCAAACACACTAAAACATGATACACAAAACTACATAAATTTACCTTTTTTAATAAGTTGGTAAAATTTTACCAACCTGCTACAATTGTCATAGTGGAAAATTTTTTTAAAAATTTTCTAGAGCTGTAAAAAATTTTGTTGCTCTAGCATATATGTGTTTTTGTCATGATAAAATGTATTTATGGCAAAGCAAATAGTCTGTAGTCGTTCACACAAAAATGGTATAATTGAGAAAACCAAACTCGGGCATTTTCGTGCTTTCATAAACATTTGTCAGCAATGTAAGCATTTTGTTAAATGCCTGTTTTTAATAATGTCCCCCTTGCATTATCTACCAAGATAAATAAAAAAGCATGTTTTTGATTTGAGTGGAGAGGAGGAGTTTTAAAACTTTGTAATAAAAAACACACTTTTTTCACCTTGATTTGCAACTTGTAGCTTAAACATTTTTACTTTAATTTAAGCGTTTTGATGAGAAATAGTTTGGAAAAAACCTGACGTTCAATTTCAGATTATAATGGTAAAGAAATAAGTCAAATTTGCAAGATTTGGCAAAAACAGAGAAGAAAATGATAATGACTTACTTCTTGCGTTTTGGTGATGGTGTCCGTGACCTACAAAAATGACATCAAGATAGCATACGTTAATACAAGTACAAAGACCATTTCTGTAATTTCAAACAATCAAGAGAAACTGACGGATGATGTGTTACTTCAGGAGATTAAAAAACATTTTTTTAGATGAGAAAATTTTTCACTCAGACAAATAGCCCAGAAAGTAAATTTAAAAGCATACGTAAAAGTGTTTTCCATAGAGTTCCAATGGTTTTTCATTTATCAAAAACATTGCACACCTTCTATGTTTACTTCTATCTGGAGATCGATTTCTTCGTCCTCTGTCCCTGTCTGGGCTTCTAGATCTTCTGCGTCCACGGTCTCGATCTCGCCTTGGAGACCGTGATCTTCTCCTACGTCTGTCATGGTCACCACGATCTGTTTAAAATAAAATACAAAAGACAAAATGTTGCTAAAAGCAGTGTGGAAAAACTGTAACAAATAGTGTGGAAAAGTTTGCATTAACATGGCAAAACGTCATTTTTGAAGATGTCTGCCATTTATACAGCAATTGTGTAGCAAAGCAAGCATCCCTTGTGTAAGGGAGTACTTAAGTGTAAAAGCATTTAGTCACTGAGCACTTAAATAAAGCACATTGAAAAAATCTTAGTAAACAGGTTGATCTAAAGCGCATTTAAACTGGAAAAACTGTTTGCCGTTACTCATTTTCCTTATTTCTTTCCAGAATGGAAGCAAATTTTCCTGTTTGAAGTGTTTTTAGAGGCGAAAAAAGCGTAAAATGTTGACTTAGAGTAGTTCTTATTTCTTGACAACCACAATTTTCAATTCAATATTATTTCACATTAGTAAGTTCGCACTTCGTAAAAATAGAGTAAAACACAAGACCATCTAAATGAACTCAACATTGGCTTACCATATTCTGATTTTACGTACGAATCCTTACGGAACGAGTCCAACTTTTGAGTTACATCTCTCTCAATGTCGAAATCCGCCATCACGAAGCAAGAATGAAGAAACGCGTGTCGAGAAAGTCGAGAAAGAAACTTGGCGCTCAATTATCCATAAATATACAAAACTTCTCCAAAAGAAACCAAACTATCAAGGAAAATCAATGATACAAATACCCCACAAGATACCTAATATTACTATGCAAGTTGACGTTTGCATAAAAGTAACACATTTAGTACCCTACTGTACCTAATTATGCCTATATATCACATGATATCAGATAATTTTTCTTAGCACTACGTAATGCTTATTTCAAAATATAAACAACATCAGCAAGAATCAGAATGGCCGTAAATCAAACCAAATCGCAGAACGGTCAACTTTTTTTAACAAACGACTTGTACGTAGGAAATTTGTATTCAGAAATGTATTTTTTTGTACATGTTTTTGTCTTTTTTGAACATATTGCGATAAATTTTTAGCGTTATCACCGACAAAGATGGCGTCGAATTCAAGTTTGAGAAGTCGGCAAATTTACCTGGGTACTTGTTGCCTGAGAGAAAAGGACGGCTGATCCTTACAGGGCAAAAGGTTATAATTGAACGTATATGCATTTGTCTAAACAGAATTGTAAACCGACCTGTTTTTTACTGTCTTCTGTTCAGGTTATATTTGTCAACTCCAAGGAAAGTGATCAATGTCAGACAATTACGATGGCATTTCACTACATAAGACATCTTGAGGTGAAAAAGTGTAATGAAACAAGTGTATTGAAAAAATATTTAGTTTCATCATGAGTTGAACATTTCACTTACAATGTATAATTACTGTATACGTTTTCAACAAACATCAATATTGTTTTTCAATTATTTTCACCTTAAATTTCCTAGATCAAGCAACCCCTTTTCGGTGCCAATTATCTTCAGGCAGATTTAACGGCTGAACCTGGAGGTATTCATACCAAATAAAGCTTTTTACATGTTATATTTCCACTGAGTTCACCACTGATCACAACAATTGTCTAATTTTTGAAATTTCACACTTGAAGCTGGCTGGCAAGGTGATGCTGTTTTCAAAATAACCTTTACCAAAGGTGGTGCAATTGAGTTTGCTGAAGCATTTCAACGTGCTGTACGAAATGGTAAAGTTATAATAATATTTATTTATTCTCATACATGGTGCAATCAAATATGCAAAGTTTTGCTTTACAAAGTTGACAAAACATTTTTTCAGCAAGAACAAGAGGCCATCCTGCCATGACACAACCAATGAATGGTCAATACTATATACCACCTCAACAACCTGCACCAGGCAATGGTTATTATGGTGGATATCCCGCTGGTGGTTATGTGGCACCACCACCATACCAACCTCAGGTATCCTTACAAATCCCTTACAAATCCTACAGGTGTCTATCGTATGAAACTTTTATTCAATTCAATTCAATTTAATCAAATCTGGTAAAATCTTCAGTTATGTTACAATAATTAAAAAATAAAAACATTTGCATAAAACTAGTAATACATATATTTACAATATAAAAAAGTATTTACTGGTTTACAAGATTGTTTAATGGCATTTTATAACCACTAAAATTTTAACATGAGATCGCTTCTTATAAAGATATTGAAGAATCAAGTTTCAACTTAAGATCATGACTGGTGATGAAACTTTGACTTAGCACTTCAGTTTCAACATCATATCACTCCTAATGAAGACATTAGACTGGAGTATATAAGAACTAAAGTTTCAACATCAGATCACTCCTGATGAAGACATTAGACTGGAGTATATAAGAACTCTAGTTACAGCATCAGATCACTCCTGATGAAGACAATAGACTGGAGTATATAAGAACTAAAGTTTCAACATCAGATCACTCCTGATGAAGATATTAGACTGGAGTATATAAGAAATCTAGTTACAACATCAGATCACTCCTGATGAAGACATTAGACTGGAGTATATAAAGACTCTAGTTTCAGCATCATTTCATTTCCTGATATACACATTTGACTGGGGTATAGAAAAACTCCAAATTTAACATCTGATCACTCATGACAAAGACACCAGATTGGAGTGTATATGGATTCAATTCTCGCGTCAGATTCAGGTTTAACATTTGAAATGATCAATTTTTATGTTTAGCCATATCCACCACCCTATAATGGTATGCCACAGTCAAGCCAGTTCCAAGCAAGTGCACCTCCACCAACAGGTAGGCTTCATGTGATAAATATACCGAAATAACTCTCATGCTCGACATTGTGCGAAATTGATCCCAAATCCTAACCCTTTATTTAATCATCCAGCACTATAGTAAGATATTGTTTAGAGATTGGATTCGGTATCAATTCTTCGCATTTGTAGAAACCGTAACTTTTTGCATAAATTGGTTACATTTCTCTACTGTTTTCTTCGTATGTTTCATTAAACGCACAAAATCAATCTTCTGCGCATGGCAAACATTCCAGTGTGAATTCAACATCCTGTGTTTTAGGTGGTAAAGCTGCTGAGGCTTATGCTTCAGGACAAAATGTATTTATTCCTGCACCACAAGTAAGTGCTTCGTTTTTCAATTTGAATAACTTTTTTGTTTTAAAGTTTCTAGTTATTTTAATTGTGGTTTTTTGTAGAACAGCGAATTTTCTCCTTCCGCACCGCCTCCTTACGATCATAATGGTAAAAAGGACCAATAATTTACGACAATTTATGCAAAGCAGTTTCAGACTAAGTGTAGCCATCGGTTCCGCAGCATGCTTGTTAAAAATTCAGTATGACAGAACTTTATGTATGTAAAATTCATTGCAATAACGTATTATATATTAATTAGATATGATAAAATTCGACTTATGTTGATTTCTAACAAACTAAAAATTTGTTTCAACCGCGGTAAAATTGGGAAAGGAGAATAGTTTTGCAAGGTTGTTGGTACATATGTAGTCTACATCATCTGTTAGGTTTCGTGGTTTTAATCAACGTAAAAAAAGTACTTATTATTTTCTACGTATATTTTTCGATTTAGGGAAATAGTTTTAGAGAAAAATAAAACATGGGGAAACCAGGAGTTAACATAATTTTATACATATGTCTTTTTTCTTGTCAAAACGCATCAACTTTTGCTTCTGGATATTTTAGGATTTTTGCAGCTCGTGGAATAAAATAGTGCTTCTTACTTAGTTGTAACTTCGTCTGTTATTGGTGCTTCCTACTTAGTTGTAATCTCGTCTGTTATTGGTGCTTCCTACTTAGTTGTAATCTCGTCTGTTATTGGTGCGTCTTACTTAGTTGTATCCTCGTCTGTTATTGGTGCTTCCTACTTAGTTGTAACCTCGTCTGTTATTGGTGCTTCCTACTTAGTTGTGAACTCGTCTGTTATTGGTGCTTCCTACTTCGTGTAACCTCGTCTGTTATTGGTGTTTCCTACTTAGTTGTAATCTGCCACTGCTTTTTACTGGTAAAAGTGGTGTTTGCAAGTTTTACTGAAGAATTTTTGGGAGGGCAGTGAGTAAATGGAATGTAAAGAATCAAGAATTTACATACTCAACTTTTGGCAAATAATAAAATTTTGTCAAATTTTATTATTTGGAGCCATCATTTCTGGGGGGGGGGGATGGGTAAATGATTCCTAAACTTACAATGCAATAACAGACAACTTGAATTCACCACACCATACTTTCTAATTTCTTCCTCCCGTATATTTCGCTTGACTTACGTTGAAAAATAAACAAACTTTTCAATTATCAAACTTTCTTAGAAGGTAGTAAACAACTACAAACTTTATTGGTGATGATTCTTGACAATAGTACTCTGAGTAAAAACTTCCATCACAAGGAAAATAACAGATTATAATAAACGAAATTCGTTACTTTATCAAAACAAGCATTTCCGTAAAATTTAATATCTTTTACAACTCACCCTCCTCCAAGAATGAACCAATAGTAATAAAATTTACATAATTTTGAGATACTTAATTATGTTTCAAATACTTGTTCACATTTCAGTGTATTCCAAACTCAACTCAAGCCCACTTAAAATAAAATATGCAGGATATTATTTTAATTACAAAAATTGCTAACATTAACAAGTGTTCAGCGCACTGCGTGAAACTTTATGCGAAAGTATTCCAAAATAGCTGGCAGAAATCTATTTTAGAATAAATCGACTTTTTTTGGAACATCTTTCCTAAATTAGAGAGCGAGGGAACTCTCTAATTTAGTTAGAATACTACAAATACTTATTAATGTGCACATTTTTATGTTGGTGTGGTTAGATGGGATTTAGCTCTAGGTATTTATACTTCTTGTATAATCAAACTCTTAAATCAATCATCTGCAAACACCGATCCAAGAATTGAAGTCAAAAAAATTTCGTCTTTAAAAAAATGCATACTTTAAATGTTTTCTTAAAAATAATTAGTTGAACTTACCGTAAGAAACGTTAATGGATCAATGACCATGGTACCGTACGCCGTTCTAAATGAGACACAAACAACAAAATATTTAGATTTAAGGAATGATAGAAACACTTACAGCCCTGACTTCCACTTCCTGATCTTTTCGTCCTCCGCATCTGAAAAATACTGAACAACTAGTTAGTGGAATGACAAAACAGGCAAACAAACAAACAAACAAACAAATAAACAGACCAACAAATACATACCGCAATTTTGATCAGCAACTGTTGCCATGTAAGAACAACTGTAAGAATAATTGTTAAAATGCAGTCATGAAAAACTGTTGAAGTTCATGTATTTTGTAACACCAGTGTTTGCAGAAGATCTGTAATTGAAGCGTAGGCTTAACTTCGATTTTAACATGGAATTGCTGTAAGATGTTTCAAATAACTTTATCAGAAAATGTCTATCTTTCAACTGCTATGAATACACCGTTATAACATCCCTCAATGTTATAACAGTGTCCATTATAGATGAAATAGAGTGACTAAATATTTAAGGTCTTCAGATTAATTCCCTGACAAGGTAGTCACTTCAGGTTGAAACAGACCAATTATAATTTTAAGATTTTGCTATACTCTGCCAGCGTATTGCAATTTCTTTTTGTAACTTCGATAACTCAATTGCAAATTGAATTTAATTTTAAAGTTACATGCAGGATTCGAACAATTGAACGTTCACAAGAAGCACCTCCATATTAACACTTCAATAAACATGTTGAATGATTTGTGCTAACTTCTATATAACATTACTCGATGGTGTAGGAGTGCCAGTCATCCTGATCACACATTCCTTTAATCTCCCAACTATCGCTAACATCGATAGCAGGATATATAAAAAGGCTTTTAAAGATAGAAGTATGATTCTCTTGTTGGTGCTCATCAGGAGAACAATTGACATCGAGAGTGAAGAAGGGTGTTATGCATCCAAAGATGATCTTCTCCAATATTATTACAAAATTAAGGTAGTTTCTTCCATTTGCAACATCTTGACGAAGACGTTATAATCTAGAAATATAGAACAATAAAAATATTATCGAATTAACGACTAAATATATCCGTTATTAAAGCATTAACTGTCTGTATTTCCTTCAGTTATTTTTTGCTACTTTAATATGGAATTTTGATCAAATATTTTTGGTAAATTTGCGGCCATTTTTTCTCTTTACCTTCATGGTATTCGATTTTGAATTATTTGATTTAAGACTGGATTTCTGAAATAGAGTTGTATTTGAAAGCAAAGTATGATTTTGATGTTATGCTGTTGCAGCCACTCATGGTAATCACAGTAAAATACCTAATTAAGTTGAAAAATTGAGATAAGTCACATGTCAAATGGTGATAAGATATTCAACAAAGACAATAAGCGAAGCATAAAAAATTAACTTTGAATAATTGACATAATCCCAAGCATAAGCCAGACCTAGCACAAACCGAAAGATAAAACAAAAGAAAATCCTTTTTTGTTTGTCTTTTTAATCTCACGAGAATTCTGAAAGTTTCTTGTTTTTTTTACCAGAGGAAACCAGGCATTGATGAGCTCAATTTTTAACTTCAGACCATTAGGCATTACAGCCTTGATTAGTTAACAAATATCTACTTTTATTAAAACGATTTAAATTCTTCCATTTAGCTACAATGTAAAGCTCACCATGACATCTTCACAATCGCAATTTAGGTATTACCGCCATGAATACGTGCTCTGTGACCGAGATCATCCAAACGATCCATCAGCAATCATTATCCGCGTTCTTTGAGACTGACGCGGAACTCTCGTCTCTTCAATCAAATAAAACAACCATAGAATAATTTCATCAATACCATTCTCTTCAAAATACACCGAGTCTCTATATCTTCCCTAACGTCGCTATTAAGAGCTATCCAAACATTTCATCAACTCATCGAAGATTTTGCCTTATACATGTAGAGATCCTCACTCGACAAAAATCAATCAGAAACAGCCTGCAGACTAGTTGATCAAAAATATTTGGTCCCTATCCACCTACATCATCAAAGTTTGTGATTGGTTCAAATTGAAATGAAAAATATACACTACAAAAATGGCAAATCTAAGGAATGATAAATATTGTTTTATTCACTCAATTTGAAATCACAATAATCACATACGTGGCGTTCAATCATTCCTTTGGGAGTGAGAGGATAGTGGACTGTTCGCCATGCTGAATTATATTTGCATTGTAAATAAGGAAACTGCTTGTACGTGCAAATGAAAAACTGTACGTGCAAATGAACGATCTTTGATTGTTTTGGCTTCATTCAATACAGAAAGCTCAAAGAATATTTTTGATGCTTCTTTTGGCGTCAATCAAACGTTAATTGAGGAAACGAGAGACATATTCTGCTAATGCTAGTCTGGTTTCTTTTGAAAGTGACATTTTCAAAAGAAATTAGCCAAGTATAGAAAAATATTGGAATGTGGTCCCCCTCATTTTACATTCGATTAGCTACTGATGCAGACATGCAGTGCAAGACGGACAGAAAAGTTTTGATGATTGTGCTTATAAGTTGTGTTGGAAATACTTAGAGTTTTTTTGAGATATTAAGTTGATTAAAATTGTGAGTTGATATTTCAGCGTCATCTATAGCTACGTTTGACAAATAAATGAATAAAAGCGACAAGTATTTTTCTTAAGGTTTTATTCTATTCTTTATATAAACATTTTTACATGTAATAAGCTCGTAATATTTATTTCATTGAACTTTTTCTCAGCATATAAGTGTGTCGTAAAAATTATTATAATTCTTCTAATTAATAAACAAAGTTGCTCTTCTATAATATAAAAATTAACATCATGAAATACTTGAGTAAAATCTTATGTCAAAGAATAAATTTTTATAAACTATCATTGAAAATGGCTTCAGTATATATTTCACCTTACACATAAATCTTTAGACTGAGTCTTTATGTCATCACGTAACTAACTTTTCTGCCTAAGCGATTTTTGGGAATTTTGAGAAAACGAGATTTATTAGTCTAACATTTTTTTATCGAGCATCACATATTAAATATTTATTGCGTCCTTTTGATTGGTCAATTGACTTGGGAAATAAATACAGAACACATCAGTGGGAAAAATGGTAATTTTAGGCAATATCCGAAAATTTTAAAAATATGACTTAGGAAAAAAGTTAGTGACGTGACGATGTAAGGAAGAATGAATATAATTAATTTAATTCTCTTTAACTCATTTCTTTCTTCTCGAGGTGTTTTTGCACTCAAACTTTAATAAATAAAAACAAAATGTTGAAAACACATATAAATACTCCTTTTTTTGTCTTTTTTTCGTTTTCAGATGGCAAAATTTATTCTAAGACTGTCAGAAGATCGATAATTGGTTAGCAACATATATATAGTGCGCCAATTAATCCGTTTTGAAATCAATTGTTTCAGGGATTGTGACATGCATATATAAATAAGAGCCCCCTCCCCAATTATCGATTCTGTGTCAGTCAACGATCATCTTAATGAACAAAGTATCATCTTTAACATACTGACGATTTTTTAAACTTTCCAATGGCATAAAGAGTGGTGATCCTGAAGCGATATTCATATCTGACTTTGGTCGTTGAAATGAGGAACTTTGAGGATCTGAATGAAAAGCATCAATCATGTGATCACCATTTCCTTGATCCATTAACATCATGGTGATCTTTTTTTGAAATGGCCATGTTTGTAGAGCATCGTAGTCACCTAGGAAGTAGAAAAAAATTATAATATACTTAATTAATTAATAAAATATACCGCAGACTAAATTATATAAAGAAGCAAAGTTTCAAACGAAACTAGAACACAAACGTCAGTCAACTTGGAGTTACATAATATACAAAGTGCTAAAAATGATTTTACCTTTCATGACAACAAAGAACAAAGATAAATGAGTTTCCTTTCCAAAGCCATCACCATTCATATAGATCTTAGCACACATCTTGTAACCATATTGAGAACTGTAGAATGGTGCACTGTACAAGGCTGTTTTGATACCATTAATGGCGTCCTGTCTCTTCTTGCTGAAGTTATCTATTTTCCAAAGTAACGTACCATTGTAACTGTGTATGGCCTGATTAGATCCCAGTGCACGAGCGCCACGTCGCGCTTCGAGATCCGTAATCTTCACCGTGTTTCGAGCAAGTGATTCATTAATTTGATCTAAACGCTCACGAAATCGTAGTATAGTTGAAGAATTTTCTCTCAATTGTCGTTCGAGAGTCGAAATCCTATCACGCATCGAGGAAACCTCTAATGACGAGTTGGCATTATTACTATCGTTATCACCACGAGCCTCGAGACTCTCAATCCTTCTTTCAAGACCTGTAAGTTTACCCACTAACATAACAAATTTTTCTGAGAGATTTGCACGAACAGCAGTAACTTGGTCAGCCATGTTTTGAACAGCAGTGGTAAACTCTGGACGTGGTACATAGTTACTTAACTGTGTAACAAATGCCATAACATATCGTAACAAGGCGCTCACGTGATCAATTAGATGGTCATTCATATGTTGACGGATCTCCCTTCGTTTTAAAGTCTACAAAAGGAAAGACAGAAATCATATGGAAAATTGTTCGTTCTTTATATAAATATATTTGCTATAGAAGGTTGTTTCATACTAGTTATTGTTATTTTAATAGTTGGCCATGTTCCCGCATCAACGACAGCAACGAAAGGAAAGATATTTATAATATTTTATTAGATATATAGAAATAAATGAGGGAGAGAAACGGACTCTTAAAATGAAAACAAAACAGCACATGAAAAAATATTTTCCATACTCCAGAGCAGATGTCAGTGTTTCAAATGATAATTATACTTGTTTCCATAGTCTATGATGTCCTTATCAATCGATACCCACACATGTTTCAAACAAAAAAATTTAATTTTCAAATATTTCAAATGTCGTCAATAGTCAAAGATTTTTGTATCAAGGTTGTATCGTTGACTTGTTGCAGACATGAAATTATAAATCAATCTAAACATTCCTACTTTATCATGGTTGCATCCAATGGCTTGAAATTCACATTTAGTTGGGACTTCATCACAAGTCGTATTTTCATGATTTTCAACATCTTTCCTTGGTATCTTTTTCTTACAGTATTGGCAAGACACAGGATAGTATTCACATAGTTTTTCCATGTGGTCCTAAATGTTTGAAGAAAATAAAAGCAAACTATAATTTAGTGAAAATCCCAAATAAGTTCTGGAAAGATTGGATCAATTTTTGTTACAGAAAACATTAATTCTACAAGTGTAACGACTGTAACAAGATGTAGACCTAAAACTTGATTTGGCGTTCTCTGGTTGTTAATAGTTGACAAGATTTCGACTGCCTGACTGTAGTCTTCAACAGTTTTCATCAATACTCGAAAACAATCATGTTTATGCCGTGTAAGTTCATAATTTGTAATTCAGGTGTGAAATATAGTGTAAATATTATTTTTTCTGTGTTTATCACTATGTCAGTACTTCAGCTAATATTCTGCCTACCTTAAGTAAAGCATACGGTACATCTTTACCACAATATTCACATTTCACATTTCGATATTCACAATCATTCTTCAAATGTTCACCAAGAAGAGAGCGAGGTAACTGAATGTTACACTGCTTGTGAACACAGCTGATGAGCGCATGCTCACAAACTTGATAATGACGCTGTCAAAGAAAGCTTTCGTAAGAGATAGGCATCCACTTTTAAATGCATTTCTCAGGTCAACTCACTTCTAATTCTTCGTAGGAGCCAAACCATTCACATTGTTCAGAAGGACAATGTAAACGAATACTTTTCAACTCGCGTTTCGTGAAAGCATCTGGGAAAACCTGTAAATGAAAACCTGTAAATTTCTAACAAAATTTAAATGAAGGATGGGTTGCTAACCATGCATTGACATATTCAGCTTGATTATTTAGTCCTTATATGTTAATTTTTCTGACCATGGCAAGATTTCAAAGAAATGCCTAATGATGTTCTAAAATTTACATAGCATGACAAAACTTGTTTGCTGGTTACGCAACTTTAGACTGTTTAGTAAAAATAAATAGAAGCTAGGTGAAGCAGATTTTAAGGAAGGATTTACTACATAATTGCATCAAGCCGAGTGAAGTTTTTGTTCAGGAGTTTCAAAAGAAACGATTGATGCAGCTAAAGTAAAACTTTTTGTCTAAAATATTGGCTATTTATACTAACATTGTTCTTGTTCAACTTTTCTTGGTCTTCAGGACATTTTGCATCTGGACTTCTACAAATCAAAAAAATTATAAAACTACTGACATCATGTTAGGATATCTAAATCACCATGTTCATTAACATAACAACAATAATAAACATAAATTTAAACATGAAAATGTCTACTTTTAAATTGTGATTAAATATAAATATTCAAAGAAACCAAAACAAACATGCTAGCATCATAATGCAGCACAATAAAATATTGGATAACATGATGGGATGAAAAATACCCTCTATGACAAAGAGAAGCCAGTGGTGTAAACAGTGGCTTGCTGGGAGCAACTTCTCCGTGAAGGCTAGTCGGTTAACACTGAAATCCCCCCATAAAAATATAAAGCACTTTAAAAACGAGGGCCAAAAGCCTGAGCCGAACACCGAAGGTGCAAGTCGTGTTTTAGTTTTTGCCATTCCGGACTAATTGAATGTTCTTAATTTAGACCATTTACGCTGTTAAAAACTATACGATATCATCTACTGTTCAAATGCACAATGCTCAGAACTAATGAAGTTGTGATTTTTCTCAGTGTAAACCATAAATATAAATTCCTTATTGTTGATACTATGAGTTACAAACTGAGAAATGCAAAGGCAAAGGAGCGTAAGGAACGCAAATGTCATCACGAGACTGAACTTAGTGAGAGGAATAGATGTCCGACTTAAAATCCAACAACTTTATCTTAGCCTACAATCCCCTTAATTAAAACAAATTCCGTAGAGGGACATCTCGTTTTCTTGATATTCAAGATATTACAAGAGTTTGAAACAAAATAAAGACGAAATATTACACATTATTTTGTTTCAAACTCTTGTAATATCTTGAATATCAAGAAAACGAGATGTCCCTCTTCGGAATTTGTTTTATTTTGTACTATTTGAAATTGTCTGCTTGTCTTGGTTATCCCCGTAATTAGTAATTCGATAATGGTGAGATTGCAGCCAAACAGAGCACTGGGGTAAGGTAAGAGACAACTATAGTGGTAAGAAAGATGAAAAAGACAAAAATATACAACAGAGATAGTACAAAGACTTGCAGGTAAATTGCTTTATTCATTATTTCATTGCAACCACGAGGTTGCATTACGACATTATTATACATTAAAATAGTGGCATGTGCGTATTAAAGAATAAGCTAGTCTAAATTAAATTAGTCAATTAACTAGAATATAACAATAATTTAAACATTAAGAGTAATAATTCACGTTCGTTTAAAGGCTCTAAATTTACAGTGGTATCTAAGATTACGAGTTCTAGGGCTGCAAACTGTGAGTGAGCAGAAGATAAATCTGTGTTTCTTTATCATCTACTTCTTTCTCATTATCCAGAGTGAACTGTCTTCTTGTCTCGATGTAAAAGAATTAATTTTTCTTCGGTAGATTTCAGATTTTCTATATTTTCTCAAAATAAAATGGATTGTTGAGATCAGACAAGAACCTTTGGTTTTGGTAAATGTTTTACTTTTTACTGCTCACATGAAAATATATAGTTGCAACCCTTTCAAATATTGTCATATTTTATGTATAATATTACCTTACATCAGTTGGCAAACATGTTACGACCTAAACCATCATTGTTCGTAATGACCGTTTTATGCCATTTTTTTTTTTGCTTTTACGTATACCAATTATGTTTACTTTACAATATGCTCATTAATTGTTCTTCCTAAGCCCTAAGCACATGCCAGAAAAATTTTGAAATTTTCTTTTTAAAGTGCTAAATTGAATAAACGGTGTTTTAAATTGCAGAGCGTGAAAGAAAACTTAGATGCATATTTTAGATTATGAAATTTTATTACTTTTGTTGAATGGATTTTTATTACTTTTGAATGAAATTTTATTACTTTTGTTGAATGGATTTTTTAGTCAATTTAACCATTGTGTAAAACTGTATTAGGATGTTTTATCACAAAACAAAAATCTTTATTGCAAGCCACGTAACTCTTTGCCGCGAGGAAAATACAATATAGCAATGGAATAGACATTGTAATAATAAGTGATACGGCATTAATACAATATTGTACTACGAGCTTAAAATGATAGCATCCCATCCCATCGAGAGTTACAACAAATCATAACTGACAGTTTTTAAAAGAAAATCACTTTACCTAAGCAAGATGTCCATGCAAGACTGACAAAACAAGTGCCCACACATCGTCTGCACTGGATTAAGAAGGAGATAATGACAGGAAGTACATAAGAACTTGGAGTGGATTTTCTCCTGATCTTCTTTGCGGATCTTTATTCCAGGCATTTTGAATTACTTCAAATTTATTCACACTGTAGCAAGAAAAAACACAACAAAAAATGAGATTTTTTGTGATTGCGGAATGTTTAGATTTATTTCCTCCAAATGAAAACAAATTTGATCCATCGTATTCCTTCATCATATAAGACAAAGTTCATATGCTTTTATATATATTTCCAGTAAGCATTTGTTCTTGCTTTAAAGATACTTTAATCAATTAATTTAATTGAAGAAAATATAACAATCCTTCACCGTTGTTTTGACGCTTTATAAAGCAAGAACTTGAAAACTTCGCTGATATTCCTGTAAATTTTAACTGGTCTGAAATTCATGAGGAACTGTTTCGGCATGATCTTTGTTCTTTGGCAGAAATTTATCTTTTTAGGTTTCAGATTTAAAATTGCCTGCAAAACAATGACTACATGAAGTTTGCTAATTGTATTAGAACATGCCCATGCATTGCTCCTCATAAGGACATGCCCGTATGAAAGGCCAAAAAAGGCCTGAATAGTTTTCTCAGGCTATTATCTTTGCCCAAACGGATTTCACTGCTGGTCAAAATCAAAGTTCTTGGTCTCGAAAGGTCAAACTGACAACCATATAATATAATTAGATAAGTGTTTTAGATCAACCTCTATAGGAGATCAAACAACATAAACACTGTTGAAAAACATATTATTAAAAACATGCTCAAATTTGGATTCAGTGTATGGATTATTAAGGTCTTTAAACGAAGCATGACGGAAAAAGTACTAAATCCTCCACCCTTCCCCTCCCCTCCCCATCCCTTCCTATCTCCAAACCCTCCCACAATAATTTGACGCAATTTTGAATTTGTTGAATCTGTGTCTCCACATCTCTACTTGCACAAACTTCCAACTTTAAGAACTAGAAGTCACATAAATAAAAATATTTATCACGAATACTAAAGATTCGTACAATGCAATAGTTGCACGCAAACGAAACAAAATTTGTTGTCGGTAGCCGTGAGCAGTCTAACTTCGTACTATGAACTATATGGTCAGTTAACATGGTTCAAAAATTTGGTCCGTAGTTTCAATGGGAGAAGCTTACATTTTATACTTTTGTAATATTAACTTTGTTAAGATAGATTCAGTAAATTAACAATTTCCAGGCAGAGCGGCTACCTATAGGATCCGAACATCTGACATGAATGCTTTGAAATTATATTTAATCACACATAGGAGGCGGGAGATTTTCTCCTGTTCAAAAATGAAAACCAGACTTCTTGACTTCAAATTACACTTCATAAAATCTGTCTCCCGTGTCTTAATCCGACTAATGTTCAATTGGCCCGACTTTTTAAAATTAAAAAGGAATCGAGAACAAATGGTTTGTTTTCATCTGACATGGAGCTGCCATTGCAATTCCATCGCAAGGAGATTCAACTTATGAGCAAATCCTGATTTACTACGAATATTTAGTAAGATTTATCTTTCTACACAATGCAAATAACAAAACCACAAATTTATCACCTAAACATTTGTTGTTGTATTTTGCTTCAAAGGTAGCAAACGACAATAACAGCAGACTATTGAGTAAGACTTGGCCGAGCTTAAAGTACAAAGTTAACAAACTAAAATAACATAACGACACAAGATTTGTAGCCCCCTCATGAAACAAATTTTATTTGGAAAAATAACACCACCGTTTACATAACATTTAAGAATACACATCTATACTGCCAATATTTTTCACTTACCACTTTTTTAGTTCAAAATTTCAAATTATTTCAGACGTCGTATCTTGAAATACAACACGTTAAAACACAACTACAATAATGATGCAATGTGAAGACGTTCAAAATGTTTATCACTTAGCACAACTACGTAACTGGCTGGGGATTCCCCAAACGAAAAATCTAGACTTCACATCAACGCGCCATTGGTCCTTTGCACAGGAAATGCTTCATATATTTGATTTGAATTATTACACGGCACATTGACTTGAATTTTAAATACACTTAACAACTCATTTACCTTAACTTCGTTTGATTATAAGTATTCCACTTCTTTTTATTTTGATGTATTAATAGGAATATGCATTGGGGTAGAAAATACGGCGTAAAATTATCCATAAAATAAGAACAAAAACAACAATATTATTTTGGGCACGTAATTATGACAATGATAATTAACATAAACCTTAGTAATATTTGACCTTTATTATATATTTGTTTAGTCATCTAAACAAATGTGACTTCTGCTTCTGCAAATCTCAATATCTGTATTAAAGTAAATACTTTAAGTCTGGAAATATCGATATTTTTTTTACTTTACATGACACTAGAAGTATATCATATAGATTAGTGCTTTTAATGGCGTCCTGACTTCTGGAAAGATGATGTTGTTGATTGCATTGACGTTGAGAAATAATCATCTTCCGTCAATGTCAAGTTCTTTCTCACACCCACACATTTAGCATACAAATAAACAAACAAACACATACCGCAGATTTAATCTACAACTCTTGGCATGTAAGAACAACTGTAAGAATAATCTTTTAAAATACAATCATGACAAACTGTTGAAATTCATGTATTTTGTAACACCAGTGTTTGCAGAAGATCTGTAATTGCAGAGAAGATTTAACTTCGATGTTAACATGAAATTGTTGCCAGATATTTTAAATAACTTTATCAGAAAATATCTGCCTTTACGATGTTCAACTGCCATGAAGACACTGTTATATAACATCCCTCAATGTTGTAAAAGTGTCAGTTAAAGATAGAAACAATAAAGGGATTAAATATTAAAGGTGGTCGAGAGCTTATTTGACTGACACGGTAATCACTTCAAGTTCAAATACACCAATTACATTTTTAAGATTTTGCAATACTCTGCAAGCGTATTGCAATTTGTTTTTGTAACTTTGATAACTAAATTGTAAATTGAATTTCATTTTAACGTTACACGATCCAAACAATTAAACGCTCACAAGAGGCGCCTCCATATTAACATGTCAACTACAATGTTAACTGATTTGTGCAACCTTCTATAACATTACTGTAATGTGTAATAGTGCCAGTCAGTCAACATGCTGGCAACACATCCCTTTAATGCCAAATCTCCCAACTATCGCTGACATCGACAGCAAGATATACAAATAGGCTTTTAGATACAGAAGTTTGATTCGCTGCATGGTGGTCAGTCAGGGACAATTGACTTGAAAAGGAGGAAGGGTGTTTTGTAGCCACAGATAATCTTTTCCAAGATTAATCCAAAGATAATTTCTTCCATTTGCAACATTATGACGAAGACTTTATAAGCTATAAATATAGAATAATGTAAATATCATCGTATTTACCACTAAATTTGTCTGTTATTAAAGCATTAAAATTTTAATATGGCATTTAAATTGAAAAATACAAAAAGCGATACCACTTGAAGATATATAGAAAAAATGGCCGCAAATTGAGTGATATCATGCGCAACATCTCTTAAGAGCAGATAAACAAAATAAAACTTTAATTTGACGTTTAAGATAAGTATACTAAAATGTTTCAATCAAAGACTGGATTTATGAAACAGGGTTGTGTTTGAAAGTATTCAAAGTATGATTTTGATTTAATGATTTTGCAACCGCTCATGGTTATCACAGTAAAATACCTAATTAAGTTCAAAAATTGAAGTAAGGCACCAGTAAAGTGATGATTAAATATTGCCTAAAGACATTTAACGAAGCCATGGAAAATTACTTTGAAAAATATACATAATCACAAGCATACGCAAGACCGAGCACAAACAGAAAGATAAACAGTTTTGTGCGTCAAATACACTCTTGGTTAAGCCTGGCTTAAATTCACTGTAAATGACACTAAAAGTAACAAATTGCTACCCACAAATATGCAGTTCGTATTTGATTTCAAAGTAGATAACTAGCTTTGTGAAATTTTCTCTTCTCTCAAAACTGACTAGTCATTTTAGTTGATAACAACCATGTTACTGCCTTACTTGGATGCATTCACATGCATGAACTCAACAAACGCATGTCATCACGTCTTCTTTTTAAAATGCCGTTTTGGTCGTCTTTTTCATAGGCGTACGAGAGCTATTGTATCTGGGGGCAGCTAATATTTTCCCAACTTACAATGAAGTTGCCCGACTAGCATTTAAAATTTGCCCAACCTTACTATCTTCAATCATTCTAGGAATGGGGGCAGCTGATTGCAGAATGGATTCTAAACCATAACCCTAGCTCCAACCTGCACTAAGAAAACATGGAAGAATCCCAACAGTCCCTATAAAATGTATGTTTTACTTATATTGTATTGCACTTGAAAATAGTAAACGAAGTTGTTTGGGTTTCGTTAGACTAATGGTCAGATGTCAAACTGAGAGAGTCTCAGTATTATGTACATCTTATTTACGGGCTGGTTCGGTCTCGTTCGCCCCACTTAACAAGACATGCCTACATATATAGTTCTCTGTCATGATTTCGAAACTAATTTTTTTTGGATATACCTCTGTTCACCCCATACACTCACTTTACGCGTATATATGAATTCACATTCAACGACACTGAACGAGTTTACGTGTTTAATGTTTTCATCAAGGATCGGAAATCACCGCGATATAGCATATGCGAACAAAGCAAACTCAAAACAAAAACACGTGATCAAAAATGTCACTAAACTACATATAACCAACTTACCCGGTTCTGTTGATGTTTAAAATTTAATCTTGAGACGAAAAACTTAAAACTTTTTAGTACACCTCATAAAATGCGTTTGACTACGTGCGTTTGACTACACAGTCGGGCTTTCCCCCAACACAGATGGGGGTTTTCTCAACACAGAGGTGTATCCCCTTGCATAACAAAGGCAATGTAGCGTCAAAACCAAAGATTTTATAAAGTTTAATTCTAAAGTTCCAGAAACAGCGTAATATTAAATTCATTCTTAAAAACATTCTTAAAAGTTGTCAGTACTTGGGTCATCATATATTTTTCAAATAAACTGCATCCTGCATGACAAACATCAGTAATATCTTTCAGCCTCCTTATCACAACGTAAGGTATAAAGATACATTTTTAAACTGGTGAAAAAACAAAAATTCCTCTTACATAGTCCTGGATGAACCACATAAGCCATAAACAAGAGTAACAATAGATATGATTCAGGTATAGAACACTTAGTTAGCACTTTTTCATGGAGCTCTTACCCGTGTCACTTCGTTTCCAGTCCGTGAAAGTAAACCGGGTGCGCGCTTGTCAACCGGAAACAGGGAAAAGTTTAGTGTTAAAATGGTGAATAGGAAAAGACAGATGTAAATGCGATAAATGGCGGGTGTCAAACAAAAAGATTTTTTCTCAAAAATAACTTAGAAGGAAACACGTCGACCTTGAAAGACCTTGCAGCTCAAGCGGTTTTCTTAAACCTTTTTTAGACTTTGAGATATAAAGGAGTTAAGACATCTTTAGAGATTATAACAGAAAAATATGCAATTGCCTCTTTTCTTTGATTGTATTGTACAAATACATAGAGTTATATGTAATAATAAATTTAGTATAATTTTATTGGTTATTGGTTCCTTTAACTGTGAAGATATTTGGAACAAAACTAATATAGGAAGTGTATACTAAGTGTATAGGAAGTAACTTAAATTTTCCTTTGAATAAATGGAAGAATACTTAATGTACGTGGTATTATGCATGTCAGAATTTTGATCTCTTGTATAACTAGTTTGTAACAATGAGACCTCTATCAAGCGGACTCTATTGAGCGGACATCAATCTGTTCCACCAGGTGCCCACTTAATACAGGTTTAGCTGTAACAAGCTTCAAATTTTCGACCTGTTTAGTCAACGATGAGCTTGATAAACAGAGTGTCATCTTTAATATACTGACGATTATTTAAACTTTCCAATGGCATGAAGAGAGGTGATCTATAAGCGATATTCATATCTGACTTTGGTCGCTGAAATGAGGAACTTTGAGGATCTGAATGAAAAGCATTAATCATGTGATCACCATTTCCTTGATCCATTAACATCATTGTGATCTTTTTTTGAAATGGCCATGTTTGTAGTGCATCGTAATCACCTAGCAAAAATAATTTAAACATATTATGTCTTCAATTAAATTTTCTTTGTGGAATCTTCAAAAATTATTCATGATTCCACTTGAATTCTCTCTATAAAACCATCAAAACAAATAGACTAATGAGGAAAATTTTTTAAATAATATAACTCTTAAAAATACCATTTATTTCATATAAACGTTTAATTGCTATTCTAAAGGAAAAAAATTGACGGTTGTAGTTACCTTTCATGACGACAAAGAACAAGGATAAATGAGTTTCCTTTCCACGACCAAAACCATCACCATTCATGTAGATCTTAGCACACATCTTGTAACCATTTTGAGAACTGTAGAATGGTGGACTGTACAAGGCTGTTTTGATACCATAAGTGGCCTCCTGTGTCTTTCTATTGAAATTGTCTATTTTCCAAAGTAATGTACCATTGTAGCTGTGTATGGCCTGATTAGATGCCAGTGCACGCGAGCCCCGTTGCGCTTCGAGATCTGCAACTCTCATCGTGTTTCTCGCGAGTGATTCGTCATTTTGATCTAAGCGCTCACGAAATCGTAGTACAGTTGAGGAATTATCTCGTATTTGCCGTTCGAGAGTCGAGATTCTGTCACGCATCAAGGAAATCTCTGAGGACATCTGAGGGTTACTATCGTTACCACCACGACTCTCGATGATGGCCTGATTTGACCCCAGTGCACGTGCACCACTCTGCGCCTCTAGATCTGCAATTCTCATCGTGTTTCGCGCAAGTGATGTTTCGGTTCGATGTAATCGCTCGCAAAACCGTTGTATAGAGAAAGAATGATCTCTCAATTCTGGCCCGACAGTTACACTATTGTAGCTGTGTATGGTTTGATTTGACCCTTGTGTACGCACACGTTGCGCTTCGAGATCAGCAATTCTCACCGTGTTTCTCACAGAAGGTCCGCATTGGACCGACAAGAAGGAGGTGAAAGTAAGTACAAATATACTTTGCTGGAATTTTTTGCCGATCTTCATCACGGATCTTGATTCCTGGCAAATTGAAATACTTTAAATCTTTTTTCCAGTTTCAGTAAAACTAGCTAAAGTAACATTATTATTTAAGTATAAAAACACAAATTCGACAACAATTATAGATCTTTTCTGTATAGACCGTGTTTGAGCTTTAGATATCGATCGTAGTTTCGGAGCCACTAATTATTTTTGAATAAATGGCATGTTTACAACAATTTGACAAAAAATTAGATTTAAAAACTTCGAGTACGTCTGTGTATCGAATATAAGTTCAAAGATATTGAAGTTTTGAACTAATTTTGCTTCTGCCTCACTGGTATACTATAAATGTTAATTTTGTAAATAACATTCATGTTTCAAGAAGACGCAAATTTTACAAAACCAATCATTTATCACATAAACATTTGTTACTATTACGACGAAAACAGCACATCATGGAGCAAAATTTTGGCGAACTCACAGTACAACAAACTAAAACAACTTAACGACTCACGATTTTCAGCCCCAAATAACAAATTATAAGTTTTGTTTGCCAAAACGACACCAACATTTATAGCGCATTTAAAAGAATATATCTAAATTGACAACATTTTTCACTTACCACTTATATAAGTCGAAAATTTCGAAATAAATTCAAGCGACGTATCTTGAAATCTATTACTGGCGGTAACATTGAACTATAATCATCAAGCAGCGAAAACAGTATATTTAATGCATTCAGAAAGCGCGAGCGTTTGTAAACAATCGGGATTCCCCCAAGTCATTGAGGGGGGAAAACAAGAATGTGAACGATTTATATTATGCACGTAATTCTGGGTAGTGATAATTATGACGTGTTGTTAAAAATTTGACCTTTATGTTTTGTTAATTAAAGTAGTTGCTACATTCATAAATTTGTTGCTTGCGCAAATTTCAATACTTGTTTTAAAATAAAATGTTTGAACATGACAGTATCTTTACATGTTTGTAGACGTATATCATTTAAAAATTTCGAAATAAATTCAAGCGACGTATCTTGAAATCTATTACTGGTAACATTAAACATTAACATTAAACTATAGTCATCAAGCAGCGTAAACAGAATATTTAATGCCTTCAGAAAACGCGGGCGTTTGTAAACAATCAGGATTCCCCCCAGTGAATGCATCATTGAGAGGGAAAACAAGAATGTGAACGATTTATATTATGCACGTAATTCTGGGTAGTGATAATTATGCTTTGTTGTTAACAATTTGACTTTTATGTTTTGTTAAATAAAGTAGTTGCTTACATTCTTATTGTCGATTTCAGTTAACTTTTCAAATGGCGGTTGCCAAGTTACTTTCTATGTTGCCAACTACATTTCCAAATATGTAATATTCGATATGAACTTGTCAACTTGAGTTGACAAGTTTTGTACTTGAGTACTGAAGTTGTGAACTAAAGTTGCGAAGTACAAGCAAACGCGAAAGGTCTTTGTACCCTGTAGAAATTTGGCAATGATTCCGTTCAGTTAGCAAGGAAAAGCTTTAGCAATTCTAATCCGAGTGTTATAAAGCGATACGCCGTTTACATTATGTAAAAAATTTACTGTAAATGTGGCACTAGAAGAGTATGGTTGGATTTTAAATGCAGGAGTACCCTGCATACTGTGCCTTCGACGTCTGTTGCCACTCGTAACAACTACAGGCGACTCATCAAAGAAATGCATACGGTTGCAATCAATCATTGAAATATTTGCTACGTAAGCTTCTAACTTCTCCATAACGTCCGGCCTTTCTGTCTCTTGGAATTTGACTTATTATCTTGTTAGAGTAACCAAGATCTTTTTTCGAAATTCTACTAATGGACGACCTGCTAGGTATGTTTGCTACCTATAGGATCCCAACATCTGACATGAATGCAAGGAAATTAGATTTAATCACATAGGGGCTGGGAGATATTCTTCTGTTCAAAAATGAAAACCAGACTTCTTGACTTCAAATTACACGTCATAATATCTTTCTTCCGTGTCTTAATCTGACTAATGTTCAATTTGCCCGAATTTTTAAAATCAAAAAGGAATCGAGAACAAATGGTTTGTTTTCATCTGACGTAGCGCTGTCATTGCAATTCCATCGCAAGGAGATTCAACTTACAAGCGAATCCTTATTTACTACGAATATTTAGTAAGATTCAGCTTTCTACACAATGCAAATAACAAAACCACTCATTTATCACCTAAACATTTGTTGTTATATTTTGCTTCAAAGATAGCAAACGACAATAACAGCACACTATTGAGTAATACTTGGCCGAGCTTGAAGTACAAAGTCAACGTACTAAAATAACGTAACGACACAAGATTTGTAGCCCCCTCATGAAACAAATTTTATTTGGAAAAGTAACAATACCGTTTACAGAACATTTAAGAATACACATCTATACTGCCAATATTTTTCACTTACCCCTTTTTTAGTTCAAAATTTCAAATTATTTCAGACGTCGTATCTTGAAATACAACACGGTAACACACTACTAAAATAATGATGCAATGTAAAGACGTTCAAAATGTTTATCACTTAACACAACTACGTAAACTGGCTGGGGATTCCTCAAACGAAAGCTCTATATTTTTGCATCAACGTACGTGCCATTGTTCCATTGCACAGGAAATGCTTCATATACTTAATTTGAATTATTACACGGCACTTTGACTTGAATTGTAAATACACTTAATAACACATTTACCTTAACTTCGTTTGATTATAAGTATTCCACTTCTTTTTATTTTGATGTATTAAATTGGAATATGCATTGGGGTAGAAAATACGGCGTAAAATTATCCATAAAATAAGAAAAAAACAACAACATTATTTTGGGCACGTATTCTGACAATGGTAATTAACATAAAACTTTGTAATATTTGACCTTTATTATATATTTGTTTAGTCGTCTAAGCAAATGTGACTTTTGGTTCTGCAAATCTCAATATCTGTATTAAAGTAAGTCTGGAAATATCGATATTTTATTTACTTTACATGACACTAGAAGTATATCATCTAGATTAGTGCTTTTAATAGCGTCCTGACTTCTGGAAAGATGATGTTGTTGATTGCATTGGCGTTCAGAAATAATCATCTTCCGTCAATGTCAAGTTCTTTCTCACACCCACACATTTAGCATACAAATGAACGAACAAATACATACCGCAGCTTTAATCTACAGCTGTTGCCATGTAAGAACAACTGTAAGAATAATATTTTAAAATACAATGAAGACAAACTGTTGAAATTCATGTATTTTGTAACACCAGTGTTTGCAGAAGATCTGTAATTGCAGAGAAGGTTTAACTTCGATGTTAACATGAAATTGTTGCCAGATATTTCACATAACTTTATCAGAAAATGCCTGCCTTCACTATGTTTCAACTGCCATGAAGACACTGTTATATAACATCCCTCGATGTTGTAACAGTGTCAATTATAGATAGATACAATAAAGGGATTAAATATTAAAGGTGATCGAGAGCTTATTTGACTGACACGGTAATCACTTCAAGTTTAAATACACCAATTACAATTTTAAGATTTTGCAATATTCTGCAAGCGTATTGCAATTTGTTTTTGTAACTTTGATAACTCAATTGTAAATTGAATTTCATTTTAACGTTACACGATCTAAACAAATAAACGCTCACAAGAGGCGCCTCCATATTAACATGTTAACTACAATGTTAACTGATTTGTGCAACCTTCTATAACATTACTGTAATGTGTAATAGTGCCAGTCAGTTAACATGCTGGCAACACATCCCTTTAATGCCAAATCTCCCAACTATCGCTGACATCGACAGCAAGATATACAAATAGGCTTTTAGATACAGAAGTTTGATTCGCTGCATGGTGGTCAGTCAGGGACAATTGACTTGGAAAGGAGGAAGTGTGTTTTGTAGCCACAGATAATCTTTTCCAAGATTAATCCAAAGATAATTTCTTTCATTTGCAACATTATGACGAAGACTTTATAAGCTATAAATATAGAATAATGTAAATATCATCGTATTTACCACTAAATTTGTCTGTTGTTAAAGCATTAGTATTTTAATATGGCATTTAAATTGAATAATATAAGAACGATACCACTTGAAGATATATAGAAAAGATGGCCGCGAATTGAGTGATATCATGCACAACAACTCTTAAGAGCAGATAAACAAAATGAAACTTTAATTTGACGTTTAAGATAAGTATACTAAAATGTTTCAATGAAAGACTGGATTTATGAAACAGGGTTGTGTTTGAAAGTATTCAAAGTATGATTTTGATTTAATGATTTTGCAACCGCTCATGGTTATCACAGAAAAATACCTAATTAAGTTCAAAAATTAAAGTAAGGCACCAGTAAAGTGATGATTAAATATTGCCTAAGGACATTTAGCGAAGCCATGAAAAATTACTTTGACAAATATACATAATCACAAGCATACGCAAGACCGAGCACAAACAGAAAGATAAACAGTTTTGTGCGTCAAATATACTCTTGGTTAAGCCTGGCTTAAATTCCCTCTAAATGAGACTAAAAGTAACAAATTGCTACCCACAAGTATGCAGTTCGTATTTGATTTCAAAGTAGATAACAAGCTTTGTGAAATTTTCTCTTCTCTCAAAACTGACTAGTCATTTTAGTTGATAATAACCATGTTACTGCCTTACTGGGATGCATTCACATGCATGAACTCAACAAACGCATGTCATCATGTCTTCTTTTAAAAATGCCGTTTTTATCGTCTTTTCATAGGCGTAAGACAGCTATCGTATCTGGGGGCAGCTAATATTTTCCCCAAATTACAATGAAGGTTACGCCATATTTTTGCCCTACTAGCATTTAAAATTTGCCCAACTTTACAATCTTCAATCTTTCTAGGGATGAGGGCAGCTGATATGCGGAATGGATTCTAAACCATAACCCTAGCTCCAACCTGCACTAAGGCAAAATGGAAGAGTCCTAACGGTCCCTATAAAATGTAAATTTTATTTATATCGTAATGCACTTGGAAATAGTAAACGAAGTTGTTTGGGTTTCGTTAAACTAATGGTCAGAAGTTAAACTGGGGAGAGTTTCAGTATTATGTACATCTTATTTACGGGCTGGTTCGGCCTCGTTCGCCCCACTTAACAAGACATGCTTACATATATGATTCTCGGACATGATTTTGAAACTAATTTTTTTTAAATACTCAGCACCAAGTAACACTGGTCGTGGCGCAGAACTTTGCCGTTGTCATAAGACAGCAGCTAATGTTTGGCGAATGCAAAATTCAACAAAAAACATAAGTTCTATCATAACAGAAATTGGTTAGTTAACAACTCTGTTCTGTAACAGCAGCCAAGAAAACCGATCAATTAATTTAAAAATGTTTCAAATAGAAGTAATACGTGTTTAAGAAGAATAGTTAAATAAATATTTTATCAAGCATACTTTTATTCTTGATTCCACAGTTGAATAACCAAAATTTTGTCAAGACTCTCTAATATAAATGACCACTATACTTAGGACTCTCTAACAAATAATACCACCACCAAACTTGAATTTTTAATTTTTAACCAGGCCCCCGTTCACACCTCCCCTCCTCCAATACATCCATGCTTGGTTCCTTGTAGAATGAGCATGAAAAGCTCGTCATTAAAGTGCTTTGTAAGACAATCTTAATCATGCTTTTGAGCCCTTTAAGTTAACCTTTTACGACACCATGAATTGTGTCATTTGTCTCATCAAATTCACATTCAGTGAACGGAGAAATGTTTGCTTAATAGGAAAAGACTGGATACGTCACCGTTCATGCATCATAACTTATGTCATTTCTCCAGTCAAATTCGCATTCAGTGAACCGAGAACTATTTGAATGGTAGGAAAAGACTGGCTACGTCACCGTTCATGCACCACATGCAGTACTCATTGATAATGAACTGAAATGAAGATAAGTCATTGATCAATGAAAAGCTGCGAAAAATGAATTTAAAGGAAATCTTCTGGTTATTTTAAAATAACACAGAAATAATTTTTACAGCATATTTTATGTTTTTATAAGAGTATTAATACATTAAGAATATATTTTTACATATATTAACATATATTACATGTATGTTACATGTTACATATTACATATATTACGTATATTTTCAATATGCGCATTGAAAATATTACAATACGTGTGTTTACTTTCTATACGAATGTTTACTTTAATTATTAGAAATATCCTTTTTGTAAACTCTAGCAAATCCCGTTAGGAATAAATTCCTATTGCTTTAATAAAAGATACATTTGCAATAAATATGTAAATAAATTGAATGACTACATGCGATATTTGACTTCATTCTCTAAAGTCTTTTCCCAACCTCATTTTAAATTATTCTGTAGATATCTCATTCAAAAAATGAACCTTTAGACCTAATCTTCATTTTCTTGAGTTTTAAGAAAAGGCGAAAAAATTTCAAAAATCTAAATAAAATTTGTCAAACATTTTCAAACTGTCAAACACAAATTTCAAAAAAACTGTTAAACATTTTATCGAAAATCATATATTGAACGTTTATAGAGTTGTTTTTTGATTGGTCAACAAAAATCTCAAAATTGAAATAACAAGATTTAAGGGAAAAAATGGCAACGTTACAATGTGAGGAAGAATCAATTTCATTAATTTCATTGCCTTCAACTTGTTTTCATTCTTCTCGAGATGTTTTTGCGTTCAAAATGAAATGAATCAAAACAAAATCTTCAACAAACAAATAAATACTACTCTTTTAGTTTTCTTTTTGTTTTCTTAGGGAAAAATTTACTCTTCTCAGAAGACTGTCTAAAGATCGATAATTGGGGGGTCAAATATTCATACGTGCATGATATGCCATATTAAGTTGTTTTGAAATCAATCGTTTTCTATACGGATTGTGACATGCATATATAAATACGAGCCTGCCCCCCAATTATCGATTCTGTGTCAGTCCACGATCATTTTAATAAACAATGTATCATCTTTAATATACTGACGATTTTTTAAACTTTCCAATGGCATGAAGAGAGGTGATCCTGAAGCGATATTCATATCTGACTTTGGTCGCTGAAATGAGGAACTTTGAGGATCTGAATGAAAAGCATCAATCATGTGATCACCATTTCCTTGATCCATTAACATCATTGTGATCTTTTTTTGAAATGGCCATGTTTGAAGTGCATCGTAGTCACCTATGAATAACGACGTTTAATTGAAATATATATATGTTTCTCCTTATTTTATAAGCACAATCAAAGCTTAATTAAACGTGGACTAAATGATATAAAGAAGCAAATGTTCTAACAAAGATAGAGCACACACGGTAGTGAACTTGGAGACAGCAACAAGTACAAAATTCCAAAAAACACCTTTACCTTTCATGACAACAAAGAACAAGGATAAATGAGTTCCCTTTCCAAAACCATCGCCATTCATATAGATTTTAGCACACATCTTGTAACCATATTGAGAACTGTAGAATGGTGGACTGTACAAGGCTGTTTTTATACCATTAATGGCGTCCTGTCTTTTTCTATTGAAGTTATCTATTTTCCAAAGTAAAGTACCATTATAGCTGTGTATGGCCTGATTTGATCCCAGTGCATGAGCGCCACGTTGTGCCTTAAGGTCCGTAATCTTCACTGTGTTTAGAGCAAGTGATTCTTCATTTTGATCTAAACGTTCACGAAATCGTAGAATAGTTGAAGAATTATCTCTCACTTGTCGCTCGAGAGTCGCAATCCTATCACGCATCGAGGAAACCTCTAATGACGAGTTGGCATTATTACTATCGTTATCGCCACGAGCCTCGAGACTTTCAATCCTTCTTTCAAGACCTGTAAGTTTACCCACTAACATAACAAATTTTTCTGAGAGATTAGCACGAACAGCAGTAACTTGATCAGCCATGTTTTGAACAGCAGTGGTAAACTGTGGACGTGGTACATAGTTACTTAACTGTGTAATGAATGCCATAACATATTTTAACAAGAGGCTCACATGATGAATGACACTGTCAATCATATGTTGTTGAATCTCACGTCTTTTCAATGTCTACAAAATAAAGATGTCAGTTTCGGTTGATGCGTATACTTGTTTCCATACTCCAAGATGTCCGTATCAATCATTGCCGATACATTTTTCAAATAAAAAAATGTTTCATGGTCAAATATAACGTCTTTCTTAGGTATATATACACTGTGTCGTTGAATCATTGCGAATATGAAATATTGAAATAGTAAAATTGTCCAAATCTTCTTACTTTATCATAGTTACATCCAATAGCTTTAAATTCACATTTCGTCGGCACCTCGTCACAAGTCGTATTTTGATGTTGTTCAATATCTTTTCTTGGTATCTTTTTCTTACAATAATCACAAACCACAGGATAATTTTCACACACATTTTCTTCGTGATCCTGCATGAAAATGAAAGCTAGTAATAAGTTAGTGGTAAACTTCTACATAATTTCTTGGACGATTAAAAGAGTGGTTTTTTTTTATGAAATCATCCATCTTCTGCGTTTTTTTGATCAGAATATTCTACAATACCTTGAGTGAAGCATACGGGACATCTTTACCACAATATTCACATTTCACGTTTCGATATTTACAATCATTCTTCAAATGTTCGTCAAGGAGAGAGCGAGGTAGCTGAATCTTACACTGTTTATGTATACAGCTGATGAGCGCATGCTCACAAACTTGAGAATGAACCTGATGAAAAGAAGCATATGTGAGAAATAAGGTCATGTTGTTTTGATAAGTTTCCTTGCTCAACTCACTTTCAATTCTTCGTAGGTACCAAACAAAGTGCATTCGTCAGAGGGACAATGTAAACGGATCCCTTTTAACTCACGCTTTGTGAAAGCATCAGGAAAAACCTACATAAAACAATGGAAATTAAGAGTAAAATTAGGTAGTAAATGTTAATTTTTTTGTGTTTATTTATGGCGAAAACCCGAGCAACGATACAGCAAGTGAATTTCATGTCAAAACTTTACACTTTGTTTAAACTTACATTGTTCTTTTTCAATTTTTCTTGATCTTCAGGACATTTTGGATCTGGACTTCTACAAATCAAAAAAATCATAAAAACTACTGAGATTATGTTAGAATATCTAAATGACGATGTTTGTTAACTTAGCAATGATAATAAATATTAATTTAAACATACATGTCTATTTTCGTATTGTAGTTATCAAATACAAATAAAGGAAAAAATTGAAAAACATGATGACAAGGAATTTCGACATGGATGAATATAATACGACACAAAAGCACAATTGAATATTGGATAAATGATCGAGATGAAAAATATCACATATGGTTGGTGAAACCAGAGGTGTAACTATTGCAAAAGGTTTTATATTGTATTGCTACATTACGCCAAGGAGAAAAGGGTCGAAGAAAGAGCGGAAAAAGATAGGTACGTAGACAGAATGATAAGAATAAAGATATGAGCTTAGGACTAAAAGTAGGGACTCTGAATTCTGTGACTGTGGTAGGAGATGTGATGGACATGATGCAAAGGAGAAAAGTAGACATCTGGAGTGAAAAGGTAGCAAAGCTATAGACGTAAGAATAGAAGTATATCAATCTGGTCTATTTTGGTGTTGATCGGGAACAAGAAAAGAAAAGTTATCCTGTAAGAGGTCACTGTTCAGAATGTTCTACAAAGGTAAAAATGTCATACATGTGATCATTAATATAGTAAGTGGTTATGTTCCGCAGTGGGACGCAATACTACTAAGAGATAAACATTGGGATAAGGATAAGAGACGATATTCTGCTATGTGCAATAATGATAGTAAAAATTCTATCCAAAAATTCTCAAAAATTAATACTTCTGGTAGACAGTTTTGATAAGCAACTACCTTACCTAATTAAGTTATCCAAACAAGATTGACAAAACAAATGTCCACACGAGGTCTGCATTGGATCGACAAGAAGGAGATGACAGTAAGTACAAATATACTTCGCGTTGATTTTTTGCCGATCTTCATCACGGATCTTGATTCCTGGCATATTGAAATACTTTAAATCTTTTTCCAGTTTCAGTGAAACAAGCTAAAGCAACATTATTTAAGTATAAAAACACAAAGTTCGACAACTTTTGGTCGGCTAAAACTGCAAATCTTATGTGAGAAATTTATATTTCATTTTTCATTTCTGATAATAAATAATTATTGGATAATGTCAAGCGTGATATCCGGAATTATCTAAGGAGCTGTTCACATCAAACCGGCAACAGGGATTCAGCACGGCGTGAAATGATTTGAGTCATTGAAAGGAGTAAAAATGTTAAACGCAAAACTTACAACCTATTCTTAACCGTCATAAGTCATTTTAGTGGTAACTTTCAAATCAGGCTAAAATATTTGTTTCTATTTTAAAGTTTTTGTGAATTTGCAAAGTCAGAGCATAGAGAAATTGCTGACATAAGAGTATTTAATCTTTTCCATTTGCAAAAATGATTTAACGCTTCGCCGAATCTCGGCTACTGGTCTCATGTGAACAGCCCCTAAGTAGAGGTTGGCGTTATCAGTAGAAGACATAGGCTGAGAGGGGAGAAACGCCAACGAAGATTAGTAAATAACATTCATGTTGCAAAACCACTCATTCATTGATCGTGACTAAAACACCACACAAGTACATACAAGTACATACGAGTACATATGAGTGACATACGAGTACATACAAGTACATACGAGTACATACGAGTACATTTGAGTGACATACAAGTACATACAACTGACATGCAAATACATACAAGTACATACATCTGACATGCAAATACATACAAGTACATACATCTGACATACGAGTACACACGTCTGACATATGAGTACATACCAGTACATACAAGTGACATACGACTATATACTTGTCACAAACGAGAAATAGCATAATTTCTTCAATAATACATTCATATTTGCATTAACTTTTCCCTGTATTTGTCTGGACTCTAGGGCAACCATCTGATAGATTTAAATGCTGAAAAAGTATTTAACATTCATTTGTATGTTTCAGTAAAATTTGTTGTCTGTTGTGCGCAATGTCTTAATCTATTAAACGGTTTAAATGTATCAACAATGGTAGTCTTGCTTTGGAGTTGCCATAAAGTAAACTCTCGTACAAAAAATATTGAGCAGTTATTCTGAGAACTATTAGCGCATGTGTACACTATTTGTAATCTTATATTAATATATTAATAAGTTAAAAATCTTGGACAAAAATAAGAATTAGATGTACTTGTAATATAATTAATTGATGTGGATTTACTCCTCAAATGTTGCATTCATTTTATTTATTCTACCAAAGAAATATGAGGTAGTTTAGTAAGGAATCAATAAGATTGCACATTAGCTCATATCCAGCCTCTTTTTTAAAATTTATAAATAATTTATTTAAGTCTTTAAGATACTGATTTTACAGTTCAAAGACTGAATTACATCAGCTAGAACTTAGAAAAAATTAAAAGTAATCAGAAATTGTACGCATAATATGACACATATACGTAACACAGTGCAACTGTCATTTAATTCAAATATATATAATGTACATTTATTTCATATAGCACGTTTTGAAAGCATTATTTATACGTGGTTTATTTTATCGCTTTCATAAATATAGTGTGTCAAAAAGCGCTCAAATACTGGCAAATCGCATCGACAAAATACGTATAACAAATTCAACTGAAACATACAAATGAATGTAGTTTGAAAGTAAATACCTTTTCAGCATTTAAATCCATTAAATAGTTGCCCCAGAGTCCAGACAAATACAAGGAAAAGTGAACGCAAATATCAATGTATTATTGAAGTACAATTGTGTTATTTCTCATTAATGCCAGTATAGAGTCGTATATCACTCGTAAGTACTCGTATGTACTCGTATGTCACTCGTACATACTCGTATGTACTCGTATGAATGTATATAAATTGCCAATATTTGTCACTTACCACTCACAAGTCCAAAATTTCGAAATTAATTCAAGCGACGTATCTTGAAAACTATCACGGTAACTATAATAATGAAGCACTGTAATAATGTTCGAAACATTTTATGCTTTCATCACATAAACAAACTTACGCAAATTGGCAAAATAAGAACATTCTATGTACGTAACTCTGACGATGACGTGGGTGACTCACAATTTGACGTTTATGACTCATTAAATTACTTTCTTGCATTCTTTGTTGTTCGTGCAAATTTCATTACGTTTTTAAAAGTAAATGGTTTGAACATGACAGTATGTTTACATGTTTGTAGACGCATATCATTCAGTCTTGAGAAGGTGTTGATTTTGATTGACGTTAGTCAAAGCGGTAGTCATCTTCATTTCACACCGATACATTTCTACTGACGTGCCTACATTATCATATCGTATAAACAAAACGTTGCAACACTGAAAACTTGATATTTATCTCAATTTTCTCTTCACTTTTGACTATCGCTAAGAATGGCAAAACATCAACACAAATAACAGCAGTTCCTCTCGTGAAGTCACTAATCTAGAACTTAGTGGAAAATCATGACAAGTGAAATACGTCTTATGTTTATAGTAACGTTGACAAGGGGGGAGGGAAGGAGGGGCTTAACCCCTCCAATAATAAGAGGCAACGACTTTGCAAAAAAAGACGAAATCAGGATAAAAATAAGTAATGGAGAGGGGTGATACCAAGTAGACTACGTATGTTACTACCAATACCAACTCGTTTAATCCACAATTTGTCTACCAAGATTTTTACAATCGAACAGAAAAAATGAATGTCTTCAGTGGCTACTTAACGTACTTTGACACTTTGATCAGACAGGGGCCAGTTTTCATCGAGATACCGACACACGTCTATCTTTCACACACACTTTCTGACAGCATGTTGTCCCTAAATTCTTGGTGTGTTGTCAAGCAATACTCTCCTTGAGTTTCTGTTTGGCCTAGATACTCGTCGTATTCAAGCGCTTTTTCATGGCAACATAAACACTCGATTGCCTTTTTCGACAAAGTACAATGTCCACACTTACACCAACTAAGAGTTTGAAGGCGCCAAGCATTTGCTTTCTCAAATTCAGCATCTATTTCATCCTACGACAAGGACAAGTCGCTCTGCTCACTCTCCTGTTTGGAACCGCTTTCTTCACTTGTTTCGGCCTTTACTTCAGGTTCATATTGATAGGGCAGAACCTCACCCAGTTGAGTTTTGTTTATGTCATCCATTACAGCAAAAAACCCACAAAATATGCTTTTAATGTGTTGTAACGCCGTCAATCACAAAATATATTGTATTGTTGTTTTGACTGCTTATCAGCCATGACGTCACTACCGCTCGAGATAATTTTATCACAATTTTATCCAAGATGGCGAAATTTATAAATTTTTGCTGCAAATATCTCAGCAACAAAATATTTTTGAAAAAAATTTTGCTATTTTGATTGTTAGACATCACAAAGTTTCAAAAATATGCTAAAAAATTTTGGTTTCCAATGTCCTTTAAGTATTTAAATACGTCTTAATGTGTTTCGTTGTGTCAATGAAATTATTCTCAGTAAACAAAAATTTTGTGTTTTAAAGTATTGCTTTTGAGATGTTTTCTTTAGAACTGTTGATTTTTCGCATTTATTTACTTAGTAATAAGGCCGTATTCTCTTGCTCAAAAAATTGCTTAGGAAACAATTTTTACATGTTTGTAAATGTAGATCGTCCAGGTTGGTATAGTCCTGAGAAGGACTGTTTTTGTTGTTGTTGACTGACGTTTCGACAACCTTAGTGGTAGTCATCTTCAGAGTCAAATGAGGAGTAAACGTCAGGTTAGCCGTATTTGTTATCTGGTTCTTACGTCATTGTATTGTGTGAACAGGAAATGTGTGGGTGTCGATTGTGTATTGTCTTTGTGAATTATTGTGAAGTGAAATGTTTTTAGTTGTGATGGGTGATTTAAGTGTAATGTTTTTAGTTGTAATGTGTGGTTGTCAATTGTGTATTGTCATTGTGAATTAGTGTGAAGTGTAATGTTTCTAGTTGATCGTTTGTATTGTGAACAAGTCGTTTGTAAGGTGCCGGTAATTGCTGTGATCTGTTCAGGGGGGTTTGTTCCAAGTTGGTATACCAACTTTCTAATGTAAGCCGTTGTCTATAGTCAGTACTGTAAGTTGTGCATTTTGCTGAGTCCAAGTCAATGTTGTGCTTTGTGATTCGGTGATGTTCGGCAATGTGATTAGTTTTGTTTTGTTTCTTATTAGCTCGTTTGTGTTCAGTAAGTCTTATGTTTAAGTTCTTGCCAGTTTCCCCGATATAGGAGGCGTGGCAGTCGGAGCAGTTTATTTTGTAAATTGCACCTTTTCGTTCGTTGGGTTGTTCTTTGTCTTTTATGTTCGTTAGTACTTGTCGTAACGTTGTGATTGGTTTATGTGCGACAAGTATGTTGTATGGTCGTAAGATACGCGAGATAGTCTCAGACGTACCTTTGATGTAAGGTATCGTTGCTGTTGTCACTGAGTTGTTCGTTTCGTTGGGTTTGTAAGTGTTGCGTTTGATAAAGTCAGAGTTATAGTTGTTTTTGTCAAAAACACGTTATAATATAGTTTACATGGGCAATCTAAATATGCAGATGTTTTCGTTCTTTTTATCGCGATGCAAAAGTTTGTTGGAAAAGGATATCATGAAATAAAAGTATTGCCGGAGAGCGGGAACCAAAACTGAACACAAGTCGTCCAGGGAATACGGTCTATTTTCAGCAAATTATGGAGAATTCAACCCAAAAAGCACGGCAAATCTCTATTGAGGGACCATTAATTTAAAAAATTTTCAGGAAGAGCACTCCCCCAGAGAAGTTTGTATCTGGCAACGGCACTGCATATGACGTGGCAAATATATCATGATTACTGCGCATTTACGTGAACTTTAAAAGAATAGGTACGTGCGTACATTTAAGAAACCTCGACATGAACTCAATTCAAAACTTCAATTGATATATAGTTATTAAAACATTTTGTGAAAAATGACACGTCGTTCACTCAACTCAAATCAAACGCTTATCTACTTCTGCTTGACAAACCTATACAAGTTGTGACTAGCATTGCTAGGTTTGAACACTTCCAGTAATCATAAATGGAATTATTTATGAAAGCCTTTGGTGCATCGTAATTTTTAAGAAAGGCTGTATTTTTTTGAAGCGATTAAAACGAGGCACGATAGCTGCAAAGAAGTTTTTAACCTTTTATAAGACTTGAATTCTTCCCATCACCCAATACGCATGTCCTGTTTTCTGCAGGAACCTATTCAAGTATTTGATTATTACTTTACTTTGAAGTCGAGAAACGAGGAGTGCAAATTGTTTTCCAGAGTGTAAACTATCAAGATGCTCGTAGAAGTTATGACTTGAACATTTTATACGATCATCCGACAAGCCTACTTTTTCAAGATGATCCCATTCACAGGCTAAACCATCTGCTGCCTAAATTGAAACTGATTTTGGACTACGGAATATGCATAGTTTTAATTTTTCTCTCAGTAACACAACTAATGGGTATATTTAGTAACTCAAGAAATATATATCTTACACCAAAATTTATCTAGTTTTATGTACCACACGTCTAAATATGATTATACACAACTTCGTAATCAAGTTATATCCTTAAACTATGTAAATTTGTACACATTTCAGCGTAAGGTGGTAAAGATTTAACTCTGTAAATCATTTATCAATCCACGTCATCTATCAAAAAAAGCTGATTTTAAACAATATAAACTTAAATGAGCGTAAAATCCTTATTCTTTTTTAGATTTAGACATAGAAGTGATGTTAGCCGAAAAAATATAATCCCAATTTTTTTCCAAACCATCTCAAACACATCAAGAAAAATGCCCCACTCTTTTTAAACGAGTTTATACTTTTAAAAATCAAACAAAATTAAAGAAGGAAAACTAAGCATTTGTTGTTCAATAAATAAATAACAAACGAAAGTGATTGCATTGGTCTTTCGAACTTTTTGGAAGAAAGTCTGAATCTAATCTCATACTTCGAACTTTAATTTCAAAAGCATTTTTCATGAAATATAGCTTCCTCTTGAAAAGTATTTTTGTATGAGATATCATTTCCAGTAGCTGTAAACTCAGTCGACGATCATTTTTATAAACAATAATCCAATTTGAAGAAACATTTATCAAATAAATATAAACTAAACTGTTTAGTCAACAATCATCTTAATAAAGAGGGTATCATCTTTGATATACTGGCGATTATTTAAACTTTCCAATGGCATGAAAAGTGGTGATCCGGAAGCGATATTCATATCAGACCTTGGTCGTTGAAATGAGGAACTTTGAGGATCTGAATGAAAAGCATCAATCATGTGATCACCATTTCCTTGATCCATTAACATCATTGTGATCTTCTTTTGGAAAGGCCATGATTGTAGAGCATCGTAATCACCTAGGAATAATAAAAACTATTAAAACAAATAATACACAAATAAAAACTAATAAAACGACTTGTCTTCGTAAATAAAGTTCAGATAGCATTTTCGAACACCAACGTTACTAGACACAAAAGTTTCCGAAGTTTTGGATAAATTATAGTTTAGATAGCAGGCAGGGATGACGCAATTGCACAAACAAATTTCCAAAAAGTTATTAAACCGTTTTATCGGTATTAATAAGTAATGTCACTTGCTTATACAATTCAAATCTTGAGTTTAAAAAACGATAATTTTTTGAGTGATATTTTGTATTTTTTTTATAAGTTAAAGAATACGTAAAGGCCAATGTCAATTTTAACTCACGAATTAATTAAATGAAGATATGATCTTCGCACTTTGCTGGACAATTTAAGCAATTGTCTCATGAACCTGAATAATTTCAAACACCGCACTGCATAAAACATTCTTTCATATGGCATTCCTTTCACGAATAAATGTTAAAAGTTTAGAAGATTAAGAATTTTATCAAGATAATCGTCTTTTATGATCAAGGAGTTTAACACTAGAAACACTGATATTCTACCAGAATGAACATGACAAAAGTGTACTGGGCAGATTTTCAGTTAAGATATATGAGGTTGTTTGGTTCATTGATATGTTTGAGAAGTTTCTCGTCGTCGATAAAAAAGATGCAAAGAGTAGTTCAAAGTAAAGGACTTAAGACATTGAACATTTGACGCAAGTTACAATCAAGGACCACAAGCATCTTACTATTGACAACTGTTCCCTCAAATGCATGTGTTTTGCAGAGATTAATGTAGAGTTTATATGAAATGCAGGATTTTTCATGGAAAAGTTACGTTATTTTTAAGCCTTTACTGGTTTAGCTGGATTCTATCGCCAGTTTGGTTTGAGATCATTTCGTGAATGTTGTCATATAACAATGATGAAAGAGAAAGCATTTAAAAAGTAACAAACTGTTTTATCAGTCAGATTCATGATGCTCGCAAATCGTATAATTCAAAGTGATTATATTCGATATGTAATTAAACATGATTACCTGATAAGTTACTTACTTCTGTGGCGAGCTTTGTAATTTACATCTAAAAACCACAATATTACTCATAAAACCTTTCCTTAATGGGGCTTTTGCGCCAAAACATAACATCAACTAAAATCCATCTGTCAAACAGATATGTTACGTAATATTACGTAAAGCTATGTCAATACCATCCCCCACCACCAAGTTTGTGTTCTTTTAAATGTTTGAAAGGTAATTTTTAATTTTCCTCGTAACCCTCTGATGGTAATAGTACCATGATCTTAGTGAAGGGCCTTTCGTATGTTGACGAATTCATTTTGATTTTGACATTGCGAATTCTGCCATCTTTTCCTGGAAAAACGTTCACTATCCGTCCAATGGACCTATTTTCCACGCACAGCATTTATTTCTAGCACAATAACTACATCGTCTACCCGAACGTTCTTTTCTCCATAGTCCATTTTTTTCTAGGTATCAGTGACGGAAAGACATCCCTTGACGAACGTTTCCAGAAACTATCTATAATCGTCTGGACAAATCCAACTCTATGTTGAGGGTTTTTAGTTTCCAAGAACGGACCCTGTGGTATTCATGAGGATGATCCACCGAGAAGGATGTCATTTGGACGCAAATACGCTCCGTCAACGGGATCACTTGGGAGTCTTCCAATTAAATTTGTGGACTCCAACAAACACGTGTAGAACTCGAACGCGGTTAATACTTGTTCACCGATTGCTATCTTCAGCGCTCTCTTTGCACTTTTGACTAACGACTCCCCTCAGCTGCTGTGATGAGGTGCTGTTGGTGTGGTGAATTTCAAGGTCATACCCTTCTCTGAACCAAATTCTTCTAATTTTAACTGATCTCGCCCTTCAATCATTGCCTTTAATTCCCGTTCAGCATCGTCGAGTTGAGAACCATTATCACTCATCATAAGACTGGGTTGCCCACGAATGGAGAAAAATTGTCGCAACGTTTGTAAACATTCCATTGTAGAACAGTCAAGTGCCATTTCTAAGTGGACTGCTCGGGTGTTTAAGCAAGTGAAGATAACTCCGTAAATCTTTGACTTCTTGTTTCTACTAATCTTGACGTGATAAGGACCAAAATAGTCACACGACGTGTGGTAAAATGGTGGTGAATGTGTCTTTAGACGTGTAACAGGAAGTTCGACCATGTATTGCTCTTCGGTTTTTGCTTGTCTTTTACGACATACAACACAGCGGTACTTAACAGTCTTCGCCAGGTCATGACCTCTTACGATCCAATATTTTTCTCTAATTTTCGCAACGGTTGATACAACTCTATCATGACCCGCTTCATCATAACAACGAGTGATCAACAGTAATGTGCCATTGTTTCGAGGCAACAGTACAGGATGTCTCCTATCGTATGAGATAACAGCTTCACCTACCCTTCCACCAACTCTTATAATACCCTTTTGGTCAGTGAATGGACTTAACACTTTGAATTCTTTCTTCTCTACACGACAGCAAAGCGATTTTTGAGCTAGTTTTATTAGATAAACTTCAGCTTCCTCTAAATTTTTAACAAATCCACAGCAATGATTCTCTGTTTCATCTTGCTCGTCAATGTCCAGATTTTTATTTTTTAAACTTTCTTGTACCTTATGGATGAATGTCAGAACGTAACCGGTAACACGAATGAGCTTTTTCCAACTAGAAAATTTGTCGTACTGGATTATGTCTTCATACTGTGAGACGTGGGATATCGTACAAGCTTTTCGACGTTCTAATTTATCGGTTTTAGAATACAATTGTGAAGATGTCGACGTTTCGTCTCTTAACCAATCTTCATCCGATACCTTGAGAAAATTAGGACCATGTTTCCATCTACCAACCAATTGTTGGGGGATATACCTCTTGAAACATCATCTGCGACATTCTGCAAACCAGCTACATGTCTCCATTGGGTGGGATTCGATTTTCTTTGGATTTCAGCAATTCGCACTGACAAAAAGGGTTTGAACTCTCTAGCATTACTTCTGATCCTGGAGAGGAGAATCTGAATATCAGAAACGAAGACTGTTTGTTTGAACTGTAATCTGGTTTCTTCTGATATGGACTGAAATAACCGTGTGGCCAACACTGCTGCTTGCAATTCCAATCTCGGTATTGACATCGATTTCAGTGGTGCAACTCTGGATTTTTCACGGAAGAACTGATTCCAAAACGTTTGATGTTCCATGGGTAGATCTTTGCCCAATCAATACCTTCCAACCAAAGCTTCTGCGTCCCTATTTTTGTTTGAATGAGAAACGTTGCAGCAATATCAAGCGGATCAAATATTCGAGCGATTTGGCTCAAAACAGCTCTTTTGGTTAGTCTTATCTTCTCAGGTGGTCGAACTTTAAAACTTACCGTATCATTATGGGGATTCCATATAGTTCCAAGCAACTTTTCTTGAACAGGACCCTCCAAACATTTTGTTTCAGACTTGTCGAATTCCTCGAGGACAGTGTTTTCTGCATTTAATTTCTTGTTCGACAATCATCCTTTAACTTGAAATCCACCGGTTTCCAGTACCTTATCCACTTCTTTTAGTAATCTTTCGGCTTGTTCCATAGAATGAACTGACTCACAGATGTCATCCATGTATGTATTATCCGTGTTGACTTTCGATGCTTCAGGGTGATCTTTTCAAACTTCTTTGGCAGTTTTTCGAAGTGCTGTCAATGCCAAAGCTGGAGCTGGCTTGTCGCCAAATGTCACCACTGTTTCTACATATACGTCAGGCTAACGATCAACTTCCATGTCTCTCCAGAGATAACGATGAACATGTTGGTCTTGTTCTGCTATAAGTATCCTATGATACATTTTGGTAACATCGGCAATTATCGCGACTTCATTTTCTCTGAAACGCAACAGGACCCCAAATAGAGTATTCAGAAGATCCGGACATTTCATCCAGTAATCGCTTAATCGTGTTGAATACGATTCTAACTGGCGTAGATTTCTTCTCACTTTTTACGACTTCATGGTGTGAAATGTAGTGCACAGGTCCTTTGTGTGACTGCAACTCTTCATTTAGTCAAGTTCCGCGAAAAATTAATTTCCTTCATTTCTTGCATTTGTCGATTATAGGCTATTGCATCATTAGGAATTTACGCTAAACGACGCTCAGTAGCCTCCAGCTTGATCTTTGCTTATTTCTTGTTGTCCGGTTGTTCAGACGGATCCTTAATCCAAGGATATGGAGTAAGCCACTGTTTACCAACTTTTCGACACGAGTCTTCAATGATCTTTGCTTCGCATTCATCCATAGAGCTCCTTTTGACTACTTTACATGAACATCGTTTTCCTTCTATACCCATTGCCTCAGTCGTCCAAAAGTCTGTCATGTCGATAGGCAATGCACTCTTGACATGAAAGACTTGGCTGACTTCGGTTCCCACTCTTATACACACTCCAAAAACAACCCATCCCAACCCAGTATGCAGCTTTTGGTATTCTATTCCTACCAAAAGATCGATAGGCCCATTTTTTCTTCTGATCTTTCCTCTATCAAGACCAAACCTGAGTTCATACTTTCTAGCTTGACATTTGCCATGTCATTATAGATGTATGGTACACCAACGGAAGTTATCATGTGAGTAGAATGATTTTCGAAAGACTTAACGGGAAACCTGTATGCTTTTGTTGCAATTTCTTCTTCCTCTCCACCAACTTTCGCCATTGTTATTGTCACAGCTTTCCCTTTCAGAGCAATTTCTTTTGCAAGTGACCGACAGATGAGACTTATTTGAGATCCACTATCAAGTAAAAAATTTCCTTGTTCTTTTCTATTGCCAGAGACGATTATTTCTGCAATAATTGATGGTAACAATGTTTCCCCATTTGTTGTGACAGATTATACCTGAGGAGTGTATTGGTTGGTGTGTAAAAATGGGTGATGAAAGAACTTGCATTGACTTCCAATTACCATTTCACTGCATTAGCGCCTGCGCGAGCAAGTGTAGGCATTATGACTTCTACCAGCTGGTTTTAAACAGACGAAAAAACATTTCTTGAGCTAGACTGAAGCGTTCTTTTGGATTCATCTGCAGAAATCTTTCACACTGATCGATCCAATGTTCAAAAGTCTCACACAGCAAGCATTAGTGACTAGAGCTATTATTTTCTTGAATATGGTTTACTTTTACTTCGTATAAGGACTTAATACTACGTCCTGCCGGAAAGAGATCAAAATGCTTGCAGCGATGGTTGAACCAAAATTGTTGGCGTATGCGTCTGACGTTGCTTGCAAAACGTATGTAGTCGTTAGCAAGTTGTTCGCTCTGTCGTCCAAATAATCGTAATAAAGTAAATGGTTTGAACCCGGAAGTGTCGTTACATGTTTGTAAATGTAGATCGTCCAGGTTGGTATAGTCCTGAGAAGGACTGTTTTTGTTGTTGTTGACTGACGTTTCGACAACCTTAATGGTATTCATTTTCAGAGTCAAATGAGGAGTAAACGTCCGGTTAGCCGTATTTGTACTGGAAGTAAGTCTAGGTGAGGCAGAGCTCCAGTAGCTCCATAATGTCTTCTGTCGGTAATGGCAGTACGTCCGTGGTGTTTGTAATGAGCGTTTTTGCACAAGTGAGTGCCAGATTAAGTGGCATACTGGTGAACAGTGATTTCACATCAAAAAACACTAGTAAATAGTTGTCCTGTATTTGTATAGTGCTCAGTTTTTTAATGAAAGTTTTAGTAGATTGTAGCTTGTGTTTTGATTTGCTTGTAAGTGGTTGCGGTATGTCAGTCAAGGACTTTGAGAGTTCGTAAGTAGGCGAACCACAGAATGATACAATTGGTCGCATGGGTATTTGTGGTTTGTGAAGTTGTAGTAGTCCGTATAATCTGGGTGGTCGTGGTACTGAACATCTGAGTCGATAGTAAATACGTTCAGTTATAATGTTAGATTTTCTCATAGACAAGATCTTGCTGTAAAGTTTGCGTACTAGTGATGGTGTTGGGTCTTGTTTGAATTGTTCATACGTTTGTCTGTCGTTAACAAGGTTGCCCAATTTGTCGAAGAAATCATTCCTGTCCATGACCACAGTCACACGTCCTTTGACTGCTGGTAAAATGACGATGTTGTTGTCGTGCTTTAGTCGTTTGAGTGCTTGTTGTTCGTCCTTAGTCAAGTTTTTATCACGTATAGAGGACGATTAAAAAGCGGAGGCTACCCTGCTTCTGATCTCGTCTATAGTTGTCTCTAACAAGTCTCTTTGATACGCTAGGACAGCTGCGACACTTGAGACTATCGTCTCAGTCGGGATTCGTCTAGGTGTTATGCAATGTTTTAGTCCGTAAGATAGTAGTCGTGTTTCAGTTTCGCCTAATGAGCGGGAACAAATATTCCTCACCCAGTTATCGTCATGTTTATGTCTTGTACGTGTTTTAGTGCGTTTTAAACGTTCAACTTTTGTTGTTGTTTGATTTGGTGTTGTGTTTCTGTCTTGTTTGCTCGTTTCTCTGCAATAGTTTGTATCGTAGAAAGTAAAGTATCACTTACTGTTGTTGGTATGAGTTCCTTCAGTTTGTCTTTGTTCTTGTTGCTTGATGTAATAGTTGATTCGTCTGTGACAGTCGCTAATCCGTGCTCTTATCAATCGTCTGCTGGTAGATTTGACAATCTGAATAGCCTCTTGTGTGTTCAACGGGGACTTAATTCTAAGTCCTGCCGGAACAAGACCAAAATCCTTGCAGCGGTGGTTGAACAAGAGTTGTTGGCGTATGCGTCTGCCGTTGCTTGCAAAACGTACGTAGTCGTTAGCAAGTTGTTCGCTCTGTCGTCTAAATGATCGTAATAAAGTAAATGGTTTGAACCCGGAAGTGTCGTTACATATTTGTAAATGTAGATCGTTCAGGTTGGTACAGTCCTGAGAAGGACAGTTTTTGTTGTTGTTGACTGACGTTTCGATAACCTTAGTGGTATTCATTTTCAGAGTCAAATGAGGAGTAAACGTCCGGTTAGCCGTATTTGTACTGGAAGTAAGTGGAGGTGAGGCAGAGCTCCAGTAGCTCCATAATGTCTTCTGTCGGTAATGGTAGTACGTCCGTGGTGTTTGTAATGAGTTTTTTTTTACAATTGCCAGATTAAGTGCCATACTGGTGAACAGTGATTTCACATCAAAAAACACTAGTATATAGTTGTCCTGTATTTGTATAGTGCTCAGTTTTTTAATGAAAGTTTCAGTAGATTGTAGCTTGTGTTTTGATTTGCTTGTAAGTGGTTGCGGTATGTCAGTCAAGGACTTTGAGAGTTCGTAAGTAGGCGAACCACAGAATGATACAATTGGTCGCATGGGTATTTGTGGTTTGTGAAGTTTTGGTAGTCCGTATAGTCTGGGTGGTCGTGATACTGAACATCTGAGTCGATAGTAAATACGTTCAGATATAATGTTAGATTTTCTCATAGAGAAGATCTTGCTGTTAAGTTTGCGTACTAGTGATGGTGTTGGGTCTCCTTTGAGTTGTTCGTACGTTTGTCTGTCATTAACAAGGTTGCCCAATTTGTCGAAGAAATCATTCCTGTCCATGACCACAGTCACACCTCCTTTGACTGCTGGTAAAATGACGATGTTGTTGTCGTGTTTTAGTCGTTTGAGTGCTTGTTGTTCGTCCTTAGTAAAGTTTTTGTCACGTATAGAGGACGATTAAAAAGCGGAGGTTACCCTGCTTCTGATCTCGTCTATAGTTGTCTCTAACAAGTCTCTTTGATACGCTAGGACAGCCTCGACACTTGATACTATCGTCTCAGTCGGGATTTGTCTAGGTGTTATGCAATGTTTTAGTCCGTAAGATAGTAGTCGTGTTTCAGTTTCGTCTAATGAGCGGGAACAAATATTCCTCACCCAGTTATCGTCATGTTTATGTCTTGTACGTGTTTTAGTGCGTTTTAAACGTTCAACTTTTTGTTGTTGTTTGATTTGGTGTTGTGTTTCTGTCTTGTTTGCTCGTTTCTCTGCAATAGTTTGTATCATAGAAAGTAAAGTATCACTTACTGTCGTTGGTATGAGTTCCTTCAGTTTGTTCAGTCTTTGTTCTTGTTGCTTGATGTAATAGTTGATTCGTCTGTGACAGTCGTTAATCCGTGCTCGTATCAGTCGTCTGCTGGTGGATTTGACAATCTGAATAGCCTCTTGTGTGATCAACGGGGACTTAATTCTAAGTCCTGCCGGAATGAGACAAAAATCCTTGCAGCGGTGGTTGAACAAGAGTTGTTGGCGTATGCGTCTGACGTTGCTTGCAAAACGTACGTAGTCGTTAGCAAGTTGTTCGCTCTGTCGTCCAAATGATCGTAATAAAGTAAATGGTTTGAACCCGGAAGTGTCGTTACATGTTTGTAAATGTAGATCGTCCAGGTTGGTATGGTCCTGAGAAGGACTGTTTTTGTTGTTGTTGACTGACGTTTCGACAACCTTAGTGGTATTCATTTTCAGAGTCAAATGAGGAGTAAACGTCCGGTTAGCCGTATTTGTACTGGAAGTAAGTCTAGGTGAGGCAAAGCTCCAGTAGCGCCATAATGTTTTCTGTCGGTAATGGTAGTACGTCCGTGGTGTTTGTAATGAGCGTTTTTGCACAAGTGAGTGCCAGATTAAGTGGCATACTGGTGAACAGCGATTTCACATCAAAAAACACTAGTAAATAGTTGTCCTGTATTTGTATAGTGCTCAGTTTTTTAATGAAAGTTTTAGTAGATTGTAGCTTGTGTTTTGATTTGCTTGTAAGTGGTTGCGGTATGTGGTGTTTGTAAAGAGGTTTTTTCTACAAGTAAGTGCCAGATTAAAGTGGTTATATCACGAATTTTAGCCCCCCTTTTTTATTAGCTAAATTGAAAGACCTTATTTCAGTGATTTTAAATCTGCAATTATAATTGAAATTGGATTGGTGAAAGTGATTTTACGGAGGTTCAAAGTCACGATTTTCAGCATTTTTTTGCGAACTTTTTGATCGGTATGCTAATGAGTTGTGACGTAGATAGTTGAACACATATATCAACATGGCGTATTCTACTAGTAATCTTAATAAGAAACGCGGAGGAAAACGCTGTGTTGCTGGCGGACCTAATCAAATTAGTTGCGCCAATGATTCAAAACAGAAGGAATGTCGATGCATCTGTTTCCTAATAAAGAAACAGAGCCGCAAAGACATAGAAAATGGTAAATTTTGTGCGTAAACATAGACCGGGTTTTGAGGCTTCCTCTACCTCGTGTCTGTGTTCTGCGCATTTTGAAGATTCTTGTTTTGACCTTAATTTGAGCGTGCAAGTCAAGCTCAAAAGAAGGTTGAATAAAGATGCTATCCCAACCATTGACGTGGCTGGGATTCCTGAACCATTACAGGACGAAATAACCGATCGAAAGCGCAGACAAGTAAGTTTACGCTTGTTTATGTTAATTTTTCTTTTGTCATATGTAAATTCGATATATGTTTTGTAGATTATTCGACATACTCTCCATAAGCCATCGCTGAAGGAAACATGTTCTCTCGATGAGGAAGTACCATCTACTAGTGATGGAGCTGAGCATATTTTAGGATGTAATGATCTGCATTTTTTCCTTAGTGGAACAGCAAAGACAGCAGTTACAAGACCTAACAGATGATGCAGATCAAATATTAAATAGCTCTGGGAATAAAAGTACTCGCAAATGTACTAAATGCAAAGCTCCAATGAAAGGACATCCTCGAGGTCAATGCTTCACTGAAAAAGAATAAATTGAAGTTGGTAGATGATAGGGCAGTGGTCAGACATTGCTTGGAGCCTGTCTGGAATGGAGAAGTAAGGCACCTCCTTCCCACCACCAGCCTGAGGGTTCACCTTAGGCAAGTGATAGTACCCTCTAGCCTCCCTATCTGGGCACTGATATACACACCTTTCCTGATGATTACAGTATTAATATAACATTGAATGGTATGTATACTTGTCAGATTGAAGATGACTATCTCACTCAATTGTGCAACTAATTAATTTTCATGAATAATTTTTTTTATTGTAGTTTAATGCTCAACATGCCCTTTGTGGATGCAGTGCACTCAAGTGTGAAGACCTTATAAGATAAGTTCATGTGGCTTGCTATTTTCCATTTTTACATTTATGCTATGATTTAATTGCATATAATTTTTCTTTTTTTTTCCCAGACTGACATTGAAGAAAAGATTTTCTTTACCGTATAGTGCATCCATATATCTCCTATTTGGTTTTCATCTAGGCATATTCCTGACCATTCTAAACTCAGCAAAGAAGGCCAACAGTCTCTACAGTGCACAAGTTAAAAGACCTTTCCATCATCGCCCCTCTGATGGTATGTAACCTTTTGTGTTACCACTTGGATATGCTTTCCGAATAAAGTGGTAAACACAAGCAGGTAAAGGCCGAGTATTCTCCCATCCCATAGACCCACAAAACCATCGCATCAACCATCTGTATGCCACAGCTCTCAAGTACCTGAAGTAAATAAAAAGGTTGGACTAATTATTGTTGATGAAACAATGTTGATGATAACATTCTTTCTCATACAATTTACAATCTTACATATTTAATGATTGTGATGCTTGGCGGCGATAAGCACGTCCATTCCTATCTCTCAATAGTGGCCCGACGTTTTCAAGGACAGCCTCATGAACTAAAGGCCCAAATTTGGCATGCTGTGTTATGCATGATATTTTCTCAATGCTGCCATCGAATGTCATTTTCTGCAAAGCTGGTCCTATTTCCTTACAGCATCTGTACTCTAATGCGCCTTCTAACAAATCGGTATGACAGCATTGACAATTACACCTGAAACGTGGGAGCATTGTGGTTTATAAAGTAACTTTATGTATATTACAAACAGGAGAAAACAACAACTTACCATTCACTGAGTGGAATTACGCCATCACTTCGTTGTTCTAAGGTCGCAGGAGAATTCCATCGGGATCATCTGGAGTATGCACTTCATCACCATCTCCTGCGAGCGGTTCATCGTCATATGCGAAGTCGTTTAAATGCTCGACATAACCCACGGATTCCGAGCTCGAATCAGATACGCATTCAGACATCGAATTCGAATTATCTGAGCACTGATTTGAAGCCATACTTTCCGGACAACTTGTTTTTTAATATTTTATTGAAAATACTGTCATTATTTGTTTTTAACACAAGAAAAACGACAACAAAATCACCTTCTATAATATAATATTATATTGACGGAAACAGACGTTTTCAACTAACTACGTCACAAGTATCAATATGGCGTCGTAAAAAATTCGGAGGCAAAATTAAGGAACTTATATTTATCTGTTTAAGTCCAGCGACATGTCATAGTTCTTCAAATAATCCAAATTTTCACTTAAGCTAATAAAAAAGGGGGGCTAAAATTCGTGATATAACCCCTTTAAGTGGCATACTGGTGAACAGTGATTTCACATCAAAAAACACTAGTATATACAGTACCGACCTCTAGTAACATGACATGACTCGCGAGTATCGAGTGGCGAGTGGGCGAGTGACTCGCGAGTCAATTGCGAGTGACTCGCGAGTGACGAGTGGCGAGTGGGCGAGTGACTCGCGAGTCAATTGCGAGTCATTCTCGAGTGTGTGAAGTTTGCGAGTGAATAAGTGACTCGCTGTTTGCGAGTGAATAAAATAACTCGCAAAAATTTCCGACAACGACTCTTCATTTGAAGCAATATCTCGGTACCTAATGACGTTAAAATCTTTTGAATTTTTTTACAAAAGCATTTTAATAACTTCACATTTCTCATGGCACCAACGTTATACGTAAAGCGGTAGAGACCATAGAGAAATTACTGAGAAAATCAAAGTAACTCTCAAAGATTTTCTTCTAACAGTCTTAGATTGTTGACATATATTATCTTAAGATAGAATACATTCAAAAACGAATATTGTTTGAGGTCAAATATTTAAGGAGTGTAGCTATGAGATGAGTGTGCGTATAATCTTTTAAATTTGGTTCCGAAAGAACTTCATTGACTTCACGTTTTTGATGTGTTACACAGACGATATTGATAAAGGCCATAGACATTTAATAGCAATCAATGAAATAAAACCACGTGTATAGTTAATGGCTAGATGATAGCTTTTGCGATTCACTTACCAGTAGAAATGTTTAAAAATGAGATTAGTTTCTGAAACAATTTTATTGACTTCACAGCACTATACACATTTAATTAATAGCAAGCAACGATAAGCTTCAAAATTTAATAAATATGGCTAATTTATGACTGTACCAAATTTCAGAACCAAATTTAAAAGATTATACGCACACTAATCTCATAGCAACATTCCTTAAATATTTGACCTCAAACAATATTCGTTTTTGAATGTATTCTATCTTAAGATAATATATGTCAACAATCTAAGACTGTTAGAAGAAAATCTGTGAGAGTTACTTTGATTTTCTCACTAATTTCTCTATGGTCTCTACCGCTTTACGTATAACGTTGGTGCCATGAGAAATGTGAAGTTATTAAAATGCTTTTGTAAAAAATTCAAAAGATTTTAACGTCATTAGGTACCGAGATATTGCTTCAAATGAATAGTCGTTGTCGAAAATTTTTGCGAGTTATTTTATTCACTCGCAAACAGCGAGTCACTTATTCACTCGCAAACTTCTCACACTCGAGAGTGACTCGCAATTGACTCGCGAGTCACTCGCCCACTCGCCACTCGTCACTCGCGAGTCACTCGCAATTGACTCGCGAGTCACTCGCCCACTCGCCACTCGATACTCTCGAGTCATGTCATGTTACTCGAGGTCGGTGCTGTAGTTGTCCTGTATTTGTATAGTGCACAGTTTTTTAATGAAAGTCTCAGTAGATTGTAGCTTGTGTTTTGATTTGCATGTAAGTGGTTGCGGTATGTCCGTCAAGTACTTTGAGAGTTCGTAAGTAGGCGAACCACAGAATGACACAATTGGTCGAATGGGCATTTGTGGTTTGTGAAGTTTTGGTAGTCCGTATAGTCTGGGTGGTTGTGGTACTGAACATCTGAGTCGATAGTAAATACGTTCAGATATAATGTTAGATTTTCTCATAGAGAAGATCTTGCCGTTAAGTTTGCGTACTAGTGATGATGTTGGGTCTCGTTTGAATCGTTCGTACTTGTTTGAATAGTTCGATGGCCTGAGTTGGCATCTTGTTCAATCTTAGATTATTACATAGATATTGTAAAAAACTAAATGGTTTGAACCCGGAGTATCGTTACATGTTTGTAAATGTAGATCGTCCAGGTTGGTATAGTCTTGAGAAAGACTGTTTTGTTCTTGTTGACTGACGTTTCGACAACCTTAGCGGTAGTCATCTTCAGAGTCATTTGACGAGAAAATATTGAAATGTAACCCGCAACACAAGGCCCCCGATAAATTTAAGGCGGTAGAAATTAAAAATACTGAAATGCTTTTACCTTTCATGACAACAAAAAACAAAGATAAATGAGTTCCCTTTCCAAAACCATCACCATTCATATAGATCTTAGCACACATCTTGTAACCATATTGCGAACTGTAGAATGGTGCACTGTACAAGGCTGTTTTTATACCATTAATGGCGTCCTGTCTTTTTCTATTGTAGTTATCTATTTTCCACAGTAACGTACCATTGTAGCTGTGTATGGCTTGATTCGACCCCAGTGCACGCGAGCCACGTTGCGCTTCAAGGTCGGTAATCTTCACCGTGTTTCTCGCGAGTGATTCATCAATTTGATCTAAGCGCTCACGATATCGTAGTAAAGTTGAGGAATTTTCTCTCACTTGTCGTTCGAGAGTTGGAATTTTATCACGCATCGAAGAAACTTCTAATGACGAGTTGGCATTATTACTATCATTATCACCACGAGCCTCGAGATTCTCAATTCTCCTTTCCAGACCTGTAAGTTTACCCACTAACATAACAAATTTCTCTGAAAGATTCGCACGAACAGCAGTAACTTGATCAGCCATGTTTTGAACAGCAGTAGTAAACTCTGGACGTGGTACATAGTTACTTAACTGTGTAACAAATGCCATAACATATCGTAACAGGAGGCTCACATGATCAATTAAATTGTCATTCATATGTTGACGGATCTCCCTTCGTTTTATCGTCTGTGGAAAGAAAGACAAAGATAATACCAACATATTCCTGACAAAAAATTACAAATTAGCCACAATAAATCGTTGTTTCAAAACAAATATAATTAAATATAAATATTTAAACATAATTAAATCTAATAAAATTATAACAACCAATAATAAAATGATTAAATCAAGTATGCTAACTTGTAATTCAACAGTACAAATATAGAATCATGTCAAAGGTTTTTGATGAAAATTTTGTTTAGAAACAGTTTCAAATTTGAATATTTCATTGATAACATGAGATAATAAATCACTTTATATTCTCTTACTTTATCATAGTTACATCCAATAGCTTGAAATTCACATTTAGTCGGCACTTCATCACAGGTTGTACTTTGATGTTGTTCAATATCTTTCCTTGGTATCTTTTTCTTACAATATTTACAAACCACAGGATAATATTCACACACATTTTCTTCGTGATCCTGCATGTTAAATAAAGTAAACAAAAACTTAGAAAGTAAAATCCGGTATAATGTCTTGAAATATAGAAAGATGGTTGGTAACAAATGATAGACAAAAATATAATGACGTTTAAAGTCATACAATTTTATAAATATTGAAACAGGAGGAAAGCGCTCATTTATTTTACTCCTGTATTTTTGTACAAAAAGTCCAACAATATGACCCAACGGGTATAAACACATCGTGATGAACACAGATTAGCACTTTTGGCTATATCTCCATTCTGTTTTCCTTTAATCCGCCTGAGAATATTCTGCATACCTTAAGTGAAGCATACGGGACATCTTTACCACAATATTCACATTTTACATTTCGATATTCACATTCATTCTTCAAATGTTCGCCAAGGAGAGAGCGAGGTAACTGAATGTTACACTGCTTATGTACGCAGCTGATGAGCGCATGCTCACAAACTTGATAATGACCCTGACAAAAAAGAAACTTAATAAGTAAAAATACCAAACTTTTTTAATAAATTTATCAACTCAACTCACTTCCAATTCTTCGTAGGAGCCAAACCATTTGCATTGTTCAGAAGGACAATGTAAACGAATACTTTTCAACTCACGTTTCGTAAAAGCATCAGGGAAAACCTGTATATAAGTTTCATAAAAGTACAAAGATTGGTGTAATAATTGCATATTGGTAGATGAAGATGTTGAGAAAGGAAGCTCTTTGTACAGGAGTTTCTTAATAAGCAATTGATACAGCTGTATGGAAGTTTCCTTTTAAAACTTTAGAATATTTTCACTTACATCATTTCGGCTCAATTTTTCTTGATCTTCAGGACATTTTGGATCAGGATCTCTACAGATTAAAAGAACATGAAAACAAGTAAAAAAAAAAACGTTAAATGTAAAACAGAGATCATGTTTAGAAACCTAACAGACAATATTCGTTGTATGATGAACTTAAAATTAGAATATTAAAATCTTTTTGGGAGGTTCTAATCATCATGTTTAAATGAAGTATAGCACGCAAAAATGAGCGCTGCTGACATCATCGATGTCAGAGTTTCGGGATACGTCGTGTATAGATGAAATGTAAGATACCACATAGAGATGAAAAATCACGACGCCTAGATAAGAGAAACTACATAGGGGCATGTAAATCCACATCAGCTCATAATGTGGTTGTAACACACGATACAACATTGGATGAGATACAACATTGCAAATAATCCATTTAATCGAAAACTTTAAACCACCTTTTCAGTTGACAGTTTTGATAGAAAATTATCTTACCCAAGTATAATGTTAATACAAGATAGACAAAACAAATGTCCACAGATTGTCTGCATTGGATTGACAAGGAGGAGATGACAGCGAGTACAAATATACTTCGCGTTGATTTTTTCTCGATCTTCATCACGTATTTTGATTCCAGGCATCTTGGATGAAGTTAAATCGTCTTACACTGCAGAAAAGAGAGTACTCCATGTTATTGTTTGCTACTATATGTATAATAAAATAGAGACTTTGTCGTACTTTTCTATTAGCAGACGTTGACACTTGTGGAGTAGTCTGCCGAAATGCATTGTGTGGTTTAGTTTCATAACAGTTTTTTTTAAAACTATTGGGTTAGTGTTCTGTGCTTAAAACAGTTCTTTTAAGAACTATTAACTTATTACTTTTGCCGTTCACCATGGTATTTACGATCTTTAAAACGATTTACTATCAGTGTCCAATTGCATTTAACACGCAATGCCATTTTAGAGCGCAAGCAATTTTTAAGATGTGTCATTCTAGAGATTCAACACAGAAAATTGACATTGCACAACCAAACTTGCAGGCTGGCTTCGCCACTGCATGCACGACGCATCGAGCAGATGTGAAAGCGTCGACATTCGCTCTCGATTGATCTGCCTGTCAAGTTTTCTCAAAAATGTCCTCCAATTGCACAAGCCAGTGCAAATATGAGACATATCTTTTATTACTGAAGTGTAACTGTCTTCGTAATACTTTATTTTAGAGTCGGATAAAGTAAACCGGATGTTCAGCTCCTCAAAAGTCGAGTATTACAATTAGCATGTCAATATTCAGAGTTAAATTTGCGAGCAAGTTAGTGCACCTCACGTTACAGTAAGTATTAGCCAAAATTTAACAAAATTTTATAAGGTCAAAAATCACACGACAATTCGATACACAACTGATTTGTCAGCATATAAGCAATTATATAATTTACAAAGCAGGACAACATTCGCGGGAAGACTTCTCGTGTGACTTCCTAGGTAATTTATGTAATTAATGTAGTACCTTTCGGACTTCTATCAGTCACTTTGCTTGACGTTGCCGTGTATCGTATGTAGTACCTTTCGGACTTCTATCATTCACTTTGCTTGACGTTGCCGTGTATCGTATGTAGTACCTTTCGGACTTCTATCATTCACTTTGCTTGACGTTGCCGTGTATCGTATGTAGTACCTTTCGGACTTCTATCATTCACTTTGCTTGACGTTGACGTATATCGTATGTAGTACCTTTAGACTTCTATCATTCACTTTGCTTGACGTTGCCGTGTATCGTATGTAGTACCTTTCGGACTTCTATCATTCACTTTGCTTGACGTTGCCGTGTATCGTATGTAGTACCTTTCGGACTTCTATCATTCACTTTGCTTGACGTTGACGTATATCGTATGTAGTACCTTTTGGACTTCTATCATTCACTTTGCTTGACGTTGCCGTGTATCGTATGTAGTACCTTTCGGACTTCTATCATTCACTTTCCTTGACGTTGACGTATATCGTATGTAGTACCTTTTAGACTTCTATCATTCACTTTGCTTCACGTTGCCTAGGAAGTCACAAAATAACTCATTCACTCTATTTAGCACTAATCATTTGGATGGTTAGGTGTTAAATGGTTTGACACAGGAGTGGTCTGTGTGCCAAATATCTGCATATATGTTTATTGAGTCGAGATTAGGATTCATGTTTATGATGTCCTAAGCTGACCCCACTATCAGATCTCAATTAACACCTTCATACCAATAAGGGGGAAGAACAATGGACATAAAGAGAAGAAAATAAAAAAACCAACTTAACCCTTTGGTGCATGCATTTGTTCGCTGCGAGCTTCATCGTGTTCGGTGATTGTTGCCCTGAAGCAACACCATGCAGCAAAGGGTTATTTCAAGAAAATTCGCTTGCAGCCTCATCAGTAGTAGACTGCAGCCCTCACAAGACAGCTGCCGTATGTATTTTGTCGCGCGTGTTGTGCGTTGCGGTGCATGTGTTGAGGTGCAAGACTTTGGTGCACGTACACAGCACGTACGCCAATGCAGCAAAGGGTTAAGTTTTAGCATTACGGTTTACTGTTACGTGCTCAAGGTAGGTATTGATTGTCAAGTCGATGCCTCATATGTCTGTCGCTAAAAAGCTGTTAACTTTGCAAGTTGCTTGTTCTCATTAAAGATTTAAAATGATCATGCATGTAAAATTGCGTGATCGCAGTATATTTCTTTCTCTTATAGAACTTGACTGGATAACTTTACAAACAAAACACTGGCAAGACATAACAAAAGCTAATTTTTCTAATATAATTCACAATGCTTTTGCCGTCTTGTTCCGCCATGTTGATTTTTCAATTAATGCAAACCCCAACTGTGTTATACAGCAATCTATAGTTTGAAGACCTACGCAAACATCAACAGCCGTAAAATTACTGATATAGAGAAGACATGGTGTGTATTTGTTATATTGCCATAGATTGGTCGAAGAATGGCCTATATTTTCGAAAAAGATCGGCCTTGGCGGTAGGTTATTTTATTTTAAAACTACACATCTTCCGAACGCTAAGAATACAAAAATATAATAAAAACAAACGCTATTCGTGAATCGTAAACATTTCGAGAGTTTTACATGGCAACTGTAAGACATGATCATTTTAAATCTTTAACGCTCTGAATTTTCGCGTTTTTCATACAAAAAATTCCATGAAAACGATTTCTAAGAAATAAGCTCTTGCTCAGTCACAGTATTATCCCGTAAAGTATGTTTCACCTTGGAAGAAAGCGCCTACAATATATTATTGGCGAAAGAACCATGTCTTTTACTAGCAACCTACTCCTTCCTTTAGTAAGTTAGTATAATAATATAACATAAAAGTAATCGTTTGAATCGGTTGCGAAAAATCAAACTCAATGAAGATTCGTACGATGATGTAGATATAAACAATGTTCTTACCATCGAAGGTATCAAAACTATACAATTTCTATGTGCGAAATATTCTTTATTTTTGTCTTATGACGTTTAAATTTTATCGAGCAGTAATGTTTGAAAACTACACAATCTAAATACTTCGCATGAACAATGAAAATACCATAGAGTCGATTGTTTACTAATATGCATTTTATAAACTTGAGACTGTTTAGTGTACGTTGTATTCAATATGTTTACAATACATAATAATAACACTGCCAATATTTTTGCTCATCTTCAAATACATTTTCCCCAGAAGTAACAGATTTCACGGGGGTAACATAAACCACTGTTATATCACTTATAGCAAAGAATAGAGATCACAAACTCTCGTCGGAGCATTGAAATTTTTGTCTCCAAGACGCTATGTTGAGAGGTCTCGTTCAACGTGGCATAATATCGACAATTATAGTGAAATATCGGTTTTTCGTATTTATTGTTCATACTATGGCGCTTTAACACTTAGAAATGCATAATGCCTTATGCGAGACTTTTTCTTTACTTTTTTTTGTGTTATATACTATTGATAACTTGGGTGTATAACTTTTTATGTACAATATATGTTAGACGTATTCATAATCGATTTTATTAACATCGAATAACTTAATAAAAGTCCCATGCTTCTTGTTCTTCGAAGTGCTTAGATGTTTGTTGAAAAATATTTGATGAACAATGCAATATTAACGCTGAGAATTGTATTTTTAACAACAATATAATAGTATTTATAAGTGAAATTTCCCAAAGGCTTTCTTTCAATATGGCGGCGATACCGGAAGTCAAACGACTTTTGAGACAAAAAACACGTATCTCAAATGGATTGGATAACGCTAAAATTGAAACCGAAAGTAAATTTTCCCGAATCAAAGTTGGGGACCCACTTTTCTATAGATTTGTATTACAGATTCACAGTTTTTGCAATATTTTGTCTTTTCCGTGTTTCTGATCGGACCAATTTTCTTATCCTAACTATAGAAATGCGCGGAAAAAATTTTGGACGGAAAGTTTGGGTTTCACAACGCTGTGAAACTTGGAATAAACAACTTCGATAATGCACAAGCTTATTCTAAATTTAAGGCGGATGATTCTTAACAGAAAATCGATTCCAAATACAGAGTTAATGATCAGGGTTTACAACATTGTTATATTGAAATAACCAAAAATTTTCGTCCAAAGTATTCTCCACATCCTTCACTAGTTGTGATCAAAAAAAGCGTCAAAGTCAAAATATTGCAAAAACTTTGATTCTGTAATACAAATCTATAGAAAAGTGGCTCCCAACTTCGATTCGCGCAGATTTACTTCCGGCTTCAATTTTTACTAGAAATTTTGAAAAATCATGTTGAGTGAGACCTCTGTGTGATTTCTATGATGGTTAGCTGATCCAGGGTAAGAAAAAATAAATTATGGGCGGTAATTTTAAATTTAAAATATCTCTAAAACAATGCCATTGGTTATGAAGTCGCTACTGGAAATTGAATCATTAGCAGAAAGAACTGAACAGCTTATAAGTTAAAGTGCAAGTAAAACGAAAATTGTGTTATTTTATATTTTCATTGTATTTTTATTTTCATTTTAACTGTAATAAATTCGAAATATCACTATATCTTATTTTGTGCTTTCTTTGATCGCAAATTATTAGTTAAAGATGGAAATTATTTTCGGAGTTTGTTTCGTGTTACTCTTAAAACTACAGTGGACGTTTTAAAACAGTTCATCTACACAACCAGGGACGTTATAATGCATAATTGTCGTTGCAAATTTATAAATATCCTTCCTTTTTGTGACAACTTTTGAAAGAAATACTAATGGAGTATTTTATATAATTAACACTTTACAACGAGTGAAGCTCAGTCCATTTGATGTAACTTATCAGCAAATATTCTTGATTATTCCATTTCTCATTATGCAATGTGAAGTCACTAGTTGTGTAGGCAAATCTCAGTCTGTTAAACACTCAATAACCTAACTGAATTTTAGTCGTATGTTTCCACTTGTTTGATATAATTTTATTTTACTCTGTTTTTCTAACATAATATTTTAATGCTATACTAACCTTTGAGAAAGTCTTTATCTGTTGCCAAACATTTAAACTTTAGACTTTCACTTCATTGGAATCTGCAAATGAAAAACAGTAACAGTAGCAATATTACCGTAGAGTCAGCATGGTACTTTCAAAATAAGTGGCTTCATAGAGTGCCTACTACCAGGGGAGCGCTTAGCTTCGAGTTGTTGTCTTTAGCATCGGTTGACTCTAAATCCACGCTTTATAAAACGATATTTTTTTGATTTGTTTGAAGTTGTAAAGTTGCCATAGTTGACACAAATGCACACATAAACAATTTCACCGTCAGCTACTTTGCATCGTAAAATATAATTCTTAGTTTAAATAGAAAGTCTCAAAGTAGTGGACAGTACTCCTTCTTCCATCTAACAATAAGCGTTACTAGCTCTACTAAATGCTTTCAATATTGCGCCTGGTATTTTCAAAAATAAATCTCAACTAAAAAGTAGCACAAAAAATAAACCTCCACCCTCTATCCTCCCATTTCAGTAAAATGAAAAAATCACGGGTCAATCCCGCGATGAAATCAACAAATGCTAATTAAGATTTATTTTTTGTTACAAGCATTTACTCGTTTAAAATTTACGACTAAATGATCACTTGATTCATATTGAAATTTCAGACAAAATTAACGTCATGTTCATAGTATTACCACAGAATAATGATTATACAGAAGGGTCACTCAAATGTACAACGTGTCCTCATGTCGGCCATTATTCCAGCAAGATGATTAGGATTTCTCACTGGTTTCCAACCGTTAAAATTACAATACTTAATAATGAATTCAAGTTTATTTTGAGTCAAGAAATGACTTCGGATCATTTTAAAGGCTTGGAAAAAGTCAAAAACCCTAATCATCTGGCTGGAATAATGGCGGCCACCATGCGCGGCACGACATGCGCGAGGACAAAAACGTCAAAGGTTCCGACACGAGTGACTCTTCTGTATATTCTTATTCTGTGCTATCATGTTTAAATTATTATGAAGCATGTGTCGCGTAATTTAGTATGCGCGAGCAATTTTACGTGAAAGTTTGTTTTAGACTAGCCTCTTTTTGGACATTCTCCGTTCCAATAATCCCATAGTTTAAAGGTAGTAGAAAACCCGGGGGGCTAAATAGAGAAAATACGTCCAGGTGGCTAAATACGGTAACTAAAACCTGTATGATGTTGCTCTGATCGTGAAAACACCGTACTTAGAGTTTACATAATCTAAAATTGGTGACTTTCAAAACAACAGATAAAAACATTAAAAAAGTTTTTCCTATATTTTTTGGTAACAAATTTGCTATGCATTAATTTTTTATGATCATTCTTGTCAGAGGGGTGTTAAAGCTTACCCCCGCCCCCCAGTCAGTTGACATCCCTACACTCATTTGGTTCACCCCTGATGTCAAGTTCAACTTTGCTAAATATTATTAAACATATAATGCTCATATTTTGGATACATTTTCATTAACATGTTTACCATAGAAATCAAATATATTTTAAACTCAATAATTCATTCATATGTAACATTAAAAAATCAACTGCTGTATTCTGCGACAATTACTGCTGTTCTTCAAATTGAGAGCAAAGAAGTCAGTTATACTTAATGGATCAACTATGAACGGTATTTGCCACTCTCAATCAAATTAACTGCAAATTTACTAGCAAATCAAAAATATTAAACATTGTCCATCCCATATTTAGATGTAAAACTGTAAATTACACATTTTTATTGTCAAGTATATAACCAATAGATATTTATGCAAAATTCTTATTATTTGATAATAAAAATCACAGTTGAGAGCAGAACATGAGAGTATATCAGAGCAAAATGTTTAACAAATCCTCAGCAACATGTCTTAAAATTAAAATCTAATTCTTCACTAAAAAAATTCACTCTAGCTCAGAGAGAAAACTAAGAAAAATCTCAATGGGAATTTAAAGGGAAATATAGCTCCACCTCAAACTAAATTATCATCAATTGCAATAAGTTTTGATAGTTAACATGCACTGGACTTCGATATCATTTAAAAAAAATGCCATGAAGTATAACATTAGTCATGTTACCTTACCAAAACGACTTATGTAATGTGTAAGTGTAAATAAGGCTATTTCAGTTGAAATTGGGATAATTGAATGTTTGATTTTATGTTTTTCCATTATTTTCTCATGTCATGATGGTTCATATTGACACAGCAAATTTCGTATGTCTGAGAAGTGAAAACCATAACCGCAAATGTTTTCGAATAAAATTATCCTAAGACCCATAACATATCACATTCTTTATAAGATTTTGATTACCGACAATGTTGGAAAACGGAAATAAGAACAGAAGTTAAGTCTAAATGTCCAAATGTGACGCAAGATTTAGAAGTAATATGGCCTCCAATATGTTTTGTTTGTAGCATGAGAAATACAACATGTAAAAGATTCGTTAGGTTAGTAGCAGTTCTCGCCTTAATTTGTCAAAACTCACTCTACCATCTCACTTATGAAAGTATCCCAACTGCGTGCAATTAAAGTTAGGATAAACACACACGACTTACACGAGGCTAATTGAGAACAAAGACATTTACTTACTTTCTATTCCCCAAGCAAAAACATGTCATATGTTTAATATAACGGGAATAAATAAATGAAAGACAAGAAGTCTATCCTGACGATATGATCCACGGAAAATGTTCAACTTTTCAACTGTAAATTTTTTAATTCTTAATTTTACAAAAATTAAGCGTAAGCAAATTTCGACGTACTTAAAAGCCAGTCAGTGTTGCCAGATGAAATTTTAAAATTTCATGCTCGCCTGCGTCAAAGCTCACAGAAATGGCAAAATGTTCATATTGCATCTAATTTTTTAAATCGGAAGATAAACTCGGGAATTTTCGGAAAACCTCGGAAATTATTGAAAACTCTCGGAAGTATTCGTTTTGAAAGAACTGTCGAGCGATGAAGATTTTCTTTTCATTGAACTATGATTTATCAATAAATTCTTTATAAAAATGACGAAAAATGCATAATATATAGAAAAGTTCACAAAAGTTCACAAACTTTTAATGTTCATGAAATGTTCATGAACAGAGCAAAAAGTTCATAAATCTGTGATTTATCGCTCCAGTTGTTATACAGTTCACTGGCACAAACCAATAAACCAGGGACGGCGGAGCAACATATAAAGAGGCTAAGTCTTCAATTCTACTATAGTGTCTTAAAAAACACTTTTAAAGAACAATTTCAGCTCAGTCTAAATATCTTTATTGCAAAAAGTGGGGGACTTCAGCCCCTCCTGTTCCGGCGTCCCTGTGAACAACGCCACGACAAACGACACACAACGGCGAACTCTTCGCAAAAGATAATTTTTACAGCTGAAACTTAACTACATTGAGTTCGTTGTAACTTACAGCGTTCATGGAAGAAAAAACCAACTGAAAATCACACTGTTTGCTGAAAAGACAGTATAATCAGGAAATATGACAAAAAATACTTAGCCAAAAAAATTTCTTTCATTTTCTTTTCATTTTCTTGCATTTTTTTTCATTTTTTCATTTTTCTTCTCTTCATTTTTCTTTTCCCTTTTTTTTCATTTTCTCTTTTTATCTGAAACAGTGTTCGACAGTGTTCGTCATTCTTTGTCATTTAACTGGATTTAAAAATCTGTTGCTTCGTTTTTATTTTCAAGCAAACGCAAGGAAAAAACATGAAAGTCCAGTTTCAAACAAAGTGTGGAGTCAAACTTGCAATTATGCATTTTTAAAAATGAAAAGATTTTGTCATTTTGACGTTGATAGTGCTTAAAATATAAATGGTTGTCATCTCGATATAAATGATTGAATATCTTTAAACACTTTAACATATATTAAAAAAATGACAGATCTATGATGTATGACAAAAATGTATAATACCTAAAAGTTGTGTTTGTCCTATATTTAAATTTTTCAAATGAAAATTTATACCAACAAATCGTTTTAGTTTATTAGAAAATTTATTCTATAGAACTGTGGATAAACAAGAAATAAAATGAACATAGCTAGCTCAAATATTTTTTTGGTGAAAAATAAATTTTTGCTTGTTCACTCTTGATCGTTAGACTAGTCAAATAGTATCAACTGAAGTTAAATTAAAGCATAAAAATGGGGACTCAACGATTAGAAAAATATAAATGGTTTATGATCTCGCGAGAAACTAAGCCGGCAAGGAATTACAACAGAGATTACAAATGATGGCGACAAAAGATTTTTTCTGGCTTCACTTTTTGTCTTCAATTATCATTCTAATCAAGCTGCCAAACTACCTTTGTAACCCAAAAGCTAAAAACATTCCGAAAAATAGCTATTGAAAAGTTAGGGTGTACGAGGCACAATCACCTTTCCCCCACCACCCATGGACAGTTTTAGTTTTGCTGGAACCCCTGGCAAGCAACCAGGCAAATTGCCTCTTTCCAGCCTCCTCTCCCCTCTATAACTTTCTTGCCCAAATTTGCGCCAAAAAGTCCGTTGAAAATATTTAATTGAAACCGAATTACACATTTACAATTTTTTTGCTCTACACAAGGATGGATAATTGACATAATTGATAATTGATAAATGGATTACCTGTCACTGAGTTTACTGCTTTCAAGATGTTGTCAGCTCTTAACGCAAGGAAAGCAACTGGCCCAGACGGTATTCCCGCCTGGGTTCTAAAAGAGAATGCTGATTTATTGGCCGCTCCCGTGGCAGATATTATAAACAGCTCCTTTAAAGAGGCCCGGTTACCAGAATCATGGAAAAAAGCAAATATTACACCAATTCCAAAGCAGAAACCTGTACGAGATATTAATAAACACTTAAGGCCTATATCACTTACTTTGATTGTATCAAAAGTAGCCGAGGAGTTTGTTGTGGAAAGTTATGTCAAGCCAGCTGTACTTAAGAAGATAGACTCTAATCAGTATGGGGCAATCCCAAATTCAAGCACAACTATAGCTTTACTTAGTATGTTACAGTCGTGGAATAAAGCAACTGATGGTAACGGGGCGGCCGTTCGTGTGCTGTTATTGGATTTCAAGAAAGCTTTTGATCTGATTGATCATAACTTATTGGTTGAAAAACTACGTTCATTTGATATACCGAAATGGGTTCTACACTGGATTATAGATTTCCTCTCCTTCAGGAAACAAAGAGTAAAGCTGAAATTCGATTGCTTTTCAGAGTGGAAACTCGTACCTGCAGGCGTTCCGCAAAATTGGGGCCTTGGCGATTTTTGATAATGATTAACGATCTCAAGTTACCAAATAATGAAATGTGGAAATTCGTGGACGATACCACTGTTAGTGAAGTAATTGAGAAAGATCAAACAAGTAACTTACAAAACCAAATGGACACATTAGCGAACAGCATCTCGCGTGATAAGTTCCAGTTAAATGAAACCAAATGTAAAGAGATGCGAATTTGTTTTGGATCTAATACCAATGATCTTCAACCAATTACCATCAATAACATTACACTGGATATTGTCCAACACGCGAAAGTTTTGGGATTGGTTATAGCTAGTAACCTTAAGTGGAACATCCACGTAAATGAAATAATTAAGAAATGCCGTAAACGCCTTTATTATCTTATTCAACTAAAACGAGCAAATATCGAAGTCAAGGAATTGCTCCAATTTTACAAAACGTGTATAAGACCTGTCTTGGAGTATGCTTGCCCAGTGTTCCACAATAGTCTGACATTGTATCTGTCAGGTGACCTAGAGTCAGTCCAAAAGCGAGCATTAAAAATAATCCTGCCTCATCAAGAATATGAAAACGCTCTGCAGTTTACTAATTTGCAACGCCTTAGCGAAAGGAGGAATGATATAACAACAGCGTTGTTTCAGAAGATAGTAGCAGATTCCTCACATAAGCTTCATGACCTTTTGCCTCCTCGTTTAGAACGTTCAACTATGGAACTTAGGACTCAATCTTTATTTAATACTAACTTTAATACCAAACGTTTTAGAAATAGTTTTATAACTTATAACTCTTTGAAGATATAATTTAGTTAATTTATTTATATATGTATTATATGTAATCTTAAACGTATTTCAGCAATATGGCTGCCAGTTTTAAGAAATAAATCATCTATCTATCTATCTATCTATCTAATGGATAATTTAGTGGACTATGTTCATATATACATACTCTATGTTATTAATTTTTTTTGAAATCAATTGTGATCACAAATTATACATCATTATATCTTATAAAATACAAAAATAAAATGGGTCCGCTGATTTGTCTTTAGCACCACGTTTGCACTGCAAACCGATCTGAGCTCAATCAACGAAATCAATTAATCAATCACGAATACAATTACGAAATTTGTGTTTCGCATAATTGTTATTTCATAAAGAATATTATCATCGACCTTATTATCGGCCTTCTCTCGCCCCTAGCTGAAATGCCCTTAAATAGTTCTATTATATCCTGTGTCACAAAAAAACGTATAATAAAAAAACCTAAAAACATTAAAAAAACGTATAATAGCAATATTGCAGAAAATATGTATACTGAGACTTCAAGTCCGTCTACATGAAACTGCCAAGTTTTAGTGGGGTCAGTTTTTTTCCATTTGTAAAGTTTTTGGATGTCAAGTTTTAAATTAGCTGTAAAGTTTTAGGGTAAGAGTCAATTTTTTTTCCCTGTAAAGTTTTTGGATGTCAGTTTTCATTTAACTGTAAACTACGGCATATTTGGATATTTTCTTTTTGAACTTGAAAGCCATCATGAATTTTGAGCTCCAATTTCACAATGCGATCAGTAGCGTGTGCAAGATTTTCAGTAGCAAACAAGAAAAAAAAAGTATTTAAATACACGTATTGTTCCAAAATAGACAGCAGACGCATGATATATTACATACTAGACAAACGAATCAGTGTTTAATGTTGTAATTATGTCATGTATGTTACTGCCGTCATCGAAATAATCTTTACTTCGGGTGTATGAAAATCCCGACTGTTTGTTTTAAAGATGTTGTGAAAACATGTTGCTACCTCAGGTACGGTGCTTTTAACGGTGGCACAAGTTGTGTTTACACAAGCTTAACTATCTATAGCGTTTTTTATTTGGCAATGAGACGGAGCTGGCTCAGTATGCCTAGAAATTTGGAGAATGATTGACCTTGGTCAAATGAAGATTTTGCTGTTTGGTCACTTGAAGAAAATGTAAACATTTTGATGTGCGATAAGAATTGAGCACTCAATAACAAAAGATCACTGTTTTTTCCTCCAAATGCCGTCAAGAATCCAAATTAGCGCAGTTTTAAAATCATATAATTAAATTTAATTATTGTACATTGATATTTTGGTCCAACGCTACTTTTACAGGATATCACATAATGCAGGGGTGGGCAACATACGGCCCGCGGGCCGGGTCCGGCCCCTGAAGGGATTTTGACTAGCCCGCTGACTGTCTCCGACCATTGAATATTGAATATTATTCATGTAATAATCCGACCCACCAATAACTTCATTTTCCTAAATCTGGCCCGCCGACTGGAGAAGTTGCCCGCCCCTGACATAATGTATATGATCGCTTTTCTCAATTAAATACAAATTTTAAATAATTAAGAATAAACCTGAAATTGATTAGAGAATTATACTCGTAATTTTTGAAATAGATTCAAAGTTTTTTCTGTATGCTTTAATTTCGTACGCCCCTCTTGGAAATCCGCAAAGGGTGCTAAAGACAAAGTTTATTATATTTGGTAGGCGACAACAACTAAAGAATCTGCCAGATGATCTGTCTATTCAGTTTCTGGGAGTCTCTCACAGCATCCAAATCAGTAAAGGATCTTGGCGTAACTTTGGATCGAGAACTCACCTTTGATGAGTATATAAATAATGTGGTAAAATGCTACATGTAGTTACTCATTATGCCAGATCTCCATGCAGAGTTGGCCATTTGTTCAATAAAGAACACATTGAAATTAATTGAGGTCATGGGTTCGCAGGTCATGGGTTCGAATCCCGTTGAGTCACCTGATTTTTTCAGGTCCTGAGACGATTGCTTAAATTGTCCAGCAAAGTGCGAAGATCATATCTCATTTAATTTCAAACACCGCACTGCATAAAACATTCAAAGAACACATTGAAGTTATTCTCAACTCACTCGTCTTCAGCAAATTATATTTTAGTTCCACTGTGTTGTCAAACACAACTAAGAAAAATGTTGCTACGTTACAGCAAGTACAGAATTTTGCTCCTAGAATTGTGGACAATAAGAAGAAACTTTAACATATAACTCCAACGTTGAAATCCCTGAAATAGCTCACAGTATCTGATAAGTTGGTATTAAATGACGCTGTCATGAATTATAAATGTATAATCGGTGAAGCAACGTCTTATTTTTGTTCCAAGACAACAAAAATGTGTGAGCAAACACATCAACATAATACCAGATTTCAATCATCCGGCAAGATAAAACAACAACTCTGTAGAACATCCACAGGTCAACGATCCCTTTTAGTCAGAGCTATAGATCTGTGGAAAACTATAGTATTGAAAACAATATCCATAAAACAAATTTTTTAACTTTTAATGAACAAATTTTTAGATTCTTAAAATTGTTTTTACACTTGTAATAGTTCACTGAAAAGCCCTTTCAGTACTACTACTGCTACTGTTAAAGTAAAGTTTTCCCATTGATCTATCTACGTACGAAAATTGTTTGTAACAATATAAAGATCCAACAATGTAAATTTTCCTAATGCTATCCATGAAAAGTTATAATATTGGATATTATCGTACAGCTATTTTTGTAAAAATTTTATGCTAAAAAATTTCCCATTTTTTTAAATACCCCATAAAAAGATTATAAACAAAGACCTCTCAATCGTAAATAACCTAACTAACTATCCAAAAGCCTAGACTTCCACTGTAGATGGTAGAGTACTTAATGTACCTGTTCTCTTGTAGTTACTTTAGAAATAGTACAAGAGGGGATACGAAGTACACGAAGGGATACGAAGAGGTTAAATTAAAGGAGTCACTATAGTACCAAATGCTAAGGGTTTGTGATGTAATGCCCAAAGTTGAAGACGCGTATGAAGAGTTGTAGTCAAGAGCTAAACCAGAACCTGGGGATAAATATTCATATATTCAGCTCTGCCCAGCTGATTTCTTTTGTTTGCAATGTTCATTTCAAAAGAAATCAGCACGGCAGAGCTAAATATATGAATTTTTACCCCCCCCCCAATTAACGTTCTAGTTTCGCCCCTTGTTGTAGTTCGGTTATCGTTGGTGCAGTTGATGTGTTATTGTTACAACACGATATCCAACATCCCAAATTTTTTTATGAACTAAAGTTTAGCGTAGCGTATGTTCTTCTTTGTGTAATTATTTTCTTTTTCCTTAAGGTACGTTTACACACAACGATTTGTCGGGCCGACATTGACGCCATATTACGCGTTCTTGCCATATTTGGAAAGTCGCCCTACTCAAAAAATCGGATGAAAATCTGTAGCAAGTTACAGATTTGATCCCGATTTTTACTGTGTTGCGATAGCTTCTGGAACAAGCAAATTATGATTATCGAAAAATAATGATCATTATTTTTAAATAATGATCAGAAATGTCTTCTGTCAACACGGAAAAGGAAAATGTTGAGAGGGTTGTAGTTTTTATCAAAAACCAAAAGCTGCAGAGATTCAGAAAAAAGAAAAAAGTCACGATTATTTTCTGAAAAGGAAATACGGCAAATTTACCTCGATTTGCACTTCACCTACACTGATCTTTATTTTATTTTTTTTTATTTTTTGAAGCATTAATAATAGTAAACATTGCCTTGATTGTTGCTACAATGACAAGTTGTTCTTTGACCTGTTTTTTTTGCGGCTTTCGAAATCGCAAAAATAATTCGGATTCATTATTTTTTACACCCAGCGATTTGTTGTACACGACAAATTTTCCAAATATGGCAAGAATCACGTATAATGGCGTCAGTGTCAGCCTGACAAATTGTTGTGTGTAAACGTACCTTTGCATTGTGATAAATCTGTATAACTGACGTTTTTCGTGTAGAAATGGAGTGATTGTGATTCAATAAATCTTAGCTGTACAAAACTATCCGAGCTTTAGTCGTTACATCTGAACTTCTTGATGATGTTCTGGCTTCCATTAATTATTCCATCTACACTTTGGTCTCTACATCTGAGATCCTTGCTATAAGTAAAGACTAGATGGATGGTTAGTGAAATTCTAGAAAATTACTTATCCTGCAATTTCACCAACCATCCAACTAGACTCCAGTCTCCATCTAAGCTCGATGTAGATGTTTGGAATTCCACTGATCATCCATCCAGATTTTGGTCCTTTTATCTCAGCTCGCGTTGTAATTGGCCTATAATTTGTAATCGTCCATACAGATTTTTGTCCTTTTATCTGAGCTCGCGTTGCAATTGGTTTAAAATTTTACTAATCATCCACCCAGATTTTGATCCTTTTATCTGAGCTTGCGTTGGAATTGGTCTAGAATTTCACTTATCATCCATATAGCGAATTTGCTAGTCGTGTGAGAGCTTTTCGCAATTCCGAAGAAACTTTGGGTAATCCAATTTGAAGAAAAATTTATCAAATAAATATAAACAAAACTGTTCAGTCCACAATCATCTTAATAAAGAGGGTATCATCTTTTACATACTGACGATTTCTTAAACTTTCAAATGGCATGAACAGAGGTGATCCTGAAGCAATATTCATGTCTGACTTTGGTCGTTGAAACGAGGAACTTTGAGGATCTGAATGAAAAGCGTCAATCATGTGATCTCCATTTCCTTGATCCATTAACATCATCGTGATCTTTTTTTGAAATGGCCATGTTTGTAGAGCATCGTAGTCACCTAGGAAAAATAACAGAACCATTAAAACAAATAATAAACAAACAAAAAAATTCACAAAAAAACTGTCCTTGTAAATAAAATTTAGTCGGATGGCATTTTCGAACACAAACAGAAAGTTCAGTGTATTTCTCCAAGTGACATGAATTACAATTTAGGTAGTAAAAGAACAACATGTAATCTTATGGAATAAGTATCCTCATGAAGATAGTCGTCTAATTATGCCCAGGAGTTATACTACCCACATGTAGGTTTTACATGGATAAAGGAATGAAAAAAAATATGTGGTAGACAGATTGTCAGTCAAGATTTACTACAACGATTGGCTAAGTTATTGGTGCGCATCAGCATCTATAGATCATTCGCTATATATGTTTAGTAAAAAAATTTGTAGGTATTCTTATTTGTTTTCTTTCACCGTCAAAGCTATCTTACGACAGAACATACAAGAAATAGCGATGAACATCGATAATTGGGAATTGGAGCTCAAATTTATATATGCATGATACGCTGGGTAAAGTTCTTTTGAAATCCCTTGTTTTTAATGCGTCAAAAAACATGCATGTCTAAATGTTAACCCCGTAATTATCGATCTTCCTTCGCTCTTGGCTATAACCCAAATTAAACAATTTCCCGTAATAAACAATTTTTCCAGTCCTCTACAAGCACTAAAATTCCCGAACTGTTCTTCAAGATAAAACAGCCAAAAAACGTAATTAAAGAAGAAGCATTATACGCAGGCAAATCAATATCACCCCTTCAATCAACAAAGAGCTTAGCTAAAAGGTCATGCATTCTGAAAAAAATCGAGTGTATTCCTATGGAACTCGAAATACTTAAGAGTGAAAGTGCTTGACGTCCAATTACAATTGAGACAAATGATGAACACACATAAAATACATCAATTGACCAATATCATTTTAAGAAACTGGAATTTTATGAAAAGAGCTCGAAGCAAACAACTGAAGACATTCATCTTCAGTAACCTTGATTTAGATTTAAGGAAAATCATCGCATCTTACTACTTACTACTTCCTCCGATGCAAAAAATCATAAAATCGCAAGATATTCACACATTTTTGAATTGTTTTTAGAAAGAGAAACAGGAACATTTTCATTTTTATTTTCAGGAACATATTCATTTTCATTTTCATGTCACAAATCTGTTGCACAATTTACTTCCGTTGATTCAAAGAACCACGTATAAAGTTCACAAAACTAAATCCCGGGAATACTTAGGGATTCCACCCAAATAAATAAAAAACCTAGTTGCATGTTAAGCACACAATATCTTCCAGGTATAAAAGCTTCAAGAAATCAAAATCGTAATACTCATAAGCAAAATAAGGAACCAAAACTGATTACAATTAAAAAATAAAAAAATAATAAATAAGTATTTTAAAATACGCGAAAAAATAAATTGCCGACTATTTCTTAAACTTTTCTTCTAATATCAAACGCAACATCTATTTTAACGATGAATGTAAAATTTCTAAATAAAAATGCGCATGACACAGTTTTAAGAAATAAAAAGGTGGAAATTTAACCCACTCACACAAATGCCCGTAAATTTTAAGGGGGTAAATAGTAAATGCAGAAGAACAAATGCAAAAATAAATAAAAATTGCCTGTACCTTTCATGACAACAAAAAACAAAGATAAATGAGTTCCCTTTCCAAAACCATCACCATTCATATAGATCTTACCACACATCTTGTAACCATATTGAGAACTATAGAATGGTGGACTGTACAAGGCTGTTTTGATACCATTAATGGCGTCCTGTCTCTTTCGATTGAAGTTATCTATTTTCCAAAGTAACGTACCATTGTAGCTGTGTATGGCCTGATTAGACCCAAGTGTACGCGAACCACGTTGCGATTCAAGGTCCGTAATCTTCACCGTGTTTCTCGCCAGTGATTCGTCATTTTGATCTAAGCGCTCACGAAATCGTAGTATAGTTGAGGAATTATCTCGTAATTGCCGTTCGAGAGTCGAGATTCTATCACGCATCGAGGAAACTTCTGAGGGCAACTGAGGGTTACTGTCGTTACCACCACGACTTTCGATGCTCTCAATCCTCCTTTCAAGACCTGTAAGTTTACCCACTAACATAACAAATTTTTCTGAAAGATTAGCACGAACAGCAGTAACTTGGTCACCCATGTTTTGAACAGCAGTAGTAAACTCTGGACGTGGTACATAGTTACTTAACTGTGTAACAAATGCCATAACATATCGTAACAAGGCGCTCACGTGATCAATTAGATTGTCATTCATATGTTGACGGATCTCCTTTCGTTTTAAAGTCTGCGAAAGAAAGACAAAGATGATACTAACATATTCCTCAAACAAAATTACAAATTTGCTACAACTATTTGTTGTTTTAATATAAATATAATCTAATTACGCAATATAAAGTGTTATTCCACGATAAAAACTGTCAAACAGGTTTGATTCGTTAAAACGTTAAAAGCACGTTTGGTCTGTTCATTGAAAACAGGCTTTACTAGCTGGGAAATGGAATATTCCCATTATGACAGTGGCGATAGATTTTCCAGGCAGGAAACGTAATCTTATAATGAACATAAGAGCTAGCTTATAGCAATAATATTAACTGCTATTGATGCAAATAATAATTTAAGAAAAGAGTTTTATTAACGTTTCGTCGCAACGCGCGACATCTTCTGAATGATAACATAATAATACAAAATGGGAATATCAATGACAGTATTTACAAAGTATGAATAAATTAAGTAGAAATAGAGAGGTCGACCAATCATAGGGAGGCTAACTGGTAATTCAATAGTACAACTACAGAATCATGTCAAGGGTCTTTGATGAAAATTTTGTTTAGAAACAGTTTCAGTGTTGAATATTTCATTGCTGACATGAGATAATAAATCACTTCATATCTTCTTACTTTATCATAGTTGCATCCAATAGCTTGAAATTCACATTTAGTCGGCACCTCGTCACAAGTTGTACTTTGATGTTGTTCAATATCATTTCTTGGTATCTTTTTCTTACAATATTTACAAACCACAGGATAATTTTCACACACATTTTCTTGGTGATCCTGCATGTTAAATAAAGCAAACAAAAATTTAGAAAGTAAAATTCACTATAATTTTTCTTCAAAGTTACAAAGGTTGGTAACAATAGGCAAAAACATTTAAAGACACACAATTTTACAAATATTGAAACAGGAGAAAAGCGCTCTTTAGTTGTATTGATTTTTTTGTAGAAAAAAATCTAACGATTTTACTAATTGGTATAAATGTTATGCAATGAACATCGCTTAGCACTTTTGGCTATTAACTCAATTCTTATTTTCCTTTCATCCGTGTGAGAATATTCCACGCACCTTAAGTGAAGCATGCGGGACATCTTTACCACAATATTTACATTTCACATTGCGATATTCACATTTATTCTTCAAATGTTCATCAAGGAGAGAGCGAGGTAACTGAATGTTACATTGCTTGTGTATACAGCTGATGAGCGCATGCTCACAAACTTGATAATGACCCTGACAAAAAAGAAACTTAATAAGTAAAAATGCCAAACTTTTTTAATAAATTTCTCAATTCAACTCACTTCCAATTCTTCGTAGGAGCCAAACCATTCACACTGTTCAGAAGGACAATGTAAACGAATACTTTTCAACTCACGTTTCGTAAAAGCATCAGGGAAAACCTGTATATAAGTTTCATAAAAGTACAAAGATTGGTGTAATAATTTCACATTGGTAGATAAAGAATATTTTGAGAATGGAAGAATATTTTACAGGAGTTTCTCAATCAACATTTGATAGAGCTGTATGGAAGTTTTCTTTAAAAACTCTAGAATATTTTCACCTACATCATTTCTGGTCAATTTTTCTTGATCTTCGGGACATTTTGGGTCAGAACTTCTACAGATTAAAAGAATGTTAAAACTACAAGGTGCATCAAAAAATTATAAAACTTAAATATCGAGAAAACTATCATTTCATCAAAATTTCTCAAAAATGTTCCCGCGTTTATGTATTTTGGCATCGTTTGGTTTATATTAAAGTAAAAACAATCAGAAAAATTAATCTCAAAAAGAGGGAGAGCAGTTTGTAAAGGCCTCAATTTTAACCACTTGCGCAAAGAAAATGAAATGTTTAAAATCTAATTTGATTTGAACAGGTGAAAGTTTGAAGTCTGTTGCGCATTGTACTAAAATTTTAGATTCACCTCTTTGAATGAAATTAGATTTTAAATGCCTAAATTTCTTTGATTGATTTCACTGGTACATAAACCAGATGCCAAAATACATTGACACATTTTGAAGAAATTTGGATAAAATGATATTTTTCACACGTTTTTAAAGTTTCTAAATTTATTGATACATTCTGTAGTAGCAAAAATGTTGAATGTTAAGAAAAGATCATGGTGAGACACGCAAAACACAATCTTCTGTAAACTGCTTAATCCTAGGAATTATGATGAACGTAAACATACGCCCGTATTGTAAAAGCTAACTCACAATTACTGTATGGAGCTTAAAAATTAGCTTATAATTGTTTGAACACGGTATTTTACGTCACAAATTTATTGATTGGAAAAATTTTAGCAAAATCCTTGCCATCGAAGGAGAAAGAATTTCGTCATTGATGAATGGGAATAGTGTTTTTACATCGCACTCAGTGAGAGTGAGTATGAGCAAGCTTTTTGAATACGGGCCATAATGTTTGTAATTACAGAGTTCATTTATATATTTCTATGCTTTATAACAATTTCTCTTACGAGTTTGAGTTGAATTTCAACAAAGTTAAGTCGATAAAGCAGCTTGCAATTGAAGTAACTGACTGACAACAAACACAACATGGATGACTAGTTTCTCCAGTAAATCTTCACGAGCTCTGATTCGTGAGAACGTTTTTAAGTTGATGTGTTATTTGAAAAGAAAAAACGTCAATTATGCTCAATACATAGTATAGATATGCATCAGTTTGTAAAACAAAGAATAGTATACAATTTGTCAAAACGAATGATGTATACAGTTAATGTAAAGTATTTATCTTACGTCATGTAAAGTGTCAATTGTATTGTCATTGTGAAATCATTTCACAATACATTTCTGTACACACAATACAATGACGTAAGAACCAGATAACAAATACGGCTAACCTGACGTTTACTCCTCATTTGACTCTGAAGATGACTACCGCTAAGGTTGTCAAAACGTCAGTCAACAACAACAAAAACAGTCCTTCTCAGGACTATACCAACCTGGACGATCTACACTTACAAACATGTAACGTTACTCCCGGGTTCAAACCATTTCCTTTAAAGAATAGTATTTCAGAACTCAATCGTCGCACTAAATCTAGTATTTTAAAACATATACAGTAGTTTGATGTTGTACCTATCATGTTAAAGTAAGGTATAACAGAAATCAAGGCTGCTGACCTCATCGATACCATAGTAGATAGTTGTACAATAATGAGATAAAAGACACCACAAGATAGGATAAGATAGGATAAGGTTGAAACACGTGATACAACATTGGATAAGAAGGAACATTGCCAATGATATCCATGATTTTAATAAGTCAGAACTTCCAGTTCACAGTTTTGATAGAAAATTATCTTACCCAAGTATTATGTCGATACAAGATTGACAAAACAAATGTCCACACATTGTCTGTGTTGGATTGACGAGGAGGAGTTGGCAGGAAGTACAAATATACTTCGCTGGGATTTTTTTCCTGTCTACATCACGGATTTTGATCCCAGGCATCTTGAATGAGGGTAATTCTTTTCACAAATAGAATCTAAAATTTGATAAAAAAAACTGTCGAAATATGATCTAAAAAATACAGGACAATTTGACAAAAAGCACTGAAACAGTGGTAAGTAATCATTTTAGTGATTTACATAAACTTTTCAGCAATTTCACTCAAATACATGCTCAAAAAACTGTCTGTTTATTTCTCTTTTAAAGCTCATTTCGCAATAAAATCTATAATGTTTTATTCTCTTGTTCGGCCATATCGGATTTATAATAGCTACAATGAAAACCCCAAACTGGGTAACAGAGCAATCTATGTCAGCTGTTACGTATGGAAAACACAAACATTAAGGACGTACGCGAATAGCAAATGCAATAATTTTACTTATGTAGAGAAGAGATGCTAGGCATTTGTTATAGATTGATCGAAGAATGGCCTACATTTCGAAAAAGATTGGCTTTAGCGGTATGTTATTACAACGATTTCATAATAGAAAACCTACAAAAGCTTAGAGCATCTTTCTCGCACACAGAAAATTTAGTGAAATAAAGACCTATGAAATACACCGTAAAAACATATTTCCCAATGTTTGTGCTGCACCTATATGAAATCTGTTTACTCTGAGAAAAAACGAGCACAACACATCATTAGGACATAATTAAGGCATATCTTTTAGCTACCAAAGACTGCTACGCTTGCAATATGTTCAACAGTTTAGTCATATAATATCATAATATCAGTTATTCGTCAAAACTGTTTCAGAAATTTCAATTCGATGGAGATTCGTATTTCAAATGGAGACTCGTATTGTATCTAAATTTTAGAATTCCTGTGCGTGTAGATTCTTCTTATTTCTTTCAGATAACGCTTAACTTTTATCGAGCATTAAATTCGTCAAATTAAACAATCTATAAAGAACAATTCATCTTATAACTTCGTATGAACATGGAAAATGTAGTAGAGTCGATTATTTAGAATATGCATTTTGTAGTTAACAGTCTTCATGAGACGTTGTTTTAGAGTACGTCGTTTTATACATTAACAACAATATTAAATCAACAGACTTTTCGTGCGAATGACTGACATTAGTAATGCTTTTACTCATGTTCAAAACCTTTTTTCTTAGGAGTAAATGATTTCTTAGAGAAACACAAATCACTTTGATAGCACGAGTAGCGAATTCAAGGTTAAGTAAAATATATGTATTAGCCGTTAATTCTTTATTCAAAATATTTTATAACAATGCCATTGGCAACGAATTTTCAACTATAATAAATTTGACCAATCAATGAGTTTTTGTAATTTATTGTTCCTAACGCTGGACTTTTTACTTGAAATCGAATTACAGCAAAAAAGAGCAGTTTAAGAAGTTAAAGCACAACTATGAGTAAAATAACTTTATCATGAGTGTAGTGAGCAATATCTCTTCCTTTAACTTCCATTAACTTCCTTTAATCTCTTTACGCAAATCTCAGTCTGCTAAACACTTTGAAAAAGTAACCCATAGCGTAACCTATATGTAACTGGAAGTCTATGTTGCGAACATAAGAATCGAACTCAACATTTACCTTCGAGAAAATCTTTATCTGTTGACAGATAATCTTTAGAGTTTCACAACAATATATATATTGAAGTCTAAAAATAGAAAGCATTGTATGTTTTTCAATTTGAAATTGAAAATTATTGAAAATTATTGAATGAGGTTGATATCCTCCGGCTCAATGGTTGAGCATGATATCAAGAATTATTCAGACAAAGGTCAATGTTAGCTGCCGAAGCGAAGCTGAGGAAGGAAAACGATGGATAAAACACCTGAAATGGAATAGCCAAATGGGAATATGCGTAAAAATGCGAAAAAAACACATTAAAAAATCTACTATAGTCACACAAAGTTGGGTGAAATTTACATTGATTTGTCTTCGTTTCAGCCAACGAAATCGTAGACCAGTTTTCGAATAACGTCACTGCCAGCGTATTTGTGTGATTTAATACACTTATAGTTAAACTACAGTACCGACCTCGAGTAACATGACATGACTCGCGAGTCAATTGCGAGTCACTCTCGAGTGTGAGAAGTTTGCGAGTGAATAAGTGACTCGCTGTTTGCGAGTGAATAAAATAACTCGCTGTTTGCGAGTGAATCGAAATAACTCGCAAAAATTTCCGACAACGACTATTCATTTGAAGCAATATCTCGGTACCTAATGACGTTAAAATCTTTTGAATTTTTTACAAAAGCATTTTAATAACTTCACATTTCTCATGGCACGAACGTTATTCGTAAAGCGGTAGACACCATAGAGAAATTAGTGAGAAAATCAAAGTAACTCTCAAAGATTTTCTTCTAACAGTCTGAGATTGTTGACATATATTATCTTGATGTTAATGCAAAAGAACATGAAAGTGTTTGGAAACAATGTATTGTTAGAATAGACGAGTTTTTAAGAAGAAAAGTTAAGTCATAAATTAGCTATATGTATTAAATTTTGAAGCTTATCGTTGCTTGCTAGTAATCAAATGTGTAAAGTGCTGTGAAGTCAATGAAATTGTTTCAGAATCTAATCTCATTTTTAAACATTTCTACTGGTAAGTAGAATCGCAAAAGCTATCATCTAGCCATTAACTATACACGTGGTTTTATTTCATTGATTGCTATTAAATGTCTATGGCCTTTATCAATATCGTCTGTGTAACACATCGAAAACGTGAAGTCAATGAAGTTTTTTCAGAACCAAATTTAAAAGATTATGCGCACACTCATCTCATAGCTACATTCCTTAAATATTTGACCTCAAACAATATTCGTTTTTGAATGTATTCTATCTAAGATAATATATGTCAACAATCTAAGACTGTTAGAAGAAAATCTTTGAGAGTTACTTTGATTTTCTCACAAATTTCTCTATGGTGTCTACCGCTTTACGAATAACGTTTGTGCCATGAGAAATGTGAAGTTATTAAAATGCTTTTGTAAAAAAATTCAAAAGATTTTAACGTCATTAGGTACCGAGATATTGCTTCAAATGAATAGTCGTCGTCGGAAATTTTTGCGAGTTATTTCGATTCACTCGCAAACAGCGAGTTATTTTATTCACTCGCAAACAGCGGAGTCACTTATTCACTCGCAAACTTCTCACACTCGAGAGTGACTCGCAATTGACTCGCGAGTGACTCGCAAGTCATGTCATGTTACTCGAGGTCGGTACTGTAGCTATAATCAATAATTTCGCCGATCTCGACAAACAGTGTTTTGAATTTCTAATACGTGTCGGGTGGATATCCCTAACATATAAGACGAACTTATTTGCGAGTTCGTCTGCGTAAATACGAAGACGAATCAATGCAAAACTGAAAAATTTCACCACACAATGCGTGAAAGTAGTTATTTAAAGTATTTGTGTGCTTTTTTCCCTAAACTTCCCATTTTCTCATCTCCTTGTGCGCATTTTATCCTTTTTTCTTTTATTCCATTCTGCATTTAATGCCTAACATGTCTCTAGGACCTTAATGTTTTTGACATTCGTGCACAACAACAATACACTATAATTAAACACTCACACTCTCACACATTTCCTTTGCATACATCATATCCTATAAACCTGACAACAAATAAAGGATATTTCTCATATTAGTAATTCAAATTTGCATTCCACTCCACCCCCCCCCCATTTTTGGTCATGGTACTTATCAACAATGCTTATACATGTGTAGCCCACATATGATGGTGGTTTCTAAAATTATGCTGCCTAGTTGTTTTTTTGTAGGAGAATTGTCTCTTTTTTGTCAAGCTGTTTTCTAAGAATAATTCAGAGGTATGTTATACTATAGCAGGAACACTATAGTCCTAGAAATAAGCAATACAAGCAAAAAACCATTCCCAAGAAACAGTGGAAGATTTACTGTTGGTCAGAATACCATATATTGCTTAGAGAACATTCTAGGACTACAATATTACTAATAGCATTTGTTTTTTGTAAAATATTTTATACAGGAAATAGATTTATATTGATGTTTCAAAGCCACTTTAATACTGACAAGAAGCAATATAGTATACTTGGTTTTTGAACAAATAGCTTAATTCAGCTTAATTTGAAAAATGAAAACTGAAGCAAAACAAATCAACCAGCACTAAGACAAAACAATAATACGGCAATATTCATATATGTAAGTATTCATTATGTTTGTCCATCAACCATAACATTTATAACGGCATACCCAGCAGGTTATGTTGGAATCGGCAATAATTATACATGGCCAAATTTTATATTAATTATAATATGTCTTTACTATATAAATGCTGTTAATAAGATGAAACAATCGGAAGTAATCAATTATTTCCATCGAAATTGATCATGGTTCATACCATGAATAACAGGAGATGCCCCACTCCAATTATGAAAGCTAGCCACTACCTCCATACACAACACTGAAAGCAAATACTGAAATATATCTTTTATACCAGAAAAAATACATAGCTGTATAAGGCTGATGTGTACTTATAGAATAGTTATTAAATAACTTGAAATATTATTTCACTACTGCAGATATAGTGAAAAATGAAGTGGTCAACAAAAATGACATATTTTTCAAGATCTTTACTACAATTACACGTCAGCACAATCGGACAAAGAGTTTCTTATTCGATGATATTTTACTTACTTTAAATCATGTACGATATTCACTTTATAAGTAGTGTCTAAACCTTTAATTAAATGTTGTAAGTTCAAAAAATGCTTACCAAAGCAACTTGAGTATAAGTATATAAACAATAAATACCTCAACAGCAAGGCACGATGTCGAGCAGCAGGCACAAGCACTGATATGTATTACACTGGATAACGCATCCATCCATGTATAAAATATAGTACGATAATTGAAGCCGGAAGTTGGCTCATGTAATATTAAAGACATCATAGCTAAAAGTCCTTCGGCAACAATTTTAGAAGCATCAATCTGCTTACCATACGCCATACTGACATAAATCGCATCACATACTCGCATAAATTGACTTTGATATTTTAGTAGTATACAGAGCGTCGTTTCTGGCCTACCTCACACCTAGAGACCTATTATACGTAAATCTAAGTGCCCCAGCCCTAGTTCGCGTACGTATGCTAGCATATTCAATAACTATAAAATACTTATAGTCGGAATTTGTTTCTTATTATACTTCTTCAAATTGTCGGCTGGTCATGGTTTTTTTATGCTTGCATAATTACAGTGAATGTCAAACCCAGGACAACGGCAGGAGCCAAAGACGGCCGGCCCACCCCCCGCGCCCGCGCGGCTGGCTGTCGGGTCTATTATTTAGAAGTAGCGTATAGTAGGGTACGTGGTAAAATGAATAGTGAATCCGAAAGAGTACGTACGAAAAGACAAGAGCAAAAAGAAAGAAGAGAAAGAGAAAAAAAATTGAATAATATAATAATAAGACAAAGAGAAGAACATCTTAAATTACAAACCAGGCTGCTAATACAGACAGGTACGATACAATTAGAAGAATAATATTTATATAGTATATAGAATCGAAATGGACACTGTTAGAGAGATTCTGTTACTATATAAACAGGGTGTTATAGGTGGAAGAGCTCTAAACTCGTTCCTTGAAGCTTTTCAACCACTAGCATCTACATCAAGAAAGCGTACTAATACAGCTCCACCTGAACCTCCTTCGGCACCATGTAAGCGCAGACCTATTAGGCCTAATGACGTAATAGAAATTAGACCGACTGCTATGACAAATTCTGTAGGTTGGGAAACAGCGTATGGAAATATTAGCGACCCAGCGTTAATACGCTATAACGCATTTCAGTTTCTTAGTGCAATTTCTCCAAAAAACTAAAATTCCGACGCCTCCGGCTGCCGGTTCACCCCCTTTGCCAAACGTGAAGTGTTCTTATTCAGCTCTAGATAATGAAGGAAAGCCTTCGGAATCATTTAGCGCTTCGTGTAGCAAATCTTCATCAAACAACCGTTGAAGATTCGGGTATTATACTTTCTATAGTGAGTGTGATAATTACTCTAGCAGTTCCCATCTGTTGAACAACTAATGTTGCATCAGTAGGTATGTCTACATGTATAAAATCGCTATAGCTACATACAGAGTTAATATCACCAATACGATGTGTTTTTGTTTTATTTAAGACAAGTAATTTGCTAGGAGTTTGAAGTACTCGTAGCGCCCCTGCACTTGTAAAACATTTTCCACTTAATGATATTCGGTAGAATCCAGTGGTTTCGATGGTGATTGTAGAAGAATCTTCACCTTTTTCACACATCGCGACATTGGTCCAATCTGAACCTCTTTTTCCAGTAACTGAAGTACCAACTTGAGTGTGCACATCTACTGGAATTTCTAGTCGCTTTTTATGTTTTTCACGTCTTCTATGATGTTTTACACGACGGGCGTGGTGGTTTTTTGCCGGACGTAGCAAAGCTTCGAGAACCTCACGCGTAGGTTTATTTACGTCTGAATAGTTCCAAGAAGATATGAATATTTTTTAGCATTAGAATTATATTCTAGTTGGAATTTTTCAAAATTTTCTCTCTATTTTGTCGTTAGTATACTTCTACTGCTCGGCGAAAGAGATCGTTTGTTGATTCAAATTCATGAACCGAAGTTTCAGCTGCGTTAGACATTTTAATGTTTGTGTGACAAGACACAACTGAAGGGATAAACACTATAAATATAAAGTGAAAATTTATTGTTTTAGAATTAAGAATATTCTAAATAGTGAACCTCATATCGTCGTGTCCAGTTAATGGGCATTGTATTAACATATGACATCAATTTGTTAGTGTTATCATGTACGAAACTAACATAAGGCCCCCAACTTTGTTCAAACACAATATATCTAGTGTTGAACCACTCGTTTTGAAACCGTTCAAACCAAATGTTTGATAATGCTATTTTTTATTTTCGAGTGTTTTTCTAGTAGGAAACGTTACTAAAGTTACATTTTCTCCGCTCATACCTGGGGGGGTAAAATCCATTAGGCGAGTTCAAAACAGGTTGATCTCCTTTGTCTCCTTTAAGCCCATCAGCTCCTGGTTGTCCTTTAGGTCCTTGACGTCCCAAAGGCCCCTGAGGCCCTATGGCTCCAGTATCTCCTTTAGGCCATTGAGGCCCTCGACGTCCTTGAGGTCCAGCCAGACCCACGATTTTTTTGAAAGCTTGAGCTTCAGCTTCACGGCGTGCGTTTTCAGCAGTGGCGGCAACAGCTTCTTCTTTTTCACGCTCTAAGTTCTTATTTGTCTTTTTCATCTCTTTGAGTAGAGAAGCTACATTGGCAGCCTGTTTCTTACGCATCGAAGCGTCGAATTCCTCTTGAATAACACTTTTACGCTTGTTAAAACGCCAGATTTGATCTAGAACCTGTTCAAACTCTTCATGCGAGATTTGGCTGTCACTGAGAGCACGTGACGTAATATCACCAACAGTCATCAGAATCGTCGTAGGAGCTTGAGCTATGCGGTCGCGCTTTTTTGCCTTTTTTTCAAGCTTTTTACAAACAACACGCCCAACACCTGAGATCAACCCGCCAGGGACAGCAAGAGCTTCAAGAACGGTGTGTATTGACGCTTCGATTTTTTAGCATTCGGTGGGTCGAATTTATGAGTGCCATATCATATCATATCATATCACATCAGACTAATCATCAAACTAATCATCAAACTAATCATCATATAATAACAGACCAATTTTTTCTGCATCTATATAGTACTGCGATAAAAATGGCAACTGCAAGCGCACCTCCACTTGAGCCAGTAGACGTTCTTAGGCCAGTATCAAGGATATATCCGGATATATCCGGCTCTCACTCTATCTGGTGACTTTCAAATTGGCTTTAGGCCACCTATACCTTTAGAGGCTAACAAAAAATATCAAGTGGCTCTTACTGAAGCTAGTTTGTGGAATTCGTGGGAAAATGTCACTACGAAAAACCATCAACTAGTGTTTGAGATTAGAAGAGGAAACTATGGTAGTGATTCTAGCACAGGAGAGCTCAGACAAAATGTAATTCAACTGCAAACGATTGCAATACCTCCAGGCGCTTACAACATTCCCGACATCAATCAAGCTATTGAAGATGCTATGGAATCATTGAGGGTAATGTTCGCACATGAAGATAAGATCGCAAGACGTGATCCACCCTTTGTGCTTTCAGTAAATATTCCTACATCAAAATCTGCGATTACTATTAAAGGTGACCTTGTAGTTTCCTTTGACACAAATAACAGCATAGGCCCTATTCTTGGGTTTGCTATGGGTGGAGGTGATATTACTAGAGGAAAGACTTTAAGTCAGAATCGAATTAACATTACAGATGTACAGAAGATCCATATTCACTGCTCGCTTGTTAATTCAAGTATAGTAAACGGGAATCCTAGTGATGTTATTAAATCGTTTACTCCAAACCGAGGACCAGGACGTTCGTTGGAAATAAGTCCTAGTCCACCGACCTACTTACCACTCATTAAAATTAGCCTTATTAATAAAGTGAGAATGGAAATCACTGATCAATCAGGAAATAAGATTGATTTAAATGGTGAGCAAGTAACTTACACTTTAAACATTCGTCCAAAAATGTGATTATACACGCTCATAAGCGGATTCCGATTCAGAAGCTGTTGCCATAATGGCTTATTTTCCATATATAATATACTAGGCAAAATGATAGTTCCTATGATTAGACGTGGTATAGTTCGTCGAAAAATTTTCGGGGGGTCATTGATTGGAAACCTCGTGGGCCTTGCTGGTAAGGCAAAGGGTGGGCTATTCAGTGCGGAGAAGTCCTCAGCTGCAGCCTTAAGATCTCGCGTAGGTTAGTTTGCTCCAAAAATCAAGAATGTGGCCGTGGCGGCTGGTAAAAAAGCAATTTGTGACACGGCTACAGCAGCCAAAGAGGCTGTTATATCGACTGCAAAAGAGCAGTTCTCGCCTGAAAACGTAAGCAGTCTTGTTGCCGATCTCGCCCGCGGAGACGTTAAAGGAGTGGCAAGTCAAGCTAAATCACGTGCATCTGCAGTGGCTTGTGCTGGGGCTGAAGCTGGTATTAGTACTGCAAAAACGCGCGCAAAAAGTGCTCGCACGGGACTTCTGAAGCTAGAAAAGGCTAGTATCGCGCGCTGAAAGTCTTGCTAAGCAACAGCTGACTTCTCGAGACTTAGGTATTCTAAGCAACCTCGTGTCAGGTAACGGCATGATGTATGCCTAAATATCACATCAGACTAAATATCAGAAATAATAATTAAACTACATCGGTCTGATGATCGGCAGACGCAAATTTTTTATAATATATATATACTGTACGAAGTACAAACTATTAGGGAGTTTTAGCAAGAGTACGACTCCGACTACGAGTACGAAATTTGACCGTGTAAGAGAATGGCACGAGGAAGGTTGTTGTCGTTATCGCTTCGTCAAAATTAAGTTTTAGCTGTAAACAACAGAACGAGCCTTTTTATTGTGTAAAACACCGACGTTTGCGAAGAAGCTACGGCTCTATTTGTCAATAATGATATCAAAGAATCGATAATACTGGTTTTGCAAGAATATAGGACTCTTTAGACTGAAAAATCTTCACTATTTTAAGTTTTATGTACGATATATTTGTACTATTTTATTGCTTGTTTACCTTTCACTTTGCGTACGAAATACATGAAAGTTTTGCAGGTCATATTTTCCTTTTTAATGTACATCTGCGCTAAAAAAAAGGTTCTAAATTAAACCCTGGATGCTCGAAAATAGGACTGTAAGCTAATTTCTTACAGAATGAAAAAATATATCTACTTTCTTTGCTTAAAAAGACATCGTAGTCGCGACTACGAATTTTTTACAAAACATCGTACTCAGATTGATGACGGCTACGTGTTTTTGTTGTCGCAACAATGTTTTCGCGCCAGAATGACGTAAATCGTACTCGTAGTCGTACTCGTAGTCTTTGCTAAAACTCCCTATTATAGCAATGACTACGGACATGATATTCCCAGCACTTCGACTCTTTGACGAGCCCATCGTTGACCGCTCTGTTGAGCGTCTGCAGTACGAAAGAGTTCTTCCCCGCGATCCAAATTTCGATAATAAGAATATAAATATCGACACTGAGAATGTTGACTAGCTTATATGGCTTCAAAGAGCCCTTCTTGAAGTTCGAGGTCGCGTGGTAAAGAACGATGGCACCAATTATGATGCCGCCGACAACGTCGCGCTGGCAAATGGTGGCTAGAGCCTGTTTGAGACGGTCCAGATCCAGGTTAACAACAAGAACGTTGAAGAAATAAGTCAGTATGCCTCAACTGTCAACACGATCATGCAGCTTGTAACTGATTCGGATGATTCGTCCAGGAGCACCGCCACGAGTGCTTTCTGGTACCGCGACACTGGAGCTACCGGTGGGGCTGTTTCTAATAAGCATGTAAGCAGAACTAACGCTCAGTTGCTTCCTGCTGCTAATGTAGGTAATGGTGTCGCTTTGAATGGCGGCAACTTCCGGGCTAACTTTAACTTAAACCTCAACGCAACAGAGAACCCTAACTTCAACATTGGTTTCGCCAGTCGCCGCCAGCTCTGCGCGGGTGCCAAAGACGTTACCATGATGCTTCCCCTCGCTGACATCCTAGGCTTCGCCAAAGACATTTATTCAGCTTTCATAGGTATAAAGTTCAATCTGAATCTCACTCGCGCTTCTACTGAAAACTCGCTTCATAGAGCAAATGGGGTAGATGCTGGAAAATTTCAGATAAAACATCTTTCTTTCTGGGTTCCTTTCATCAGACCTTCGATCGAAGTTCAAACCATGACAGAAAGCAAGTTGGTTGCTGTTTACACACGCATGCTATACTTTGAGCAAGGTCGTTTTTACCGAGAGAGATTCACCAGAGGTCAAACCAACGTCTCATTGCGTGTGACGCAAACGGAAGTGAAGAGCTACCAAACACACATCTTCGTAGCGTTCCAAGATGCAGAGCGCTCAAACAATTAAGAGCAAACTATACATGTGTTTGATAATGCTAATTTGCGTCAGATTCATGTGCGGATTAGTAACAATCACAAGTAACCTGAAAAAGAGCTTGAAGTCAATTACACAGATGCTGAGAGAAATTACAGCAGAGCTTACATGATGTTCCAAGACGCTGCGATGAAATACAGCGACCCGGTTACAGGCTCTCAAGTAAACTTAGGAGACTTTGCAAACCTCTTTCCTATTTACCACTTTGACGTTAGTCATCACCCTGAAGCTTTGAAAGAGCCCCGGCAAACATTGATGTTCGTTGGATCTTAGGTGGCCCTTTCAATAGTGCTATTAATGCTGGTGGTGAACAGGCGTACCACGGGTACTGCTTCGTGCTTAGCGAGCGTTTCCTTCGGCTCAATGCGATTAACGGTAGAATGGACATAATGGTTTAGTCTGTCTGATGTGATGATTAGTCTGATGTGATATGCTACGATTAATCCGATTACTTCGCACCAATCAATAAATTAAAATTAACAAAAATTGCTTCGACTGTTTATATACGCAAATTGTTTTGCATGTGCACAAAAATGTCGGACATTGATAACGCAATATTTGTTAAAGCTCTCAGACCCGCCATGGAGCGAGTAATCACTCAGGAGTTTAAAGGCGCTGGTATTTATCTTCCTGGGTCAAGAAGTATAGAAGGTGGTAGCTTTATTGGAAATCTTGTTGGAAAACTGATACCTACGGTCACTTAACTCATACCAAAAGTGTTACCGTCTCTAGGCCTAACAGCTATATCAGGTGCTACCATCGGCAGAACGCAAAAAGCAGTAGCTGGTAGTTGTATAGTTAGAAGAAGAGGTATCACACCATTTAATGGACCTCAGTATAAAAACAGTCTTCTTGGTTTCGGTAGTAGCTCTGGTAAGAAAGATCGTTCTGGATACATAGTTCACGGTGTTAAAATTTCAAAAGATCAGAAAACTACCTTGACAAAAGCAGTTAGAGACAAAAGTGGAGTAACTTTGCGAATTACCAATCGCGAATTACCGACATGGGACCGGCACCGGCTAGCCACGCTGGATTTGTTGCAGATGCACTCTACAATACTTCCCCATACATGACTTTCTACACGGTTCTCTAGTGTGGATCTTAACCCACTCGCACTTGTTCTTGCCCAGGCTCATAGCTGTACAACGTTTGGATATACGTTGTGAGTTTGGATATACGCTGGAATCGTCTTTCTTCAAATGACTGACGGCCGACGGTGGGCAGCGCCTTAGCCCCGACGGCCTGCACGCAAGCGCGGGGGGTGGGCCGGCCGTATTTGGCTCCTGCCGTTGTCCAGGGTTTGCCCTTCGCTGTAATTATGCTTGCATAATTACAAAAAGTACGTACGCGAACTAGGTTTGGGCGCTTAGATTTGGGTATAATAGGTCTCAAGGTGTGAAGTGTGCTAGCGGCAATGCTTTCTCAAGGTGAGGTGTGCTAGCGGCAACGCTTTATATACTACTGTTATGCTTTACTTCTTTATATTTTTAAATGACAGTTATGCCCCTTCTTTTTTGACTACCCCCTCCCAAGACAGAAAATCCAGGCCACGCCACTGCCAGCCACAAAAATAGCGACGTCGGTAGGACAATGAAGTTATGGAGGACATACTTGGCGAAAAGGTTTCTGGAACGAACAAAAAGCGAGTGAAATTTTAACTTGCTGTAACTTTTTTAAGTTAGCCTCTGCAGTGAGACAGAAAACGATTCAAACATTAGTTCACTCAAAAGTCTAATTAATGAACTTAGACGTGTAACACTAATTGTTTTTTTCTTTGTTTGTCGCACAGTTCGCCTACATTGTAATATGTTATATAAGCTCTTGTATTTAGAGCATCTGAGAAATATCAAAATGCTTTGACGGATATCCAGAGGGCAAAAGAGACAATTTTTCCCGGTTTGCGCCTTAGAGAGTTGCTAAAATATAAAAAATTGGAGGAGGCAAGCTATTTTTCACAATTCAGTTTGACGTTAGTTATGATTTGTAAAGCCAAACTTAAGCATGGGTGAAAACTGATAATTTAGCAGGAGCTTCAGAGAGGGGGTGGTCTAAAGCTCCTTAGTTTTCTTTAATGAGGATAGTTACAACTTATATTACATAGGTTTTAACAAATGCATGTTGGTAGAAAATAAAACGAACTTACTTCTTGAGGAGGGAGTAAACTTTTTGTTGTGGAATATGAATAAAAAACTCAATAAAAGATGTTTTGCAAATGTCACCATGCGTGCTATTGTAGCGTCATGATTTTAAAATAATATAATTGCATAGCATTTTTATTTTTCGCTAATTTTTTGTTTATAAATATGTCGATAATTACATACACATAATTTTACTATATTTTTTCATAACGATGATTTCTCGTACGCAAAACAAAGTGTTTAGCCATTATGTTAATAACAATTTAGTATTTTTTAGTATTTTAGATAATAGTTCTATTTTACCATTATTGTATTTATTCGTTACTGTTATTGCTGTACACTCCAACATATCTTAGCTTAATAGCTATACAGTACATGAAATAAACTATAACCAATTACCATTACCATTACATTAATTATTCAACTACAATTTGGTCTCAACACCTGAGCTCCTTGCAATAAGCAAAGACTAGATGGAGGTTAGTGAAATTCAAGAAAAATACTCGTCCAGCAATTTCACCAACCATCCATCTAAACTTCTGTCGTCACATCTGAGCTCGTTACAGATGTTTGGAATTCCAAAAATTTGTAATCCAGATCTTGTTCCTTTTTATCATAACTTGCTGCAATTCGTCTAGAATTTCATATATCGTCCATTCAGATTTTTTTCTTTTTTAACTCGTTGCAATTGGTACAGAATTTCACTAACTATCCATATAGCTGAGTTAGTCGTTACATCATGAAAATCTTTCAAAGTCATTACATTTACGAAGAGATTTTGCGTCATCCATTTCATCACATGACTCCACAAAAAAATATGTCATTCTTCAGTGAGTGTTAACATTAAACAATTAACCTTGATCTCGAACAAAACATTCTCAAACAAATAAATATAATCGAAACTTGCTTATAATTTTAGAAATTGTTCAGTCAATTATCATCTTAAGAAAAAGAGTATCATCTTTAATATACTGACGATTTTTCAAACTTTCCAATGGCATGAAGAGTGGCGATCCAGAAGCAATATTCATATCTGACTTTGGTCGCTGAAATGAGGAACTTTGAGGATCTGAATGAAAAGCATCAATCATGTGATCTCCATTTCCTTGATCCATTAACATCATTGTGATTTTCTTTTGAAATGGCCATGTTTGTAGTGCATCGTAATCACCTAAGAATAATTACAGAACTATTAAAAAAAATAAACAAACAAAAATTAATAAAACAAATTGTTCTCCTATATAAAGTTTATTCAGAAGGCATTTTGAACATTAAACGGACAAAAAAGTTTGCACTCGATTTCCTATCAATTACCGAAGTATACATGATAACATGAAGTATAAGATTTAGGCAGAAAATAGACAACACAGTCACACAAACTTATCTCGTAAGAAGCAATACGCTATTTTATAGATATTTATTATCTAATGAGAATACGTGCAGACCAATGTCATTTTTGCATAATAAATCACTCGAAGTAAGTTATATTGGTTAAGTAACATTAGAAGCTAGTTGTCTATTATTACCCAGGATTTATGCTACGCAAAAATGGATGTTTTCTTTCCTAAAGGAATCAAAAATATCCATTTGGTGGACAGATTGTCAAGATATATAAGAACGAGTAAACGATTGGTTCTTTCATTTGTGTGCATTATTATGTATAGATCATTAAAAATTTGTTTTGCAAGAATTTCACGATTCCTGTAGGTATGTTTTTACGTCAAATAAATCTGCAAAGTCTAACGATAAATATACCATCACACGACAAAAATAAAAGAAATGGCAATGACTTTAAGGAACAATTTCTCCTGTGCGCCTGCAAACCACGATCACCCCTACATTATACAAAGAGCTGGGCTAAGAGGCCAGTGCAATCTGTAAAACTGGAGCATATTTCTTTGAAAGTCGAAAAACTAAAGGGTAAAAGTGGAAACAAACGTCTAATTATATGGAAACAAACGATAATCACAGAAAAAATAGCTACACCAACTGACCGAGATAATTTTAAGAAAATGGAATCTTATGAAATGAATTTGAAACAAACGACATATAGAAATGATAACTTAGACATTCATCTTAAGTCGTCGTTTGCCAGCTCAAGCGAATTTTTTGACGAAATTTTTTGAAATTATCAACAAACGTTGAAAATCTTTCGCGGTACCAAATGTCTGTACCGTTCAAAACAACAAAAAACAAGGATAAATGAGTTCCCTTTCCAAAACCATCACCATTCATAAAGATCTTAGCACACATCTTGTAACCATATTGAGAACTGTAGAATGGTGGACTGTACAAGGCTGTTTCGATACCATTAATGGCGTCCTGTCTCTTCTTCTTGAAGTTATCAATTTTCCAGAGTAGCGTACCATTGTAGCTGTGTACAGCCTCATTTGACCCTAGTGCACTAGGTCGAATCAGGCTATACATAGCTACAATGCCCACAAATCCGATATTGGAAAATGAGACGCGAGATTGAAATTAATGTTTACTAATAAACATTGCGAAAATGGTCGTTGATAAAAAAATTGTCTTGCACGTGTAGCCATTACCTTTGTTTGATAATTTTGAAAAATTGCATCGAAAAACTTGCTCGTGTATTTTAAATTTAAGATTTAAATGCCATAACATCTCATTACTTCCATTGATGCAAAATCAGTCACTAGACAAACCACTTATTTTTGAATAATTTTTAGAAAGAGAAACATAAACATCTTCATAAGAATTCCCGGTAAACATACGTCATTTTTATCTGGTGCATGTGACAAAAATTGAGCTAAATATATAACTGGACTGCTACCTTGCAAGCCTGTACAATGCACGAAGCCACAATTTACCCTCAGGAACACGTGTCTGGGGGCAAATTCCGCATTTTAGCTTATCGTCGTCCATGAGCTTTCTTTACGCCGTGCGTGGAAAGATTGGCACTAGTTAAATCGCAATGGCTACAAAGTTTTTTGCTGGTCATATTCAGTTAAATGGTCACAAATCAGAAGCCATTTTTGTCATACAACTTACTTCGGTTCAATCAAAGAACCCTGGATACTAAGGGATTCAAAAATCGTTTTAAAATAAGCAAATACCATAGTGAATGGTCAAAATGATAACATAATAGTTCTTAAAAGAACTGTTTAAAGCCAGAACATTAACTCAATAAAAAGTAAGATCCTAATTGGATCTAATAGTTCTTAAGAACTATTATGTTATAATTTTGAACATTCATCATTGTATTTGCTCTTTTTAAACGATTTTTAAATTTGTCACCAGAACAAAATCTTTATTTAACTAACTATGGGATTCCGAAAGAGAAAATAAAAAGCCTAGTTGTATGCTAAGAGCAAAATATAATCAAGAAATGAACGCTCCAGAAATAAAATCATAATATTTATACGTAAAATAAAGCACAAAATTTTTCTTCAATAATGTAATAATTCGAAAGTTGCCGACTATTTCTTAAAAATTGCATGATAAATTTGAGCGTAACATTTATTTAAATTTTGAATGTGTACCATACATATCAACGAGCGCATGACACAGTTGTAACAGATGAAAAAGCCGGCAATTTTTAATAGTTAAAACAGTAGGAGATATGCAAAATGTCAGTACCTTTCATGACAACAAAGAACAAAGATAAATGAGTTCCTTTTCCAAAACCATCACCATTCATATAGATCTTAGCACACATCTTGTAACCATATTGAGAACTGTAAAATGGTGGACTGTACAAGGCTGTTTTTATACCATTAATGGCGTCCTGTCTCTTTCGATTGAAGTTATCTATTTTCCACAGTAACGTACCATTGTAGCTGTGTATAGCCTGATTCGACCCCAGTGCACGCGCACCACGTTGGCCCTCCAGGTCCGTAATGTTTATCGTGTTTCTCGCAAGTGATTCGTCAATTTGATCTAAACGTTCACGAAATCGTAGTATAGTTGAAGAATTATCTCTCACTTGTCGTTCTAGAGTCGCAATCCTATCACGCATCGAGGAAACTTCTAATGACGAATGGACATTGTTACTATCGTTACCACCACGAACCTCAAGACTCTCAATTCTCCTTTCAAGACCTGTAAGTTTACCTACTAACATCACAAATTTTTCTGAGAGATTTGCACGAACAGCAGTAACTTGGTCAGCCATGTTTTGAACAGCAGTAGTAAACTCTGGACGTGGTACATAGTTACTTAACTGTGTAAAAAATGCCATAACATATCGTAATAGAAGGCTCACATGATCAATTAAATTGTCATTCATATGTTGACGGATCTCCTTTCGTTTTAAAGTCTGTAAAAAAAAAAATACCAACACGTTCGTTAAACGAAAACTACAAGTTTGCCACAATTTACTCGTTGTTTCAATCTAGTGACGCAGCCAGGAGATTCTGTTAGGGTGGCAGACAAAAGGGTAGGGAGGGGCGTAACTATGATTTAAACAATATAATATATGTAAAACATAACATTTTTGGCGGCCTGCCTCCCTCTAGCTACGTCATTGTTTCAATCTGAACATAATTAAGACATTCGGGACGATTGATAAATGTTCCCTTAAGGCAATAAAATCATCAAAGTAGCACGAATATTCCCAAGGCGGTAAGACCTGTTTCAATGGACAAAACAAACTACTTCTCAGGCTTCAATGGGTCGAACCTCTTATAATCGAATGACATTATATATTGCATACTAAAGGGAAAGTTGGAAAGCTGACATCTCAGAAAAAATGAAATTAATTCAAAATCTCTGCAATGAAATTTTAGTTAATGATTTGGGAATACGGTGTAAAACATTAAAATGAAAATCATAAAAATCCAGGTTTTAAAATCCCATTGTATCAATGACCATGAATGTTTAGAAATTTCGGGCTCTTCAGAATCTGTTTCGCTCAAAACTGAAAATGTAAACAAATCGTTAATTGCTCCAAATTATATTATTTTTCGCGCTTGTTACCAAACCATGTGAAATATCTTCATTTCCAAATATACACAGTTACACTATGAGAAATATGCCAATACTTGCTTGCGTTTTGACTTAATGTCGTAATAAACTTTTTTCATGGTCATTTAAGGGAAGATTGGGAGTAGCTCAATAACTTGCTTAAAACTTTAGAGAGAGGTAGCTAGTGGAACAAAGTTAAGTACCAACATTAATCAACCCGCTTATTCCAACATCTATATGTTGTAGCTGATGTTGTTGGTTGCATATCGAAACATGTTTTCATAGAAAAAACTTAATTGTAAATACCATTACCATAAATTATCACCTTATCAATCCAATACCTTAGTGATAATTGAATTTATGTAATCAAAACAAGATATCATTAAACTTTTCCTACATATACACCATGTCAATTACTTTATACGGAAATTTTGTTTAACTTTGAGATTTCCAAGTTAGTTTTTTCATTACTGGCACAAATTGTAAAACAGTTCAAATCGTCTTACTTTCTTATAGTTACATCCAAAAGCTTGAAATTCACATTTAGTCGGCATTTCATCACAAGTCGTACTTTCATCGTTTTTAATATCTTTCCTTGGTATCTTTTTCTCGCAATATTTACAAAGAACTGGTGCATTTCCACACACCTTTTCTATGTGGTCCTACAAGTTAAATGAAAATACAAAACAAAAATATTTAGATTAATTTCCCAAAAGATGAAAAAAGGAGTTTGTCCCATTTGATATGCTAAAACAAGATCGGTGAAGGCAAATTTTATACATGTAGATGTTTTTGAGAAGGCTCAAATTTTGTTTGGTTTTACATAATAAAAATTCGGTATAAAAATTTTGTCTCGTATTTTTTGTGTATATTACCATGTACTTCAGGCTTATTCTTCGCTACCCCCCTCCCCTCCCCTCTGTGTTTCTTTGATCCGGGGGAGAACATTCAGCCTACCTTAAGTGAAGCATATGGGACGTCTTTATCACAATATTCACATTTCACATTTCGATATTCACATTTATTCTTTAAATGTTCGTCAAGGAGAGAGCGAGGTAACTGAATGTTACATTGTTTATGTAACAGCTGATGAGCGCATGCTCACAAACTTGAGAATGACCCTGACGAAAAAGGAAGCTTTTGTTAATAATATGGATACAATTTTTGATAACTTTGATATCTTGGTGCAACTCACTTCCAATTCTTCATATTTACCAAACCATTCGCACTGTTCAGAAGGACAATGTAAACGAATCAATTTCAACTCACGCTTCGTAAAAGCATCGGTGAAAACCTGTGCAAGTTTCAAAAAGATTACAGGTTGCAAAAGGTTGTTACATTTGCAAACTATAGATCGGTTAATGAAGTAGATGTTGATGATAGATTTTTTAGTAATGGCCGAAAACAAAGTGAAGTTTTTTTTGGCAGAATCTCAAATAAAACTATAGAATATTTTCACCTACTTCATTTCTGCTCAATTTTTCTTGATCCTCCGGACATTTTGGATCAGAACTTCTATAAATTAAATGAGTATGAACACTTTTGATAAATAAAATGATGTAAAACAAAGGACGTTTAAAGACAGCCAAATCACAAATTTTTCAGGTTTTATTATTTTTCGGGGATAGGCAGCTGTAACAAAATTACAATGACAAACATCAATTTAAAAAATCAAAAATTCTCGTCTTGCATCGTAACTTCTATTTCGACATCATAATACGATGTACAACAAGTGAGCTTCACAAAGTTTGGGAAGAATTTATTTAAATCTATAAAATGCAAATAGTGATCTAAAAATAATCGTATGTAATATTCCAAATACATCTGCTATTCAAGTTTACGTACATCAAACATGTATCTTAGGGGCTGTTTTTCATGATCTCGGGTACTAGGATTACCCTACTGGCCGAGACAAGGTTACATATGTAGCGTTTACAGGAGAGATTATTGTAAACTGCACGCGCTTTTTCAACTCGTTCCCAGTTCACTTTACATTTATCAAAATCCAACATGGATGTGTTTATGTCATTGAGCTATCATACATGGATTAAAGCTTAATTTTACACCCAGACATGCGTGTGCATTCAATAAAATTTCACTCCTCGAGAGAATCTTGAAACACCACCCACGCGTGTGTGGGTGTATTATTTGGCTTTAACTATTTGCTTCAGGTAGCGTTCCATGTACTTTAGTTCAGTGGCTTATGTTCCATAATTTAACTTTGCGTATGCGTTATGGAAAACTCGTCCTTCTTACCAGGACTAAAGTGTTTTTATGTCTCACTGAATAGGGACACCCTCTTTCCTAAATAATGTAACCATAGTAGTAGAGTTACCCTGTTCGAAAGAATGGCTTATGTAAACGCTCGTTACTAATCTATTATGTAAATTATAGTAACTTAGCCTTCATAGGGTGTCTCAGGCGGGAGGGTAACCCTAGTACTCGAGACCTTATTTATGGCTTTTATACACATTTTTAATCAAATTTCGCCAACGATTTTGCGGAACATAAAACGTATAAACCTTCCATTTGTAAGGACAACAATTTCCGCGTTTAGATGGCCTAGCGTTTTGCATATTTTATATGGAATTCACAGCGCACAATACATAAAAAATGGTGACAATATAACAAGATTCGTGTACCAACACTTACGCAGGACAATTTTAACGCGAGATTGCTTTTGAATACCTTCCAAAATTATGATATTCAATTAGGAAAACATATGATAACATTAGCACACACAATATGAAGCATCTCATCTTGCAGTAGTTTATTGTGTATTCAATTTACAATTCGAACCAGTAACAAACTTCCAATTGAAAGTCACAAACAAATTTCCTTACCCTAGAAGAATGTCGATACAAGATTGACAAGTTATGTGATACAACATTGGGATATGTGATAAAACATAGGCATAGGTAACACCCACTGCTTTGAGATATGTGATATTACAATACGTAATATTGTGATTATAACATTCTAGCAATACCTGTTGTCAACTGATCAAGAATTCTACCGTGAATTATCGAATAAACGCCCGGGATGGTAAATAAAGAAAAGGGGCGAATCTTGAACGTTAAATAAGGAGAAAATATTCATACATTGAGATCTTGCTGATTTCTTTTGAAATTATAAACCCTAACAATCCAAATAATTCAAGCAGAGCTGAATATATGAATATTCGCCCCCCCTCCCAACTTACATTCTAGTTTCGCCCCTTGGATATAGCGTCTATTATAGACAGGAAGATAACTTAGAGAGGCGTCTAATAAAAACTCACGTCTCAAGAAAGGCTTTTATTATATACTAGACGTTTATTTGATAGAGAGAGTCGCGATTATTTTATCATTGTGACACATTATTAAAACAACGTGTTAATTTTTACACGAAAATTTGTCTTACCCAAGTAGAATGTCAATACAATATTGACAAAACAAGTGTCCACACGAGGTCTGCATTGGATTGATTAGAAGTTGATGACAGTAAGTACATATAAACTTTTTGTTGATTTTTTCCCGGTCTTCATCACGGATCTTTGTTCCAGGCATATTGAATGACGTCGATTCTTTCCAACAGAATAAAAAAAATCAATACGAATAATTCCTTGAATAAAGAATAAGTTGTTGTTCTTTATAAAAATATAACAAATTTGTGACCACATGCATGTCCTAATTCTGTTTCAGGGATAGGGAGAAGGAACTATCTTGCTCGGTACCGCTGTATATCCTACACACAGAAAGCAACAGAGGGCGTTACAAGAAAGGCTTGCACAAGCAACTTTCTTGAGGCATTAAGGCCCGTTTATAGACTACTGTGCAAAGTACTTTCCAATGGAATTAAATATTCTTTTAAGTGCAACATCGTATTAAAATTATGAATGCATTTCATTCAAAAAAAATGAAAATACGTAGCTACAAGACTTTTTAGCTAATACTGCTTTTGAATTTGTCCTAACGAATTCAATACCAAACTCATACATGCATTTCTACAGTTATGCATCATAACAAATACGATAGTCTGTATGTTCATGGAAAGGCAACATGATAAGATAAACGCAAGCCAGTCTCACCGGTAAAAATCGTATTAGGAAATGCAGAAATAAGAAAGCTTTTTCACTCACTCTGTAGTCTACACGTATATTTATAAATAATTATTGCAGCTATACAAAGGTTGTTATTTCTGCATGTAATCCACCGTATATTTTCCCTCTTAATCTGCCATATCGTAGCTAAATTTAATTTCTAAAGCATCTTTTGTCGTGATTACACCTGCAATAAACATATGTACATCTTTAGAATTTCTGCTTTCGACGCTCAAAAATATTTTTGTCTGAATGCAAGTCTTGTCTATTTATACTTACATCCCAAAGCTAGCAATCCGACAACACGAAGTCACGAAAGCCGTATCCAAATACGGTAAAGTGAAGAGAAAATTAAAATGGAACCGAAAGTACATATTAATCATTATTACCAATTTTGCGAAATTGAATACAAGCAAATATTGAGTATGATAATTAATATGCCCTTCTAAAAGGTCGCCGAGAGTCACAACAAAGTTGAGAACTCGACGCATGGCCAAGTTCATTAAAACCGCAAAATCATGACAATTTCAAAAACCAAAGGAAAAAAGTACTATAAAAATCGGGAAAAACTATGCTAGAACTCACGGCAAAACCACGCTCATCACATGGCGGAAATAAAACACACACAGATTCAGTGTTGCCAATCGTACGGGAAATCCCCTATAGTCGAGAGACTAAGTAGTTTGTAGGTGGTAGGGGAAACCTAGTTCTGAAACCTACGGGGAAAACTGTAAAATGTAGGGATATTGTTAGGGGGAAAAAAATATTTTAAAAATTAGTCCTATTTTTGCCCAAAATATTCTTTTCTTGCTGTGTTCTCACCATTTAAGAAGTGATTAAATGTAACAGAGTCTTTCTCTTGGCACATTTTGTGACCATACATGGCAGTAGAAGATTAGCAATTTAGCATAAACTCAGTGTGTCATTAGCGTCACTTGTATGCCATTAATTCCTACGCCAAATTACTATTTTTTCAATATAAGATGCTTTTAGTTTTCAATATAATCTACTTTTGTATTCATTTTTAAAGACAGATTAAAAGTTGAATGGTCCGACACAATGTAGGTATATAATAGGGAGGTATGTTGTTGTGTAGGGGAAAAGTAGGAGAAAACAAGAAAAATAGTCGTAGGGGGAAGTAGGAGGAAAATAAAGTTTTGGTAGGTGAAATGTGCATACACAGAGTGGCAGCACTGTAGCGGATGTGAAACACATGGCTAAAGAAAAAGCCAGTTTTGTTTATGAAAGTGAAAGAAAAAATACTTATGTACATTTCCTGTAATGTATTTTTTAAATTTGTTAAAATTGCAAAAATTTATAACACATAATTACTTGTAAATGAAATTTAATAATTTCGTTTGTCCCTAACTATATTTACTTCGCAAAGGACCTTGTAAAACATTTGTAGAAATAATTCCTGAGATACCTAGTTGCAAGGGCTTTTCTAACTATGCTTTGTTGCTTTTAGTACAAAACTAAGTATATTGCTATTAAAAAAGCAAAGGAATAATTGATCTCCTTTTAATTTTTTCTTCACACAACTTTTGGTTCTTTCATAAGTACATTGATATATAGATAATTATTAACTGTCTACGATTTTCTATGGAAAACGTGTTGGCACATGCATGATGAACTGGCTGTAAAGCTTGCAGAGATGTAAAGCAATATACTCCCCGTGAGGAGGTGAAAATCAAGTGATATAACTGTTGCACCGTTGCTTGACGGGTAACAAAATTTTATGAAACCGTCGTGTAAACATCTGCACAGCTGAAATATTATATTTTACCTGAAGTATAAATCTATTAAATATAAATTATCGCTTATAACATCACAACAGAATTAATTCAGCCAAACTATTAGTCAATGAGCTTAGCTTCCATTGAATTCCGTGTAATTCTTGGTACTCTATCCAGGGCGGATCTAGGATTTTTCAAACATCAGTCATAAAACGTCGGAGGCGCTCCGCACCTGGGGGGTCTGAGGCATTCTCCCCTGAGAAATTTTGAATTTCAGAGCCTTAAAAATTCCATTTTCAGCGTTTTAGAGCAATACAAAATGTATTTTGTGGGCATCGTTTTTGCGTAAAAACAACACATTTTGGTTACGTTTTTTTCAAAATTAAAATTTGAAGAGAACAATACTTGAATGTTATGCCAAATATTTAGGCTCATTATCATGCTAAATATATGGCTCATCAGCATGTCTAGGAACGTAATATTTATTTTACAATAATGCTATTCAAAAACAGATATAGTCTTTAAAAATTTCTACCAAGATGTCAGGCATAGACCCCGCTAGAGACCCCCATTCGAACCTCTATGTAATGAGTTAAGTTAGAAATTTGGTACTACAAGTGACTGTTCATACATATAGAAAAGCTCAGACTTCAAACCATGCAGGTTTATTGTAACCCTTTACCCATCTCCACATCAGTGCCAGCAAATTCACCTTTTAAGAAAAAACTCAAAATTTTTTTCTGCCAAAGATTAAGCAAAAATGATCAGAGTGAAAATTTGCAGTTAAGGACAGCTTAATGCCATAAATGTTTATTAGGCATTTCACTAGACTATTATCTTCTGTAAGTATATGCAAGGTGTGCCATATAGCAATCACTAGTACCATTGTATTTGCAAATACAAACAGAATGTAACCAACATGTCTTTAATTATATAATTACATGAATGTCAAAATTGGTTCATGTGTCATGCTTACTGGTTATGATAAATATCTTTTCATATGATCAAAGCTCGTTTAAATGTAAATCTGAAATAATTTAGTTTAGAAATTATAATGATCATCAGAAAAATTACCTAGTGATCATGAAAAATACTTTGCTGTTTTGCCAAATTTCAAGGTTTATCTGCATTTATAGGAAGACATTTTTGCTTTATAGAAAATGCTTTTCATACATCAATAGCCCTTTGGAATTTATGGCAAACAATCTGGTATGAGCCGTAGATTAACACACCTTTACATCTCTACATGAGGTGTTCAGTTAGAAAAGAGGACAATATGTGACATGGGACAACATTTCATGTATGTGAAATACTAAGGTTTAATACCATTCCAGTCAAATTGTCGAAATAAAATGCTTCATGGATCAGAAGACTCAAAATCACAGGTTATAGTAAACAGCTTCTCATGTAATCAATGTTTGTTTTCTCAAATCTTAAACAATATGTAGTATAACTGTCCAATGATTTAATGATCAATGATCACAAACTGAAAAGCCCCAAACATTTGTTTATGATAAAGTAAATAATAGTATGGCGCCTTATGGCTACAGATTTTTTCTCCATTGATATATATTTGCAGGAATGTAGGATTTTGCTGCCATATAACGGTCACGAATCCTCAAGCACTAAAGAAATCATAGCTAAAAGTCCTTCGGCAACAACAATTTTAGAAGCATCAATCTGCTTACCATACGCCATATTAACATAAATCGCATCACACACTCGCATAAATTGACTTTGATATATTACATTCATGCATACACTTCAGTTGTCCTTTACTTACGATTTTCGATGTAAATTTCTGCTGATAAAACTCAAAACAATGTTGGCTTTGTTTTGAACATCAATGACTGAATTGTCGCTCGCGAGATCGTCTTTGCCAAGCATTTACAATTCATCCATAAATTTTTCGCCCTCTTGAAAAAATTCCCAATTTGGACAGCAGTATTCATGTCAATATGTGAACTTATAAAAGATTTCCATAAATTCTATTTGATTGTAGTTTAGTTTCTATCATGCTTTAGAAAATTACTATAAAACGATCAAACATTCAATTCAGACAGTTAGCTTGACTATGTTAGTTCAGTTGGCTATCAGTCGAAATAGGTCGAACCAATCACAGTAAGACAAAAATTTAAACAAACCAATTACACGATAGCAATTGGACTCCCTTATCGGTCCGGCCACCCCGCTTATCGGTCGAGATTATTCCAGATCGTCCACTGGTCTGGCTATTGACTAATGGAATGGCTTAAATAGGCGTTCTTGAACTCCGTTATTGGTCGAACCAATTATAGAACTCAATGGTCGAACCAGTCGAGCCACCCCGCTTCAGCTAAGATTTGCTCCTACCTTGAAATTTTTGTTCAACAATAGCTTATGATTATATCATTAATATGCATAAAAAATTAAACACATTATTGTCTCATCCCACCAAATCCATACTTGGTATGATTCCAGGTGATCCACAAATTCACATCGGATGCATTGGTTACAATGAAGTTGAATGTAGAAGAAGCAAAAATAGATGGCAAAGAAATTCTTTGTGTCTTATGAAGAATTAGTAGAAATCAATAAAAAGAATTCTTTAAACAAATTGTAAACAAATTTAAATTTGCTCATGGTCAAGCAACCTAGTCAAAGAAGCAAACTCTCTCTTCAACATGTGACCTTTCCAATTATTTAGTTTCTTTGTACAAAATACTATCTTCGAGAAACTTGATTTGTAAGTCTTTCATTAATATTTTTTTTACCAAGAGATAAAAGGAACTAATTCAAAGGCTTGATGTAAAATACAAAGATTTAACAAGTTGTTTATCATTTAGTTCCCAAATGTTAGTTTGTACATATAAATAATTAGTATTGGTAAATGTAAGTTGTTTAAGCAAAACAGAAGAGTAGTAGTGCTCGAAGGGGTTAGCATTCTTGAAAAATTATATCTTGTTCATGACTTATATTACACAATTCCAAAAACTGTAATGCACAATAATATCTATAGAACTTGATAAATTTCTTCACCTACACTGTAAGATAACTGTTTTGCCTTCATGCAGCAATAGACAGTGTTTTTGTCAGAGAAACCGATGCACTTTAGTTTCCAGGTTTGTAATTTCAATGGAAAATTAATTTAGTTCTGTTCAGTAATAGATCCAAGATTCTGCCAACCTGTTTACAAAATACAAATTACCAAACAACAGTATCATGGTGTTTTGAATTTTTTTCTTTTTTGTAGCTCTTCTAGTTCAACATACTTTCTTTATTAAGGACCAAGTCCTTCTTGACCTTGATAAAAACAATGTCAGCGGCTTAGTTTTTGTGGACTATAGCAAGGCATTCGACTTGATCAATCATGACATTGTCCTAGTAAAGTTAAGATCATATGGATTTCCAGATAATGTTGTAAAGCTATTGCAAAGCTATCTACTCAATCGCAAACAGTCTGTCACTGTAAATAACTCGACTTCGTCACAACTTATGCTAACCAATGGAGTTCCTCAAGGTAACATATTAGGACCTCTACTGTTTTTAATTTTCGTCAATGATCTTCCCCAAGCTGTTGGATCGGACTCAACTATTCATGCTTACGCGGATGACACCACATTTAAAGCCAGCGCTAATATCGATAATGCACCTTTGGAATTGGAACGACGTCTTCAAGAATACATGGATAAATTAAGTAAATGGTCTAGCGAAAATGGGATGGTCCTAAACGCTGTTAAGACCAAAGCATTACTTATCACCGGAAAGAGGCTACATTCATCATTAGTTGATGGCAATCACCTGTCAGTGACCCTTGAAGGGCCGAAATAGAACAAGTAACCTCTTATAAATTGCTTGGTGTAACACTCGATCAAGATCTTGCATTTAGTGACCACATTTCTAGCCTAAAGGCTTTCTCAGCGTATTGGTTTATTAGAAAAGATAAAGAGATACCTTCCAATAAAAGAAAGACTTTTATACTATAACGCCTTGATTAAACCCGTCCTTATGTACGGGAGCATGGTTTGGAATACCTGCGACGTTAAAGAACTCCACTGTCTCCTAAGGTTGCAAAAAAGGGCTGCCGGAGTAATTCTTGGAGTAGACCCTTATTCTAGAAGTGTTATAAACTTTAGTAAACTAGGCTGGTTGCCTTTTTTTCACGAAATAAAAGTAAACAAATGTGCCATGATCTTTAAGAGCCTCAAATGAATTGTTCCTATTTATATCAAAGATTTGTTCAAGAGGAACAGTTCTGTTCACAATAGGTCCACGAGACATGCCAATTTAAATTTAGTGTATCCCAAATACCTAAGAAATAACGATGGTGGCAAGGTATTCAGTGTTGACGCAGTTAAGTTATGGAACAGCCTTCCCCATGATATCAAAAAAAAGCCATGTATAAATTTATTCAAAACAGCTGTGAAAAAGCATTTTATAAGCTCATATAAAAACCTGGACAACTTTGAAACAATATTAAGCAATAGCACACTAACTAATTTTAATTTTAATTTTTTATAAATTAATTTTATCTTTCTGAATATTTTTAATATGTCCTGCTATTTTTATCATAGAATTTTGTAATTATTTATATATTTATTCATTATCAGTTTTTTGTAATGCTGTATAATCTAGTTAGAGGGCCACAGGTTTGTCAGCTTATCAGCTGTTACGTGTCCCCCTCTTCAAATAAAGTCATTATTATTATTATTATTATTGAGTTTTCGGTAGATTTATCAGGTAATGACAATACACTTATGATACTTATCCATGGTAAATTTTCAGTTGACTTATGTCATAGGACTGAAGCAAACATTTTATCGCTTCCTTAGAAGCATTTTTACACAGATTTATCCATTTGAGCAAGAAAAATAGTTGCACCAAACTGTTTACAAACAGTCAAACACGCACAAGCATGAAATAATGTATAAGTTTGACGAGATTGACAGGTCTACTAATGCCGTTTGATTTGCACTTTTAAAAGATTAAAATGTCATAAAATAACTTAAATGTTACAGCCAAAATATGCGTTTCTCTACCGTCGATTTTCTTTATTTTGATGTGTGTGTACTGTGTTTTCACGTAATGCTGAAGCATTATTTTCACATGATGCTGTCGGTATCGTAATTGTCTTTTTTCATTTGTTATCGTTCATATAAACAGTATTGGAAATCAGGAGGGAGTGAATATTGAAAAAAATTTTTAAAGTGGAAGTTTTGACCACCAAAATCCGCCATTACCGCCATATTTTTGACTACGGGGTCCAGGTCCCTTTTCCCCTCCAGGTCTTATAGAACTCAATGGTGTTATCCTTTGATAACTCTTTGATAATCAGTTGACGAATTCGCACTGATCTCATTTGTATGATGTTTGACTAATGAATTCATTGACTAACAAATTATTTGATAAATCTTCTAGTAAGCCCTTGCTCCCAGCCTTACAACACGAATTCACAACAGGTTGCATCCAGATACAGCTTTTTTCCCGTGCAGTTTCAAGATAGAGTTCGTAAAGTCAAAACGATCGTTTTAGTTTAGATATCACGCTTTAAACCTATACCTATATTTTTAATTCACATTTTACTCACGTTTAAATTTACGTTTTTATTCAAGTTCATATTTCTCAGCACCATGCACGAAAAAATGCTTTACACGCTCCACAAGCTTCCAAGGCTACTCGACTACTCGTTACATTTAGATTCCAATATCAACTGACGGAATCTCATATCTCTGTGTTCTTATCACTCCAAAAAAAGCGAAGCTCTACCGCAATAGAAACACCAGCGTGTTTAAATATCACAGTATCCAGAAATGTTTAAAGTTTGCTTCTCTACCTGGTCGACCATTATCCTCTCAAATATCAGAAGAAACCACATTACAGCTTGAGCAGAACATAAGTGCATGAAAGCAAAGTTAAGGCCGTTTCAAACGTCAAACGTTGCTCGAGCATCATGTAAATTTAGCAATAGAAGAAGAATTCTCTGTTGTGTCGTCTCTGGAGTTGGCATATCTGTGCTGGTACACTGAGCATTAGAAGGAAAAGGAAACTATAACTTTTTTAGAAGTGGGTAACCTGATCTGTAGATTTAGTGTAGGAATCAAACTTCGTCAGTATATTTACCAACAAGCAAAAATCCTTCATTATCTTGCCAAAATACCCAGCGATTCACAGTTATGTTTCCAATCATTATGATATAGCGAAATGGGGCGCGGTGATGGGCAAATGACTGGCTCAAACCTGCTTACTTTGTCTATAATTAATACATTCGTTGTGTTTCATGCAAGTTAATAAAGCCTATTTAATTTATTTTTTAATATCATCACCGAAATCATTTTTACTCATCACGTGATATTAATTTCTATGTGGACAAAATAACTTGGATTGGTTTATTATGAATCGGCAAACTATTTGCTGTTATAACAAATTTACTTGACAAGAGGTTGGTTTACTTAATTCAAGAAACTTTATTGTTGACAAATTTTCTTCATGCACGGCCAAAAAGAATTTGCTACACTCAAAACTGCAGCGACGTCTTATCAAACTTACTCAAAATCACGTACAAAAAGCACTTCAATAGTTGGTTAAATGTTTAGCAAAATATGTATCATAGACGTCCTCCAAATCAGTGTAAAACTACCATATTTCATTTAATCAATAACACAAAGAAAAGGGTGTGGCCTTTAACAAATCGACTTAAACAGTCCAACGGCCAACGACGAAGCAGATATCCAGAATCATTTATATTTGAAGTAGGTCGCTGAAGGGAGGAACTTTGACCATTTAAATGAAAATCAAGTACCATGTGTTTACCATCACAATCATTTATAAATTTCGTGGTGTCATTTTTATGAAATGGCCACTTTTGAACAGCTTTGTATTCACCTAAAAAATATAACAAAAATTAGTAAATTTCTTATAATAAGAATGAAATTCCTAAGCTCTAATATCTGTAGTAGTTTGTTAATAGTTTCGATGCTGTTTCGGATCGTGTTCGAGTTAAAAACATGCTATTTACGCACAATGCCGAATCTCAGAGCATTTGAGAATACCTCTTAACAAAAATATAATATGTAAACCTCAAAGTAACAAATAAAGCAATGTTCGACGGCAATTAAAATAGTCTTCAGAGTATTTTGTATGTTACTAGAGTCGTTCCTTTGAAAAGGATTGTTCAGCATGCATCTGTTCGAGATTCCGTCAGTACCAACTTTTAAAAAAACCACTCCAACAGAAAACCTTGTGCATCGTACATTGTGAAATACTGCAAAAATTTAGTTTTATAGTTTGCAATATCCCACAAAAACAACCTGTAGTCACAAAACAGATTTATGGTTTGCAATATCCTACACAAACCACCTGGAGTCACAAAACAGATTTTATAGTTTGCAATATCCCACACAAACCACCTGTAGTCATAGAACAAATCAACAAACGCAAATTTCAAGCAGACTAACGCTAGAAGTTTACAACCCTCTACAACTGCTAGGTAGATAGTTACTAAGATTATGGTATTGAACATGATCAAAGCAATGCATCAATTTCAAACAATATATTCACTTAGCCTTTTTCATCCAAAAAACTATTTTAAATTTAAAAACCTTTCCCAAAATCAGATACGATTTAGAAAGATATGTTTAGTCAACAATTAACATAATAAACAGTGTATTACCTTTAATATACTGGCGATTGTTTAAATTTTCCGAACTTTGAGGATCTGAATAAAAAGCATCAAACATGTGATCACCATTTCCTTGATCCATTAACATCATTGTGATCTTCTTTTGGAAAGGCCATGTTTGAAGTGCATCGTTATCACCTAGAAACAATTAAAAAAAAGTAAATGCATATTTCCAATTTATTATAATAAATTCTTTCAAAGCACTTTAACTTTGTATTTTTTCTCTCTTACTCCCAACCCTTTCTAAACATAACAACAGACCAATAAGAAAATATGGCATTTCAACATCGACCACTATTGTTATTCAAAGGACCATGACAACATTTGATGTGGATGTTCATTTTGCAATTGACAAATTGGAAAAACTATTGATATTAAATATAAAACATTTGATGACCAAACACTTGTTAAATAACTGAATTAACAACCATAATGTATATAACCTGTTATCTATATCTAGCTGGCAAAAATGCTTTAATTTTAGAGCAGTCAAATGCAAAAAAATAACGATAAAAGAGAATAAACCTTTCATAACAACAAAAAACAAAGATAAATGAGTTCCTTTTCCAAAACCATCGCCATTCATATAGATCTTAGCACACATCTTGTAACCAGGTTGAGAACTGTAGAATGGCGGACTGTACAAGGCTGTTTTTACACCATTTATGGCGTCCTGTCTCTTCTTCTTGAAGTTATCAATTTTCCAAAGTAACGTACCGTTGTAGCTGTGTATAGCCTGGTTAGATCCCAGTGCACAGGCACCACGTTGCGCGTTACGCGCCAATGACTCGAAAATTTGTTCTAAACGCTCGCGAATCCGTTGTATGATGGATGAATTATTTATCATTTGTCGCTCAAGGACATGATCCTCTCACGAATTGAGAAAACAGCTTCATACAACTGGGCGTCCCTATCGTTACCATCACGACGCTTGAGATTGTCGATCGTCTTTTTGAGATCTGTAAGTTTACCTTCTAACATCACAAGTTTTTCTGAGAGATTGGCACGAACAGCATTGGGTCGGTCAGCCATGCCTTCACCACAAATAGAAAATTCCGAAGGTGGTACATAGTTACTTAACTGCGTAACAATTGCGATAACATATCGCAACAGGAGGCTCACATGATCAATTAGATTGTCCTTCATATGTTGTTGGATCTCCCTTCGTTTTAAAGTCTGTAAAAAAAAGACAAAGATAACAGCAGCACATTTTTTTTAAAAGGCAACTTTGTTATCTTTGCAAAAAGCCCCTACACAGGTGTGCAAGTATTAAGACCTTACTAACCAAGCACGAGGTCATGTGATTTTGCAATGAATTTCATTTCTCCGTTTTTTTAATAATGTTAAAGATTATGACATGGGCTAGCTGTATATGGCGGGGTTAGAGGGTATCGGGATAGCTTCCATTCTAAGACAACGTTTTACTTATGGTTTGTCAACGGAATGCTTTAAGTAAGATAGAATTACCTGAGAACAATTACATAAATGGATTGTAATTAAGACGTATATGTTTAGCTTTAAAACGTATTTATGTTAGCAGATTAGAACTTCTCAATTTGTTTGATTTCTAAAACAGCGATGCATGCAGAAAATAGTTATTCCGGAGTCACGCTTTGTAGGCTTTACACAAGATACCGTTAGATGCACGATAGCAACTTTACGACAATCATAATCATTGTATGTCGATAATCTATGGATATAATTCTTAATCTGGTCATTTATAGTTATAGTTGTGGTGTACTTACTTATGTCTTTGTTCACATGCATAAACATCTTAAACAGTCCAAAGATTCTTACTTTATTATGGTTACATCCAATAGCTTGAAATTCACATTCAGTCGGCACTTCATCACAAGTTGTATTTTCATGGTTTTCAATGTTCTTCCTCTGTATCAATTGCTTACAATACTTGCAAGGTACGGGTGCATTGTCACAAATATTGTCTAAGTGGTCCTATATGTTTACGAAAAATATTAAGATCCAAAATTACTCTGTGGATGAAAACAATAAACGCACATCCACAGCTAGATCCTACCTTAAGTGAATCATAAGGGACATCTTTCCCACAATATTCACATTTCACATTTCGATATTCACAATCATTCTTCAAATGTTCATCAAGGAGAGAGCGATGTAACTGAATGTTACATTGTTTGTGTACACAGCTAATGAGCGCATGCTCACAAACTTGAGAATGACCCTGAAAAAAAAGAAGCTTTCGTTAATAATATGCCTACAATTTTTACTACAACTCTCTTGGTGCAACTTACTTCTAATTCTTCGTAGGTACCAAACCAATTGCAATTGTTAGAAGGACAATGTAAACGAATCGTTCTCAACTCGCGCCTTGCAAAAGCATCCGGGAAAACCTAGATAGGTTTCATAGAAATCAATAATATTCAATGTAAGAAGTTTAAACGAAGCTAGCCTGGAAAGGAGGAAAAACATAGTACAGATTTATTGAAAAACATAAAGTTTCCCAGGATTCCTAATCGTATGCTATATGTTACAATAAGAATTTTATTCAAAAGTAAGAATAAAATTTGGAGTAAAATTTAAGTTCGATCTCTTGTGTTATTAAAAACTTAAAATTATAATCGTTCCACTTCTTATTTACAAAAATCGAGGGAGATAGCTATGCATAGTTGTGTCGATAATTTTTAGGCAAATTATAACGAAATGAAACTAATTGACTCTTAGCACATACATTTGCGAAGGGATTTTCTGGTTCTAGTACAAGAAATTTAATGTATATGGGTATCGATAAAGTGGATGTTAGCACTAATTTTGTAAGTAGTTACACCTTGAAGCTTTTTGTTTGTGAATTTTAATTTAGAATCTACGATTGATAGTAGCTGTGGAATCTCTTGTTAAAACCTACTTTTCACATACCTCGTTTTGGTTTAATTCTTGTTCATCTTCAGGACATCTCGGATCAGAACATCTACAGATTGAACAATGAACATAAATACTTTTGAATATGAGCTAAGTCATATGTTGAGACACCCAAATGACAGTATTCATGCCACTGTTTTCAATCGATGACAATGATAAACACTAATTTAGAACTTCAAAATTATTTTCTGCATGAAAATAGTCAAATTTGTATAAACTGCCATACCCAAGTACAATGTCAATACAAGATTCACAAAACAAATGTCCACACGAAGTCTGCATTGGATTGACAAGAAGATGATGACAGTAAGTACATATGAATTTTGGGTGGATTTTTTTTTCGATCTTCATCACGAATCTTTGTTCCAGGCATCTTACTTGATAGCAATTTGGACTTAATTTGTTTCTACCATTAAAAAAATAAACAGGATGAGCAGCTTACACATGCAACAAGCACTCGGATTAACGAAAATGGAAGCAAGTTTTTTCTATTTTTCCACGTTTGAATGTAATCATTTGACTGCATGTTGTGAGAATTTAAGACTAATCTTTTGTTTTTCGATATAGACAATATATTAAACAGGTTTATGATGATCATTTCTTTTGTCAATTAGCACTACAACACCATAACAAACAATCCTCGTGCGCATGTGCAGATTTTGAATTTAGTAGGTTGCATGATATAGAACATTTGGAAAATGAAAGCGCGAGTTTAAATAAACATGATGACGCCTGTCTGCTGACTTAACCATTTTTATGTCTTGACTGACTTGTTAATTTAGAGATCATGTAGCCTTTTACTGGCTCTATATTGCACCTACTCTAATCATTAGTCTTTAATTTATACAACATGTAAAGACATGATCCGAGTATAGTAATGTTGGGAATGAAATTTCAAGTTGTCGAAGAGTAGCAAAATTGTGATGAACATTTTAAATCAACTTTGCCGAAGACAATCATCCTGTAATGGACAAAAATCATTCCAGCATCTTACTTGTAAAAACGACATTGTTTACTATCAGCTATATTGACTAATTCCCTAAATTGCATATGACATTATGTTGGACTTTTATTGATTCCGAATGATAGATCTCATAACGTTGTATAACCATTTCCAAATTTGTTTTTGCGTAACATGCATATTTCCAAAGTTAAAAACTGCTCAAATACAGATTTGGAGGAAAAAAGAGTGAACACTTGTGGACTAGAATTCAGGAATATGCCTGAGAAAATATTTAAGTTCATATTACAATATACTTTTCTTGTAGCTATCTGCGCATTGTTTCAACAGTCATAAACTAGTAATGCTTCGCACTAAGCTCTGTGTAAATGCCTAATTTTTAATTTAATATTTCTATATTTTTGTTAAAAGCGTAGTCCTGAAATCCAGTAACTTTGGTGCGCTGTCTTGTTTAATTCTGTGTTCGAGCTACATTTGAACTTCTGTAAATTTTTTTGCTCTTAAAAACTAATAGAAAACTTGATAACTTAATTTTCTTGAAAACTTACACAATAAAAATCCAAAATTGGTGATAAACACTTAAAAACATGTTGCTAGAATCGAGGCGAATACACTACCCCCTACCGCCTATTTTATAAAAAGATTCGGCGAAATACCTAGACGGGGATTTCCCTAATCGATGGAACGAACAGTAATATTTACATGCAATAAACAGTATTTACATGCAATATGCTCCAAGTCGAGCAATGGCGTTCATTTTGCATTCATTAAAAAAATAATAAGAAACAAACTCCAAATACGTCGATAGTCGATACAATCAAACACACGTCTATTTCAACCTCGAATTCATTTTTAAATCTGTTTTGAGAATGATAAGAATCGACGAGTTAAAGATAGACTTATCTTGAGCAACTTATCTTGAGCAAACTATCAACATATTGCACAGTTTGGTCATGACCTTCATTCTGAATGGTGATATTTTGACAGCGGCGGGGCCGCAGCTGGGGTAATCAATATTTTATGAAAAACAGTTATTTATACAAATTGATAAAAAAGATAACCGTAAACAATGCGTTGCTTTCTACATGCAGTGTCATTTTATTGAGATGTTTTGTAGAATGTGAATTGTGTGCAAATGACGTTCATTGTAACTCCCATCGCTTACACAAAATCAATATTACCATTATTAAAAATCCATCGAATACTTACATTAAAACCCAAGATGATTTTTCAAAATAAAAATAACTATTCTTTCATAAATCTTCAAGATTGCATGTGAAGGTTATCAGATATCACTTGACACTTTGAAGGGGAATCCCAACAGGTTTAGGGGAATACCAATATATTTGAACCGTTTATTGTTATTTCACAGAACCATACCATAATAGGGATCAATTCACTTAAGTTTTGCACATGTAGTAGATTAGAATATACGCAAATAAACGTGCAAATAAAGAGAAAAAATGAACTAATTTTAAAGAACATGTGCTGGATACTTTTTCCCTAACAAAATATGCTAGTTAAATTGCTAAAGTCACTACAGTTAACGTACTCTAACGTATTCTACGTTGTTCAACAAAAGGACCTTCCATTGCCATTCCACCATACTGCATCAAAAACAGTAGAAAATACCGTAAGAATTAGTATAGTTTAGGTTAACTTGCTCAATGATCAATTAATTGGTATAACATCGTTGGCGGAATTTATTTCGTTTTGGAATCTATAAAAGAAAGACAAAAAAGTTTCAAAAAAAAGTGCTTACTTTAAAATAAATGTTATAGTTATTTAATTGCTTTTGGTGCACCCTTCATGTAAAGAACACATTTCCACTACATTGATGACATGTCTTGTTTACGTTTGATGGCAGGCAGATATATGCTAAGAGAGGTTAACCACTGTTGCTCGTTTTGTCCAAAAGCACTAGACCAAATCTTCCTGCCAGCAAAACGTAAAAAAGGCAAACCATCTATAAATCAATAATCTCAGACGATCAGGATATACTAATCGTTTACAAAAGAGTATACGCAAGAACAGAGTCGTAGAAACATCACTAATTAATGGAGAGATATTCATATATGCATGATAGCAGTATTGCATTCCTTTAAAATCCATCGTTTTTTAAGGATTATCACATGCATATATGAAAGTGGATACCCCAATTATCGATTTTCCTGGGCCCATAAATGCAAAACATGATAAATACCTCCTGAAAGTAAAATTAAGTCGTAGCAATGTATATTGTGTCGTTAATATGAACTAGTTAAAAACACTGAATATTCTTACTTTATCATGGTTGCACCCAATGACTTGACAATTGTCAGTGTCTACTTTATGGCAAAATTCTTCGTGGTTTTTGATATCTTTTCTTCGTATTTTATCTTTGCAATTTTTACAAATTACGGGTGCATTTTCACATGTGTCTTTTATGTGATCCTATGTGTAAAATAAAATAAAAAATAATATCAGTCGTCCAGTGCACACTCAAAATGAGCACGCACTGAAAATACTGGGAATGAAACTATTTAGAGCACATAGGATACAAATTACTGAGGTTCTTCAGCGTAACTAACCATCCATTTTTTGTAGTTGCCAAACCATTTACACGGGTCAGAAGGACAATGCAGAAGAATACTTTCCAATTCATCTTTTGTGAACGGGTGTGCTGAAACCTATATGGGTTTTATTAAATTATATCAAAACTCACAAATAAGAAAAAAGCATTTCACCTTGTTAAAAATTAACTGTAATGACTAGCATGTCGTGGTTTTGTCATAACTAAAACACTTCTAAATTTCATGTTTTAAATGTTACTTCAGCAGGGACGTTGCAAACGGGGTGGTCAGGAGCGTGCCCGACCCCCCAATCATGTTCTTTCGTAAAAAATTGTTCATGCCTCGGTAAATTTTTGCGAAATTTCAATACATGTTTGGTAACTATACGCCCAAACCCGTACCATGCCACACGCTCTAGATTGCCATAGTCAATCAGTCATGCAATGTAAGTTTCAGGATATTACCATTGTTAATATCTTTCAAAATACATTAGTTTTGCACTATTACTGAGGATAAAAACGTAAAAAGGCGTAATATAATCTGTATTTTGCTAGCCAGCAAGTTTTAATGCTGCTATGTAATTTTCAGAACATCTTCAAAAATATTATCGCAGAACATCAGAAACTGATAAACTGGAAATTTACTGTCCGCTCTAGATTACTTTCTGTCAATTATAGATTGTTTTTACGTACGTTGTTCTCGTTTAATTTTTCTTGATCTTCTGGACATCTTGGATTAGGACGTCTACAGAGTGAATGAACATAAGAACCTCGAAAAATTTTCAAGACATCGGAATCAAGAATATATTCTTCAATTGTAGATAATTATAAAGTTAAATTGAGTTAAAAAACATAACTTAAAAAATGAGCAGTTTATACAATTTACATAACATAAATTAATCATGTAGTTAAATAAACACAAAAACTTTGCTCGTAATTCGTAAATGCAAGGGTATAAAACTCCTTATCGCAAGAGCCTACATAAATAGTACATAATCATGCATTTTGTAAGCGTCATTTTTTGGAGACAATGCTTCAATCATACCTATAAACAGGAAGATCTCATAGTAATTCTGTTTCAAACCAATCAACAAATAATGAATTTTGATAGTCTTTTACACACAATTATAATCAATCACAACTTCTGCAAAATGGCCGGCTTAAATAAAAAATGCCTCACCCCAGAATAATTTTAACACAAGACTGACAAAAGAAGTGTTTACACTTTGCTTCCATTCGCTTGTTCAGCAAGAAGCCACAGAAAGTACATTTGTGTTTCGCGTCGATTTTTTTTAGATCTTTCTTACTGATCTCAATTCCAGGCATTCTAAACAAAAGCTAAGTACAGTAAGAAATGTGTTGAATAAGAAATGACAAGAAAAATTTTAAATAATTGCATAGTAAGCATTTATGTACGTTTGTCTGAATTAATTAAAAGTATAGCGAAATCAAAAAATTATCCAAAAATATCTTATACTTCATTCGAGCAATTAGCTCAGTCTTAAAAATAAAATAATGTTACATTTTTATATAACGAACAAAATCTAAATAGTAAATTAAAAATACAATGTAAAAAATCCGATAAATTTAGAAGATAATGTTAAAACTCATAATAATACGACTGGCTCCCACTTGCCTTTCTCAAAAATCATAAGAGACACTTAAATATTTTGATCTTTACCAAAAAGTACAACTTTAATGCTTCAAGTCATTAATGAAATGCTTTCGAATTATTCAAAATGTTTCAGAGTAATCAGGATTCAATTCTGCCGCGTATTACCACAATGTATTAAATACGTTTGATAGAAAGTTCAAATTTAATGAATGATTGTTTTGCTCTTTTAATCAACGAGCTTAAGTCGTGCAAACATTATCCAAATCCAGTTAATAACGGCAAAATTTCTACTCGAATCCAGATGTATGAAAGTAGATTGTTGGAAGAGAAACAATCTTTTACGCATACTATATATATTTAATTTTTATTAACTGCATGATGACTTTCATATAACACTTACTTGACCAAGAGTTTCTCTAATTTCGCAGTTGATAATGACGGTTTCTAAATAATGTGTTAAAGACAGAGTGGTATCATGGGCGTTGACTGGGATTGGCTAGGGACTTCCCCACTTTATGGTTGATACCAACTTAAGCTTTGAATTCATAAATCCGAGGAATTCGTTCGATTATCAAAATAGAGTATTTATTTCATCCACAACTAATATACGATTATACAAAAGTATCCTAATAGAGCAAAAATGAATTCAAAGTAGTCTTTAAGAAGGTGTCTTCTCTTTACATGAGCAAGGTAACGTTCTCATGAATGTATTGAACAACAGCACTCAGGAACAAAGATATACGAATACTAACTTTCGTAATGTTGTTGATGATATCTAAATCCAAGGCTTTTTATGATAAAAAAATGTCACGTAAAATCGATGATTTAGCGATAATAACTAATCTCAAAATAATTCACTTATATAGGAGTAAATGTCCTTTATTAGTAGAAAGTTGAGTATTCGTCCAATCTATGACTGTGGCCTTATAATTCTTATTGCAATACAAACATAACGTAAACAATTTAACTCACTGTTGCTATTAATATTGTTCGTGTTTTTGTCACGTTAAACATACCTCCTGTCCTGGCAGGTACTTAACCTTGTAGGTTTAAAGACTTCTGACAAACATAGGAAGATAAAATTTATAAGCAGTCATTGCACTTAGATAGCACAAACTAATTATAACAGCGTTTGGAATTCAAATAATCTATGATTGATTGTTATTTAAAATAACATATAATATTTATTGTTGTTTATATTATTCATGATGTTATTAACACATACAAATATTTTTCTTGTTTCTATAGAGTCATGGAAACATACGGAAAAGTTTAAAAGAAACGAGAAATTACGTAGCAAGTGCAAGCACAAAGTGCAAGTGCTTCCAAGCAATTTTGAATTTGATTCTAGTGTGGAATGCATTGTACTTTAATTTTTACTGCGAGTTTTATAAAATTTCAATATCAGTTTAATTAGAACACTACCATTCACCGTGACACTGTGAAAAGTCCAAGTTTCCTTTCTTCAACATGGTTGCACCCACTGGTTTAAAATTCACATTCTGTTCACCTTTCACCACAAGTCCTTCGTTTTCAGTTTGCACAAACTTTTCTTCGTTGCTATCTCTTGTTGCTTTTCTAGCAACTCCATTTAAGAAGACAAAAGTTTACTCTGTAAAGAATTTTTAAAGCTTACCGTTGGACAAGTTGAAATAGCTTGCATATACATGCTAACTATATGTTCGCAGTTACGTAGAGCACAAAACACACAATTCATACGAATTACACTTGTATGAACAAGGAATTCACGCGTTGTAATCACTCGTAAGGTGATGTCCAAAATGAATGATCACAGGGATAGACAATGACTTAAAATAAAATTTTCTTTCAAATGTTTAAAATATTTATCAATGAATACCCAGGGATTCCCCAAACCGTTGGAACAAATTGCACGCATGAGGAAGCCATTTTAAAATTCCAACATTCAAGAAATGCCTACCGTTGTCAAAATAAATCAAACACGAAAAAATTTCCATCGCTACAAAATGAATTCAAAAGACAGAAATCTACTATGGCAAACTTATTTATACATTGATTATACAACAATGGAAATTTTCCCGATTTTAATTTGGCCTCATGATCTTCATTCTCACAACAAGCTGTGGTATTTGATTTTCCTCGCGGGGGCGAGTATGAGGAAATGCGTCGTTGAAGGTTAAGCACAGTATGTTTTACTAAAAATAAAGCTGGTCATTGCAAAAATGGTAAACCTCATACCCTATTGTACCTTAAAATTATTATTTGAAACATCCTCATGTTACATGATTTTCAATGCAATTAATTATTTATACCAATCTATGCAGACCAGTGAAATGTAAACACCGTTCAATGATGCAGACTTCAACATTTTAATTAATATAGCATGAAAGTAAAATAACAGAAGGCCTACGTTTTGCTGCATGAAGCCAATCATAATTATAGTAAAATTGAGTCCTTTGCAGTTTTTCTACAAAAAAAACCAAAAATATTAATAAAAGGAAATTCAACGCAATTAACAGAAAATAAAGTCTTCTTTAAATTCTTTCCAGCTAGTGAAAACATTCAATCAACATGCACAATTGCATTTCTTATTACATGTTTAGAATTTGATAAAACAACAGTCTTTTGTGCGCAAATATTTACAATTTTTTGATAGGTAAGCAAAAATTCGACAATGCATGTTTTGCCGTATTAAGTTCTTTTGAAATCAATTGTTCGTTCAGGATTAGCTATAACTTGAAAATATGAATACAATCACCCCTCCCCCTAGCTTTTATCGAGCTGGCGACGTACGTCACTGAGATGACTTTGAACTTTCAATTGAAAATACATAACTGCTGATCCTATTGTTAATATTTTAATTTCAAGTATCTTTTTACTGAATTTAGCAATTTTCAACAAACAAAGTGTTCAACCTTGCAGTATTTTGTATTTATAATAAGCTGCCGCTATACTTTATCATTTGACTTATCTTAGATCTAACTATGATAAAGTCTTCTGAATTGAAAAATCATTTGTACAAAATAAAAATTTCTACTTCGTAAAATCAAACTGATGTATGTCTTCAAGTGAAAGACATTTAAATGATCTACACATAAAGTATTGTGCGGCAATTATATGACGACAAAAAGCTTCATCAAATAAAACATTCACAAACTTTAGTTCAAATGAACACTCACCCTGATAACATTTTCCTTACGCGCTGTGAGTTTATCAAACTGTCAATGTACGACGTCTGTTTTCGATCTTTGGCTAATTTTAACAAGATTTTAACGGCTTTTCGTTTTCAACTAGTATTGTAAAACCTACAAATGTGAAAATCTTTCTGTGCATCTTCTTACTTGGGTACCACCCAAAACCAATGAAACATTTTGTTCAAGCTCGTGACTTTTAGTTTATATCAAACACAAGACTCCCAAGAAGGCATAAACACAAGTGATAACATTATCATTCGTGAGATTTCAGATTTACAATGTACAGTTGGCCCAAGTTTCTACATTTCGTATGTTCTGTGTAGATGAATTTCCCATTCAGTAAGGGCTGTTCACATGAGCCCGGTAACCAAGATTCAGCGAGGCATGAAAGGATTTTGAGTCATTGAAGGGGTAAAAACTTTAAGCGCAAACTTACAACCTTTTATTAAGCGTCATAAGTCGTTTTAGTAGAAATTTTCTTATCAATCTAAGTTATTTCTTTCCATTTTAAAGGTTTTGTGAATTTGCAAATTATGAGCATAGAGAAATTGTCTTTTCCATTTGCCAAAATGATTTAACGCTTCGCTGAATCCTGGCTACTGGACTCATGTGAACAGCCCTTACTGATTGGGAAAATTCATCTATACATAACATACGAAATGTGGCAACTTGGGCAAACTGCATATTGCAAATCTAAAATCTCACGAATGATAATGTCATCACATGTGTTTATGCCTTCTGAGAGTCTAGGTGGGAGACTCAAATGAAAAAGCTCTAAACGTGTAACATGTATGATTTTTTACGTAATTTTTATCGTAATAAATATTTGGTGTGCAGCCATTCCCCTGGAAGAGAGAAAACAATGGAATGTTCGCCATGTTAGGGGACATTTACGTTGTAAATAAGGAAAAATCTTTGTTAAAATCATCTAACATGCTCGCTATGATAGAGCTTACATACAAAGAATTCTCATTGTCTTGAAGTCAGCTGTACATTCACAATGGAGCAGATTAATACTATTCTTGACTTGCACTTCAGCCATTTTGGTGGTTCTGATAAAAAAGAATATTTTATCAGTGCTATTGCCCACACCAGCCGACGTAAGTGGTTAACATTTTTTGGCAAACCTCAAGAAAATGGTCCCAGTGTAGAAAAAAATAGTATAGTCTCACTCTATTGTGCAACTTGGTGCTGTCTACTTAATTAGATTACTGGCTGCGGCAAGCCATCTTAGCGTTTCTATTGGTCATAAAAGATATGCCGAATAAGATATGCGCTAAACAAAAAATTTCAGAGTGGGACTACTGTTTGTTTTTATACTGTGGAATGGTTGCAAGGCAAGAGTATACGTATACGTAATTGGAGATGGTATCAGAATATATTGTTTTTTATTTAATGATATTTGAAATATATTACGATTGGGAAGTCACAGCAATATAAAAGTTTCACATACAGTTTCATATGCTAATTCGTTGTCGCTGCAAGTTTTAGTGTGATAGAGTTGTATGATGTACAAGCACTCATTATTTTCTTTACATTATTCACGTTTGTGCAGCGTACTCCTTTATTATTAGGATTGGAATACAAACTGCTTTTCAAAACAATTTGTAATAATTTGGAGAATTTTGTTGTGAAATTTTGGCTTTAATAGCCACAACAACATTAGACTTAGCCAGCCCAAATAAAGATCATCGTTACGCTAAAATTTCAATCAAACAATCGAATACATTGCAAAATTTTCATTTCAGTAATACAAATCACAACGAGAAGTATGTCTTAGATGTTTGTAGATGTAGATTGTCTAGGTTAGTAGAGTCCTGAGAAGGACTATTGGCGTTGATAACGACTGAAACTTCGACAACGTTAACGGTAGTGACCTTCCGAGTTAAGGGTGAAGTCCTTCGTGGGAAGCTACTAACTTTAACGATATACATCTACAAACATGTAACGATACTCCTGGGTTCAAACCATTTACTTTAGCATGTTTCGGAATATATTTTCGCGTAATAAATAAATGTAAAGGAGGCAAAGAAATGTTGGCGATAAAGCTGTAACGACGTCGGCGAGCGCTTGCAATTAATGAGAGCGCATTAAAAATTGTGTTCAGGATTTTTTTTGACGTTCGCCGAACATCGGCGCTGTCATCGCAAGAAACAAAACACTTTGTTTCTTACGATTATCGCCGATGAATGCCGAGTATTAGACTACTTGCTTAAAAATCTTTTAAAACAAGAAACTGTTGAGCTGGGTGATTTCGGCGACAAGTTATATCATAAACCATTGATTCTGCACAGAAAGTATTAACATTGGGAGTGCTGCACCCCAGCCCTCTTGAATTATGGCTCTGAGGAGCTATCTAAACACTTATGATCGCGCATGCGTGAAACATTGTGTAGTGAGTATGCAAACATCTTTTTTTACCGTTGTATTGCTTTTTTGCTTTACCATTATTTACACTTCACTGCACATTCCTTTTAGTTTTATTTAGATAATTTTATACATCGATGCATGTTTATTTATCATCAGGAAGGCTGCTTTGCGTAAAACAATGTATAGGGAGTATATTTCTTTAAAATAATAGTTATAAATAGTTACTTTGCTCTTACTTATAGAATATGAATCGCTTATTTTTAATCGTATGTATAACAATGTTCAATTGGAGTGTAATTAGCGCGTAAATATAGACGTAGTGGAAGATGTTCACAAACTGCAATTTTAGCCCGAAAAGCCCGTTTCGTGATATTTCACTCATCAAAGATTTCAATGATAAATGAATATGTATAAATATATATACATGAGGACTGAAGTTAGCATTTTAAGCAAGGTGTATGATTATAAATTGCATAAGAGTGTTTCGTATATCTATGGCAATAAGAGGAAACAAGTTTGTTACGTTTATTGAGTGATGATTGCGTTGGTTGAGGAGGATGAAGAATTTTTATTTCAGGCAAATATTGCATCTATTACTGGCGCTGCTCTACGGTTTGCTGTGTGTGATGATGCTCCATGAGATGTTTTCGTGGTCAATGTTGCTGTCTGTAAGTGTCCAAATGTGCTTACTGAGTTAGGTCGAGTTTCGTAGTTTTTTTTGTGGCGGAAAGTGGCAGTGTCGTTGCTATGTGTAGTCTTAAATTCATTTTCTGTAAGTCCAATGTACGTCTCAATTGTGTTATTGTTTTTGCATTTCACAGTTTCTTGGTAGATTGCGCATGATGGTAAGTAGTTTCCGTAAAATGGGTCATGGGCTTTTTGTTTCTGCCGGCAGTTGCATGTTCTGGTCTGTATTTTTTTGTTCGCGGTGTTGTCGTTTTGTTGCATGTTCTTGTAATGTAATTGTTATGATTTTGGATCATTTGTTCTCGATGTTGTTCATGCAGTTGTAGCTGAGTTTGACTGTCTTATGGTCAAATACTTTCCTAAGTTTGTGATCTATGGGGAGTGTTTGTCGATTAACAAAAGGAATTTGTAGCCAACGTTTGTGTAGACGTTTTTGCTGTATAATTCTAGTTTGTGAATTTTTACGCTAAATCTCTCTCTCTCATACATATATATAAAGGTAAAATGAACTAAAATAAAATGGACAATTGTTTGCGACAGCAAACAATTGTCCATTTTATTTTAGTTCATTTTATCTTACGCTCTTCTAATATATAGAATATTGAGCGCTCTTTTATCCAGGAATATTATCCATAATAATTATATATAAAGGTATATACAGTGAAGTTTGGTATACTTCATATAAAAATTTTGTTGTTAATAAAGATTGCCCAATACTAGAACAAACATATATTTATAATTAAAGTGATTGCAATTCTAACTTTTTTTATAATCATATATAGTTCATTTATTTATAGCGTAGAATACCAAATGGTAAACACGATCAATTCGTAGTTCAACTTTTCAAAAGCGTAAAAAATAGTAACAATGAATGGTGGCGAACTTCTCTACTGTGCTTAGTGATTTCTAACGACTAATAATCAACTATACTTCGAAAAACACAAAAAAATTAAGCTTCAAACATACCAATTTTATAGAAAGAAATGGATTGATGGTGTGGAGTTGTGCCAACTATCTACTAAGCCTTTGGCAGTCTAGACTCGTTGTTAATAACCTGGATGCCTTCACATATATAGAGGTACAGTAGCTAAAACAACCATTTATATAGATACTAGCTAGATACGGGTGGTTATATCATGTGAAGTTTTTACAGCATCACAATTTCAAAGAAATTTTACGTAATCCGTTCCGTCCCATGACGCCACCACAATAAAAATACTCCATTCTTGAAAGAGTGTTTACTTGCATTACTTAAAGGGATATCAACAAACCTGTTTAATCGACAATAATTTTAATAAACAGTGTGTCATCCTTAATATAATGACGATTTTTCAAACTTTCCAATGGCATGAAAAGTGGAGATCCGGAAGCGATATTCATTTCAGACTTTGGTCGCTGAAACGAGGAGCTTTGAGGATCTGAATGAAAAGCATCAATCATGTGATCACCATTTCCTTGATCCATTAACATCATTGTGATCTTTTTCTGAAACGGCCATGCTTGAAGTGCATCGTAATCACCTAGAAAAATAAGCAGAAACAAAAATATATGTGTTAACTTGTTTGGTATGCACAACCATAGCTTAATTCACCCCATACTAAATTATATAAAGAAGCAAAGTTTCAAACAAAACTAGAACACAAACGCCAGTCAACTTGGAGTTACATAATATACAAAATGCTAAAACTAGTTTTACCTTTCATGACAACAAAGAACAAAGATAAATGAGTTCCTTTTCCAAAACCATCACCATTCATATAGATCTTAGCACACATCTTGTAACCATATTGAGAACTGTAGAATGGTGGACTGTATAAGGCTGTTTTGATACCATTAATGGCGTCCTGTCTTTTTCTATTGTAGTTATCTATTTTCCAAAGTAACGTACCATTGTAGCTGTGTATTACCTGATTAGATCCTAGTGCCCGGGAAACACGTTGCGCCTCAAGATCCGTAATCTTCACGGTTTTTCGAGTAAGTGATTCGTCTATCTGATCTAGACGCTCGCGAAACCTTGATAGAGTGGACGAATTATCTCTCGCTTGTCTCTCCCTCGCTGAGATCCTATCGCGCATCGAGGAAACCTCTAATGACGAGTGGGTATTTTTACTATCGTTACCATCACGAACCTCAAGAATTTCAGTCTTCTTTTCCAGTTCTGAAAGTTTACCCACTAAAATAACAAATTTTTCTGAAAGATTAGCACGAACAGCAGTAACTTGGTCCACCAAGTTTTGAACAGCAGTAGTAAACTCTGGACGTGGTACATAGTTACTTAACTGTGTAACAAATGCCATAACATATCGTAATAGAAGGCTCACATGATCAATTAAATTGTCATTCATATGTTGACGGATCTCCTTTCGTTTCAGCAGCTATGAAAGAAATTCTATTATGTTTGCATACGCAATCTTTCTCAAAAAATTCATATGATTTAGGTTTTGAGTGAATCTGTAGTTGAAGACAGTCACAGCGACCCTGTGCCTTTGATGACATGAATTGCAAACAGTTAAAATATTCTTACTTTATCATAGCTGCAACCAATAGCTTTAAATTCACATTTCGTCGGCACTTCATCACAAGTTGTTTCTTCATGTTGTTTACTATCCTTCCTTGGTATCTTCTTCTGACAAAATTTACAAACCACAGGTGCATTTTCACAAACATTGTCTATGTGATTCTATATGTAAAATGAATGTACAAAGCAACGACAATTAGAAAATGACAACTTGAAAGATGGCAAAGAAGAATTAGTGCCATCTGACAGGCTGAAGCAATGTCGTCGCATGTATATGAAAGAAAAGGTTACATTCTATAGACATTATACTCATGTATATGAAAAGGCTAAATTTTCATTTCGTTTTTTCAGTTCAAGTACGATGTAAATATAATTTTTCAAATCTCTCTGTGTTCCATTAATCTATGTTCAAATATTCCTCGTACCTTAAGTGAAGCATACGGGACATCTTTACCACAATATTCACATTTCACATTTCGATATTCACATTCATTCTTCAAATGTTCACCAAGGAGAGAGCGAGGTAACTGAATGTTACACTGCTTATGTATACAGTTGATGAGCGCATGCTCACAAACTTGAGAATGACTCTGACGAAAAATAAAAACTTAATAAGTAGTTATGCAGCACTTTCATGGTACATTCCTGAACTCACTTCCAACTCTTCATATGTGCCAAACCATTTGCACTGTTCGTAGGGACAATGTAAACGAATCTTTTTCAACTCACGCTTTGTAAAAGTATCCGGGAAAATCTATATAGGTTCAATTGAAATTCAAGGCTGTTAAAGTGCTTACATCAGAGTCAAGGAAATATAACTTTTTAAATAGTTAAATCGATTTCAAGAACATTTGCAGTATATTTGATAGTCGAAAATTTTATCTTAAATGGGTATTTTTTTCATAGAAGTAGACGACTAAGCACCGGAAGTGACGTATGTAGGAGAACACAGTCGCATCGTAAAGTGGAAAGTTGTTTCCGTATTAAGTCATTTTCCGGAACTTGATATACGCGCTTTAACGGTTGGTGCAACAATTACTGATCAGTTGACGAAACAGACGTTGAGAATGGTTGTATTATGTAATAATACCAAATTTTTGTGCAAGGCTTTCTCAATCAGTGATTGATGTATTGCAGTATGGACATTTTCTGTCAGAACTTTAAAATATTTTCACCTACCTCATTTCTGCACAATTTTTCTTGATCTTCAGGACATTTCGGATCAGGATTTCTACAGATTGTAAAAACTTTAAAAAAGATGCGATGAGCGTGGAATAGAGGTCATTTTAAGGCACGCAAATCACAATGTTCAGAGCTAGGACTGTTTTATCTTAACGACAATGATAAGCATGAATTTAGGATCCTCAAAAATTCTTCTCTTGCATTACAATTATAACATAATGAAAACAAGCAATAAGCGTAGAGCACATTCGGATGGGTGCAACTAAGATGGAATGTCATCTTGGGTTAAAAATGCAACATCGTTGGAAATTTATCATGCAGTGGAATATGAGATACCACAATTTGAAATGGAATATCATTTTATTATGCCAGACAGCACGTTGGATTATGCAATACTCAGTGGCGTAGCTAGCGAAAAACATTTGGTCGGGGTCACGAGGCGCCACCATGGTTGTAAGCATGGCTGAAAACCGTAGGTCTTCCAGGTCTTGTAAGCACCCATGTGCGATTTTGCCTTCTCATGCTTCTTACAATCGGATAGGAAATTCTTCATGTTTTTGAATCCCGTCTGCGTCCATGAAGATGACGATCCAGGGCAAAACAAAAGACAAGGCCAACAGAAAAATGAATTCTTTTCTGAGCTACCACAAAGCCAATCTTTCTTCGAGTACCAACTTTCCTGAAAGCTTCTATTGCCTGTAGTCGCTTGTAAATTTGGAATTGGCCGCTGCTTTACGAGTATATTTTGCTCGCCTGAATGTCGAACAGAAAATGGTTTCTTTTGTATTTCACTTATTATATCGATTTCATTAGCCGAAGCCATTGTAATGTAAGTTATCACGATTTCCGAACGTATATTTCGAAAGCTCAAAACTCAAGTCACGCTTTTGAAAATGAGCCCGACTAGATGTTGTTAAACGTTTGAGTGTGTTCACAGCTACTCTCAACCAATCAGATTACAGATATTCCCACTATAGATTTTACTACTTGGTCGGGCTGAATTTTCAGAGCCCGACTAGATGTTGCGAAACAGCGCATTTGTGTTTGCTTGGTTGCTGTCATCCAATCAGATTGCAGATAATCACACTATAGATTTTACTACTTGGTCGGGCTTAATTTTCAGAGCCCGATTAAACTGCGTAATGCCTGGCACAAGAAATGCACTAGTCATTGTTGCTAAGTAACGCTTAAAAATATGATAATTTTGCTAATAGCGACGCAATTTGACAAATATTACACTAATAGACTGCGGATTATTCCACAAAAAGTCGCAGAATTTAAAATTTTCGCAAATCTAATTTTAAAGAAAACAAATTTTTCATTTTTGGGAAAATATTTGGTCGGGCTGGGCCCGACCAGCCAGACCGCTAGCTACGCCACTGGCAATACTAAATTTAAATGCGAAATGTTTTGAACATAAATTATCACATTGGAAAAACGTAATACTGTATAAGATATTTAACGACCGTATTCAATATTGTTATACGTTTTAATAATATCAATCAATTCAGTTACAACAGTCACAATTGTCGCAACAATAAATCGCCTTACCCAAGCAGGATCTCTATACAAGATTCACAAAACAAATGTCCACACAAGGTCTGCATTGGATTGAAGAGGAGTAGATGGCAGTGGGTACAAATATACTTTGCATGGAGAGTTTCTTGGTCTTTATTGCGTATCTTTGTTCCCGGCATATTGAATGATGGCAAATCTTTTACACTACAATGAAAATATTGTCAAAATTAATATAGTTTCACACAATTGCAGAAATATTGGAGTGTGAAAAAAACCAATATTCTTAAATTTAGCTGACTGAGAACAAGCAGGCTGCAGCGAATGAATGTTGATACAAGTTGATATAAATGCTTTCTTGTTGCACTGCATTTTATGCTTCATCACTTTTTTATTATAACACACCATTCATGATCCCAAATCAGATCCAATTTCCATAATGATAACCATCCAAAAAGTTTTGGGGAACTGACAGAATTTAAAATCAACAGTATATCATATGACAAGCCTTTGATAAATTTGGGGGTTCCCCATTTTTTTCTAATATGTTTGCGCAATAAGAACTCCGTCTAAAATAGCCTGGAATTGTCTATTTTCCACGCTAATCACCCTTCTAAACACAGTTTTGACAGTTTCCATGTACATTCCAATGTTTCTATATGTACAAATCGCATTTCGCCAGCAAAGTCGGATGAAATGAATATAACAATTATAGCCAATGGGGTACAACTATGGGATGAGCTGTTGTACTTTATTTTGCTTAACAAAGCATCCGCCATTGCTAAAACACAACCGTAATACCCAACTACATTATCTGTTGCCTAAATCTTTAAGTCACAAGACATCCACACAATCATCTTGATAAGTTTATTTAAAAAGTGAAACAGAAACATCACAGGAACATATGTTTTAACAATTTCAAGGAAAATTTGCTATTCTTAACAGGTGTATGTCTTAAATCAGAAATAAGCGATATCTGACGCAATGATTAAGCAGCCTTTTAACTCAAAATATCCTCAATAAATAAAAGAACTTTGTATAGAAAGCAAAACAGGAACATTAAGTTCACAAGTTCCTGGTAGAAATATGCATTTTGCTCTTCCCACACAGAGCTACAAGGAGAATACTTATTGCCATGCACAGGGATTCCCCTAATATATATGAAAGTCAAACAAAGGCAATTTACACAATAATGCTCAAAATAACAATATCAAAGGTAGAAAAAATCTGCCATCATCCTGACTTTATATTACATCTCGACTTTAAGCAATCGAGCACCGTCTTCATTTATAATAACAAAATAACTGACATTCATAAATAAGCAGCTATATTAACACTAAAAAATACTCTTTCGATAAATTCCAATGGCTTTGTCAAATTTCTTGTTGATATCAAACATAACATCGACATTTCACGCGGTAATAGCAAAATCTATACCTTGATTATTCAGGCTGAGAAATGGCTCTCACAAAGCTTGCAACATATACACATGCCAATTTTAAAGCATTAAAATTAAAAAAAAACCTAAAAATGATTTTACCTTTCATGACAACAAAGAACAAAGATAAATGAGTTCCTTTTCCAAAACCATCACCATTCATATAGATCTTAGCACACATCTTGTAACCATATTGAGAACTGTAGAATGGTGGACTGTACAAGGCTGTTTTGATGCCATTAATGGCGTCCTGTCTCTTCTTCTTGATGTTATCTACCATCCAAAGTGATGTGCCATTGTAGCTGTGTATGGCCTGGTTAGATCCTAGTGCACACGATCCACGTTGCACTTCTAGGTCCGTAATCTTAACCGTGTTTCTCGCGAGTGACTCGTCAATTTCGTCTAAGCTCTCACGAAATCGTAGAATAGTTGAGGAATTATCTTTCACTTGTTGCTCGAGAGTCGCTATCCTTTCAACCATGGAGGAAACATCTAGAGACTGGGTGTTATTATCATTGCTATCACAAGGGCTCCCTAGACTTTCAATACTCCTTTCAAGATCTGTAAGTTTACCTACCAGCATCAAAAATTTTTCTGAAAGATTAGCACGAACAGCAGTAACTTGGTCAGCCATGTTTAGAACAGCAGTAGTAAGCTCTGGACGTGATACGTAGTTACTTAACTGTTTAACAAATGCCATAACATGACGTAACAAGGCGCTCACATGATCAATTAGATTTTCATTCATATGTTGTTGGCTCTCCTTTCGTTTCATCAGCTATAAAAGAAAGACTATTATGTTTGCATACATAATCTTTTTCAAAAAACTCATATGAATTAAGTTTTGACTGTATCTGTAGTTGAAGACAGTCACAGCGACCCTGTGCCGTTGACGACATGAATTGCAAGCAGTTCAAATATTCTTACTTTATCATAGTTACATCCAATAGCTTGAAATTCACATTTCGTCGGCACTTCATCACAAGTCGTACTTTCATAATGTTCATTATCTTTTCTTGGTATGTTCTTCTTACAATATTTACAAACCACGGGTGCATTTTCACAAACACTGTCTATGTGGTCCTATATGTTAATGGGAGTATAAAACAACAACAAGTCTGTAGGTATAATGTGCGGTCTAATAGTTTAAGCATGGATGGGATGTTGACGAAAAAACAAACAACACCAAATTTCTAGATAAAATATCTGAATGGTTAAACTGTTTACCATAAATCCCAAATCCAGATGTAAGGTGAACAGTTCAAATTTCGTGCCGTTTATCGATAATTTGAGGGGTGGGAGCTCATACGAATGCTTTAATCCGGAGAATACAATAGATTTAAAGAAACTTAATACGGCATATCATGCACATATAAATACAAGACTCTTCAATTATTGATTGTACTGCAGCCCTTACGCAATGCTTCACATCTTGCAGTGCTCTCCTTTGATCTGTGTGCAAATACTCCGCATACCTTAAGTGAAGCATACGGGCATCTTTACCACAATATTCACATTTTACATTTCGATATTCACATTCATTCTTCAAATGATCATTAAAGAGAGAGCGGGGTAACTGAATGTTACACTGCTTGTAAATACAGCTGATGAGCGCATGCTAACAAACTTCAGAATGGTCCTAACGCAAAAGAAATTTTAATAAATAAAAATTTTACATTTTCTACATAACTTCCTCTACTCACTTCCAAATCTTTGTAGATACCAAACCATTTGCACTTTTCAAAAGGACAATAAATAACAATGAAATTGAAATTTAAGTACTAAATGAAATTTCTCGCCAAAACTTTATAAGAATATTTTTTCACTTACGTTAGTTTTTATTAATTTTTCTTCATCTTCTGGACATTTTGAATCTGGAGATCTACCAATTGAATGAATAAAAAAACTTTGAAAATACAATGAATATGAATCAGGGTATGCGATACCGATGGGGGTATGTGACACCACATCAGGATAAATTTTCCACATAGGGATATGTGACACAACATCAGGAGAAATATCTTACATAGGGATATGTAGCACTACATAGAGATATATGACACCACATAAGGATATGTGACACCACATAGGGATATGTAGCACTACATAGAGATATATGACACCACATAAGGATATGTGACACAACATAGGGATATGTGCCCCACATCGGGATAAATGTTCCACATAGGGATATGTGAAACAACATCCGGATAAATGTCTTACATAGGGATGTGTGAAACTACATAGAGATATATGACACCACATAGGGATATGTGACACTTCATAGGGATATGTGCCACCACGTCAGGATAAATGCTCCACATAGAGATATGTGACTCAATATTGTGTTACTTATACGAGTTTGTCAATGTCGTCGCCCGTGTCTCATGTCCTGTGTTTCAATGAACTCTTATGTGTCACTTAAACACGTTTTTTAGTTAACTTCAACAATTAAATAAGTTGTTGTTCCTATTCCAAGGAACGCAACAGTTTCTAACAAAATACAACTCTTACTTATCATTTAGAAAAAAATTTTCTTACCCAAGAAGAATATCGATACAAGATTTACAAAACAAATGTCCACACATTGTTTGCATTGGATTGACAAGAAGCAAGTGACAGTAAGTACAAATATATTTTGCGTCGATTTTTTGTAGATTTTCATTACGGATCTTTATACCAGGCATCTTCAATAACTACAAATCTCTTCACACTGCAGTTATAAATAAATCATTATCAATCATTATTAGTAGAAACTGTAGTTGAACCTTACAAGGTTACACATTGTTAAGCGATTATGTGGCATTATCCGGGAAATTTCATAATATAAATATTATTTATGGGATCTTTATTGCACAGTCACCACTATTTAGCAGACGCAATCGCATTTTCCAAGATCCCAAACTAAAGTTTACATTATTTTGAAACTGTATTGAACGGTTAGGTAAAATAACAAGCAACGTAATACACATTATATAACTAAAAAATTGTTCCGAAACATTTCAAACTCTTTATGTTTGAGCTGTCTTCAACAACAAACAAAAATTCACGTCTGGGTTTCATCAGAAAGTTGAAGCTCCAAAAATTTAAGACAGATATCGGGCTGTCGAACTTGTACAAAGCTTGGAATTCCCCGCTAAAAATGTATACATCCGCTGTATGTGAATTAAAGCAGGCACACTAATCGATCTTGCACTATTTGTAAAAGCATAAAGAAATACTTGCTCTTTTTCTCGTTTATTTGGATCTAAATTAAGCCAAATTTAATGACTTCTTCCTTTAATAATGTGAAAATAAGCCTCAACAAATTTATGACTACAAGAGAAAACGAATTCTCCAGGCGCAAATAATATTAAGATTTTGCACATCAGCAGAATTACTCGATTGCTATTTATGAAAACTCCATAATTTATAAATAAAAAGCATTTTCTCTTAAAAAACCTTCAGAATTTTCAGGAGCAGTCGTTCTAGTAAAAAGATAGTTTACCACTAAAGACTGCAGCCCGTTTTCATTAGATTAAAACAAAAGGATAAGTTCTAAAGGCATCCTTACTTTCACATGCTGCAATACGCACTTGTTTAAATCATTTTTTGCTCGCCATTCATATCTTTACCATCTCAAATCACATCTAATTTTTTGATTCATCAAAAAGTGCATGCGTTGACTTTACTGCGTCCATTAACTTTTGAGCATAGCTTTATGTTGCGAACGTTTTTATACAATTTAGTGGAATGGAATGTTCGGGGGTTCCCCACATATTTACAATATCAATTTAAGCAAGACAATACACACTTCGCATGAAGTAAACATTATTTAGTTTAAACGTTTCGACAAGTGTTATCAGGCTTAGGATTTGCAATTACTAATTTGCAGTTTTATCTACGTATGTTGACATATAGAGTATAGAGAAATCACGAATTCGTGTTTGAAACATAGACACACTGATTAAACTATCCTTACCTTAAATGATTTCTTCACCATTTTAAGACGTTTTTCTGATTTTTAGATCTACCACTGGCTTCAGCGGTTTTCTATTTATACAAAATGTGTACAATTAGCACATATGCACATTTTTTTGTTTGTGCATGCTCCCATATAAACCGATGAAACATTTTCCCTTTGTCATTTATACTTGATCTATTCTATAAAACTATCAAAAATGCCTCTCAAAATTTAAATCCTCCTATGGTAACTAGTCTGAGTAATATACAATATTCTTGACTTGCAATTCAGCCATGTTAGTGCTATAATACAAAAGAATATTTTAACAGTGTTATTGTTGGCATCAGCCGACGAGGGCGTGCAACATTGTTTGATAAATCTAAAGAAAATGGTTTCACGTCAAGAATATGTCACAGCACCTCCAGTAGCGGTGAATTTGCTCTTCTTGCTGTTTATGTTTTCTTCGTATGCAGTCTATGTCATGGCGCCATGTTGGATGATCTTATCACTGCATTTTCCATTTTTCCTTATATACAATGCAGATGATGGCAAAAATTCCATTGTTCTCTCACTCCCAAGAGAGTAACAGCACACATCTATACTATTCATACTTCATAAAAATAAGGTGTGCACTATGATTCAAAATACGTGGCACACTTGATAGTGATATTTGGCATGATTTGATGAAACTATTCGAATATAATCTTTTAATTTGTATAACGCAATTGCTCATTATCAACATCAAATAATTTATTTTTTGAGGTTTGTCTTTAAACATAAGCAAGCTACAAGTAGACAATTAAAATTGCAGCATTTTCTAAGATGTTAGTTAATATTCAAGTGCAAAGCTGTGTCCAGTGTCCCAGTCTGTAATAGATACCAGTACTAAACCAAACAGGAACGACTTATATTTGCATAATGGATAGTATAACTTCGGTATATTTATGATATGAGCTAGCAAATGCTGGAAAGTTATGTGCGTTCTAGACCACCAGTTCGTACACAGGTTGTGTGCATGGGCTGTCATTATGGGGAATATAACAGCCTTCGTGGTAAAGTCTTCAGAGCAATTGCCTATTCGGGGAAAGTCAGAATATGAAAATGTTGTAATTGGGTATTAAGTTCAATAAGGTTAGAAGAATTTTTCATCGTTGAATTTTCTTTGCAAATTTTTAAGCAACAGAGTCGTTTTACTTACTTTAGCCTTGATTTTCGGTCGATTTTTAAAAACTTGCGTAAAATTTAGACTAAACATACTCTGAAAGATTGTCTCCCTGTGAATATATTACATGTGAGCTGCTAAAGCTATTTTCCATTTATGTTTATCCTTAATGCAATGGTAGTGAGTCTCACTTGGCTATAAAGAGCATTACATGGATAATTATGCATTTCATGTAGGGATATAAAATGTTCATTTTATTCTCTATATTTTCAAGCTTTATTGAAAAATATACAATGTTCAAAGGTCAAACTTGAACTTTTGGTCAAAAATTTAAACATTTTCCCATTTTGAGCCTCAATTTATCTTTTGATAAACAAACGAATATAACTTACATCAAAAATTGTGTTCAGATTTTTTACTTCAATGTTTCTAATATGGAAAAGTAACTTTTTGCGCTTGGTAGAATGGCTTGGAGAATGGATCATATGCACAGTTTCTAGGTAAGGCCTTGATCATGACAAAATCATTTTATATTCATTTAATAATATCCTGTAACTCAAACATTCATCAATAAAAGAAAATAGAAACAGAATTACTTCTTATGCTTTTATTGATTCCATATAAAAGATATATTGAACAAAAAGGATATATTAAGATACAAGAATATTTTAAAATTGAAGAAAAATAACTACCTTAATGGCGCAGTTCCAAAAATATCATTCATTTAAAAAAAATGCTAGCATTAATCAATTTACCCGTTTGCTATTGAATTTCACTATTCTTAAAAACATTTTGAAGCCTTAAAAAAATTTGATACATATACTTGCTTATTCAACAAGAGATACTCTTACTCAAGAAATCTGTCACTATAAAGAGAAATCATTCTGATCATCGAATAATGCCATAACGCACTCTAAACGTCACCCACTAAATGTCTTTGCAGGCATTTTAAATGTGAATTATGTACAAAGCACAAACCATCATCACCTAACAACAGGAATGATGCCACACTGTTACAGTCGACAAACATACCATTGGCAATTTGAAGCACTGTTGACTGATTAGTACTTTTATAAAACAAGAATAATGAAGAAAACACCAAGAAAATAAGATAAATGTCGTAGCTACCTACATCATTTAACCAAACTTCGCAGGCATTTAATACAAACACACACACACACACATCATATGTATTGCAGTTTAAGGGAAAACATCAATTTCCATTTGGAAACATCGCAAGCTTATAATCACCACAATGTACATTTACACAGCCACTTTGAGCTCACGAACAGAACTCTGTTTTAAACGTCAAACTTTACATGCACCAAACGCATTAAAAACAAAAGAAAATGAGACAAAGTTCCTTATTATCTTTTGTTTTAAATGCGTTTGGTCCATGTAAATTCGACGTTTGAACCAGGACTAAAAAACAGAATTACTCTTCACAAAGTCGCAATTTTTTCACCTCAAATACCATGCACCATACAGCCACTGGCGTCAATCGAACGTTATATAAAAGGGGATATTTCACATATTCTGTTAAGCTAGGCTGAATTCATTTTAAAGTGAAATCATTTTCAAAAAAATTAACCATGCAATGACAGAATATATGAATATTGTCACCATGTCCCCAACTAACGTTCGACTGACGACAATGTATACAGCACAAAGTGTGGAAAAAAACCAATTTCCAACCTTTTCAGTCATCAATCACCTTAATAAGCAGTGGGTAATCTTTAATATACTGACAATATCTCAAACTTTCTAATGGCATGAAGATGAACTTCCCAATGGTGATCGAGAAGCAATCTTTATATATGACTTTGGTTGCTAAAATGAGGATCTTTGGGAATCTAAATGAAAAGCATCAATAAAGTAATCACCATTTCCTTCATCATTAACATCATCATTAACATCATCATTTTGGAATTATAAAACATATGTGTATTAGATGCTTGTACTTTATTCTATTTAAAAAGGCCTTTTTTGACCATTAACTGATTTGTCAATCTAATCTAAACACTTGCAAAACCGTTCTATAGTGGCTAAATTCTCTCTCGTTTCTCCAAAATTGCAAATTTATCGCAATCAAGGAAACTTCTACGGACAACTGGGCGCATTCACAGTTCACTATTGCTATTACCGCGACCCTCAAGGCTCTCCATCCTGTCATTCATATGTTCTGGAGCATCTTCTTCTATTGAGGTCTGTGAAAGACAAAGATAAAGAAGGAATATTTTTTAAGGAAAGTATTTAGGAAATTATTTATCATCGATAAGCATTGTTCATTAGCAAATATATTCTAACTACAGTTGGATTTTACGAAAAATTTCGTGTCTCAAGGATAAGGTCTGTTTCCAAATCAACAAAATAAACATGCTTTTAACTGATTATTTCAAACCTCTTTGAAAGCTTTACCATCTAGTAGCATCGCTTAAATTGCGAAATTAAGACAAAAAATTGCATTTCTTTGATCAGACGATTGGGCTGAGTGATACCACCTTTATGACAATAAAACTGTAAACAATAAAACTGTATCATTCAATACCGTTACTTGCACCTACATTGGTGTTCAGAATATCTAGATGTTGATATTGTTCAACTCTGATACTCGTCTTCATATAAAAAAATGCAAGTGCAAGTTTATTTAATGTAGAATTACGATGCAGAATTATAACCCGATCATTTTTAACATATTTTTCTTTTTTTCTTGTAAGTTAGTAACTTTTAACAATTTCATATCTCACACGTACCATTACATCATGTTTATACTCAACAATTATCATTTTTTGTTTTAAAAAAATAAAAAGAAAAGATATAGCCGAGATAACAAACTAATGCTAAAAGCAGACCATACAGGGAAGTTTATTATTATCTACACACTTCATTTACAAACTCCCTATAACGTTGCCCGATCAATAGTTGAGGTTGAACTTTTCATTAATTAGTCTAAATATTCTCACGTGAATTTTGCGGCAAAACTTGTTCAGGTGGTCTTCAATATTCAAATTCTATCTTTGCAATATGGACAGACCACGGGGGCATTTTCACATGTACTTCCTATGTGGCCCTTTACGTTCCAAAAGAAATTAAATAGCAGTAATATTTATAATGAAGACGTTCATGAAAAACACATTCTCGTTAACTAGAAAAGGACACTAAAAATAGAAAAGATAGAAAACAGTACTTTTTTGAAAATTTCTCAGCGCAACTTACCTTTAATTCTTGATAGGGGCCAAGCCATTTGCACTTTTCATTGGGACAATGTAAAACAATACAATTCAACTCCTGCTTTATGTCATCATTTGGAAAAATCTGTATAAGTTCATAGAAATCAAACTTTTTTTAATTTAACTGTATTTTAGTAAACGAAACGGATGTTGAACGTGCATAGGTTTCCATCGTGCTCATGAATTCAATGAAGTTTTTCTTTTCAAACAATTTGAAGCCGACTGATAAGAGCAATGTGAAACAGTTTTTATCAAAATTTTGTCCTATTCCATTGAAACATTTCACTTACATTGTTTCTGTTCAAATGTTCTTCATCTTCAGTACATTTTGGATTAGGACATCTGCAGATTGATCAAATATGAAAACTTGTTACAATTTTTAGTGGATTAATTTTGCTTAAACAACTTCATGAAAAATAATTATAGAGCTACAAAAATATCGGTTTATATGGTTTTATTTGAAAAGCATAATTGAAGTAAAAAATGAACGACATTTTTAACGTAGGCACCACAATGGGATCTAGATAATGTCTAGATAATGAAAAAAAGTTGGATTATATGAAGACACAAGGAGACAAATGAAAGCACACATAACAATTACTGTACACTTGATTGGCCAATTTAATTTGCATTGTTATCCAGACACTACTTCTAAATATAAGATTAGACAAAAATTTCCTTACCCAAAAAGAATCTCGATACAAGATTGACAAAATAAATGTTCACAAGACGTTTGAATTGGATTGACAAGAAGATCATCACAGTAAGTACATATATACTTAGAGTGGATATTTTTCCTATCTTCATCTCGAATCTCGTTTCCTACCATTGTTGACTAGAATCAATTTTATCTAGTTTAAAATAAACCATTAATCCCTTATCATCTAGTTAACTAGCATTTATCTAACTGATACAAAATTGCTCTAATTGCTTGATGAAAATGACATGAAAATAAAAAAATTTTTTGAGAAAATCAATGATTGGAAATAAGGTATAGTAGCAAGATTAATTCTTACCAAAAGTATTTAAAACATGTCTAAAATCATAAAGCAAATGCCATACTCTGGGAGAGAGAGAGCGGGGGCTCTCCTAATTGATGGAACGAACAGTCAAGTAATCAAAACATCCGAGCAACGAATTCATTTGTTAAAGTAAAATTTTATGAGCTTTGATAATTAAAATACAAAACAAAATCCAAATACTTCCATAGCCGATATTCAAAGAAACGTCTATTTTACCCTTGAAGCCTAATTCACAATTGTCCTTAGAATGATACTTCTAAAAATAAAATTAAGTGCTTATAATATGCAGGCAAGTTGAATCGTCGGTTGTGCACTCACTATTTATAAAAGGTATTAATTTAAATAATGAAAATACGAAACTTCCATTAATTGACTGTTTCAATTTACATTCAAAGACACGAATGTAAAGAGTGGAATTTTGATCAAAATAATGAAAATGAAGACCAACTATTGTCCAATTTATGTAAAGTAAATCAAGATTTTAACATCGCCATACTTACAAAACCACATCGCAATGCAACTAAATTGCTAAAAGAAATAGACACCAGGAATAGCGGATATAAATTCACAAACTAAAATTGAAATTAATCATTTCATTTCCTTAGAAATTTATCATTATCTAAACAATAAACAAATGCCAAGGGTGCTACGCAACATTATTCCGCATCAAAATTATGATGCAAAAGGGCTGGAGACTATGAAATATGAGTCGACTTCTTGGGCAATAACACATAATGAAAGTGAAAGAACCACATTGTGATGAAATCCGATAAAACACGAGTGCATCTCGTGAATTTGAAACCAGCTGTGTGGATCTGTCTGTATGTCAACCCATTGGTTCAAATATACAAACAGATCAGAAATTTCAATAAAATCTACGTATTGTAAATGTAAATACTCGTATTGTAAATGTAAATACTTTCCTAAGTCAGAAAACTTCGAATGGTGTGACTCGATCCTATACAATTTTCATACAACTGCGAAGATTAACTTTCAAAGGACGCTTTCTTATTTATGCCCATCAAGCATTTGTTGAGTACCCCACCTATCTACCATTTCCTTTTATCAGGGTTGATGTACATAAAAAGAAATTGTTTAAAAAGTCAAATTAAAAACAGCTCAAGATTGCAATTCAAAGATTCAAAAAATCGTGATTGATAACATTATCGGAGACAGTTATATGCCAACGACATGACACTTTATACATGTCCTTAGTTAATCAAATGTACGTTCATTTTGACAAAGAAATCTTAACTTCACAGTTACTTAACTATAAGTACAAGCATATATTACGATTGCTTGTGCAGCGGTGCAAGGTGCGATTTAAAATTCTACTGATTCCTAGCAAGTGCTACTTGACTTCCGTTCTACTTCTAAATACTTCACAAGATCATTGTCTATAAATTGTTTAAGTTAAGCAATCGCAAATTTTATACGTATGTTTTTTTTCCGATATGTGATGTCGATATACATGTTCCCACCAGGGATGTACTTATGTTCAACCCATACACTCGCTTTACGTTAGTATAAAATCGTATTCAACGACACTAAAACGACACTTTCATTAGGGAGGCATGACAGCGACCTAACATCTGCTACAAGCACTTCAGGATGTATGGAAGTTTGAGATACGCACCAGTGATATGTATATTAGACTGGATAACGCATTTTTTGCGAAAATTGAAGCCGGAAGATCGATCATTTGCTACTGGCTTCATGGGGGCTATCGGTCCCACTTTACTATACTTTTGTATTACAAAATCACAGTTTTCGCATTTGCATTCCTTTTACAAACTTCTGATTAAAGAAAAATTCTTCTCACATGTAGAGAAAAACCGGCAGAGAGTTTTAACCCTAAAGGTCTTTTTTCTTGGCTTTGTAACGACTGAAAAATAAGATGGCAAGTTGTATTGAAATTTGAAAGTTGAAGGTGACGAGGACAATTTCACCGTGCTAAGCATTTTTAGAAGATGAATATTTAAATTATAAATTTACAACAAAGTAAGAACAAAGGTATTCATATCTTCAACACATTCATCGATATTGAAGTTGTCCACAAAGGAACTGGTTGAAAACTTTGCTTCGCTTAATGACAACAGAGGTACTTTGATTCGCATAATTTGATGATGTACATCTCGTAGAGTTTGATGATACCGTTTGTTAACTGAATGTTACACTGCTTGTGTATACAGTTAATGAGCGCATGCTCACAAACTTGAAAATGCTCTTCAAACTTGTTAAGTTACGTCGGTTTGCACCATGTTCAGATATTCGTCTTCCTTAGAATTTTTTAACGCGCTTTCCTAAAAGATTTCGACCACGAAGCTCTTACCTATTGATGTAAAAGTTTTATCAAATATTTATTAAATCTTCCATATACAAACCTAAGGAGGTTTTACACAACACTGCTGGAGTTCAATGCAAAGACTCCTTAAATAATGGGCATACTTATTTACATTTACGTATATTTAAATTTCATAATGAATTCAGTTCATTCACCCTAACAACAAAAAAATTCCTAAACATATATGTAGCTAAATTTTATATAATTGTCCTTAACTAACTCAAGGTAATAGAATGACTTTAATAAATGTTAGTTGATTCGTTCTGTTTTATTTTATTTCAATCATAAGTTAATCGATCTGGTGCTCTTCTTCTTCTTTCCGAACGTCGTAATTGCGACGACTGCTGTTCAGCACTCTCATCATATGAATTTGTTCCTCTCGCTTCTTCCTTTGGCGTAGATATCTCTATCTTTGCGTCTTCTGTGGGACGTATTGTAGTGTCTTGAACTTCTGTTGGAGGGGCAGAAGTTGTTGTACCGTCTTGAAATCATAAGTCTCCTTGAGATGCTAAGTATTTTGTTGATACGGTATCCTCTCTTCCATCAGCGTGTCGAATGTGAGCATATTGAGGGTTTGCTTGTATTAGATGTACTTCGTCCACTAATGGTTCAAACTTTGAATTTCGCACTTGACGTTTTAATAGAACCTTTCCTGGTGTAGCTAACCATGAAGGGACAGACACCCCGCTCGTTGACTTACGTTGAAAAGAAAATAATCGTTCATGAGGAGTAGCGTTTGTAGCCGTACATAACAAAGACCTAATCGAATGGAGTGCATCCAGCATCACCTCTTGCCAGCGGTTAATGGGTAGATTTTTCGATCGTAAAGCGAGGCAAACTGTTTTCCACAACGTTCCATTGAATTTTTCTACTTGGCCATTTCCTGCAGGATTATAACTAGTTGTTCTACTACTTGAAATACCCTTCTGTAAGAGAAAACTCTTTAGTTCAGCACTCATAAATCCTGACCCTCGGTCAGAATGAATGTACGTAGGCATACCAAAAACCGAGAATAATTCTGATAGACAAGCAACAATAGTCCGAGCGCTAACATCTTCACATGGGAACGCAAATGGGAATCTAGAATACTCATCTATGATAGTCAATATATATCGTTTCTTGTCCGTACTAGGCAGCGGACCTTTAAAATCTACGTTCAGTCTTTCAAACGGCTGTGTTGCTTTTATCAGATGTGACTGTGCAGGTCGATAGTATTGGGGTTTACATTCTCGGCAGTCTCTACATGATTCGGTCATGCGCTTAATTTCTTCTATCGAAAATGGTAAATTTCGGCTTTTTACAAAATGACTCATGCGAGATACTCCAGGATGACACAGTGCTTTATGAAGTTCGAAAAGTTTATCCAGTGTAAGCGACATAACCTTCACTCTCGATAAGGTATCCGCTGGTATATTTTCTTCTCCTGTTCTATATACTATGTCAAAATCATACATAGAAAGTTCCAATCTCCACCGCATTATTTTATCGTTCTTAATCTTACCATGACGTTTCAAATTGAACATATAAGCTACTGACCTCTGATCCGTTACTAGTTTGAAATGTTTACCTGTTAGATAATGTTTCCACCTACGAACGGCCTCCACGATAGCAGCTGCCTTTTCTACTGACGAGTGTTTTAGTTCTGAACCATTTAGTGCTCTTGAGAAGAATGCTACTGGTCGTCCTTGTTGATTTAATGTCGCTGAAAGTGCAAATTCTGATGCATCGGTCTCTATTTGGAAAGGATAAGATTCATCAATTGATCCTACTACAGCATTCTCAATATCATTTTTCAGTAAATCAAACGCTTGCAACGCATCATTTGATAATGGAAAAGCTAAATTGTGAGACAAAGGTCTAATTTTAGTTGAAAAATCTTTAATCCATTGGGAGTAATATGAAAACAAACCGATGACACGCTTTTGAGCTTTTGCATCACGTGGGGCTGGCAGCTCCCGCAAAGGTTTTAGTCTCTCCGGATCTGGCTTAATCTCTCCTTGAGATACAACACTTCCGAGTATACTAATTGAAGTTACCGAAAAAACGCACTTGCTTTCATTAAATGTTAGGTTACGCTTCCTCGCTGCTTTCATAAAAAAGTTCCAAATTTTTATCATGATGCTCCTGATTGTAACCGCATATAGTAATATTGTCTAAATACGCGAAAGTATCTTCTAAAGCTTCTTCGGATATGAAAGTATCCATTGATCGTTGAAAGGCCGCCGCTCCATTAGTTACACCAAATGGGATTTTACGGAACTGATAAAGTCGATGGTTAGCTTCAAAAGCCGTGTACTTTCTCTCTTTATTTTTGATAGGTACTTGATGGTATGCACTTTTAAGATCTACAGTGCTAAAGACACTATATTGTGCAACTGCGTTTACTGTATCATCTATTCTTGGCATCGGATAAGCGTCCAACTGAGTAAACTTATTAATTGTTTCAGAGTAATCGATTACTAGCCTTTTCTTTTGTCTTTCGTTCTTGGTTACAACGACTTGGGCTCTCCAGGGAGAGTCACTTTCTTCAATAATCCCTTCTTCAAGCAATTTCGACACTTCCGTTGCGATGAACGCTCTGTCCTCGGCACTGTATCTTCGTGATTTTGCAGCTACCGGTCTACAATCTTCAGACAAAAATTGAAACAACGGCGGTGGCCCTATATTTATAGTTGATAAACCACATATCGTTAAAGAGGGCGATTTTCCCCCATACTCAATAATTATGCTTTCATGTTTTTCCTGCCAATTTTGTCCTAATATCACGTTCGTACATAAATTTGTTAAGACAAACAGTTTTACTTTCGCATACTCTCGCTCTTTAAGTATAATATCTGCAAGACAATAGCCTTGAATTTTAGAAGAAAACGAGGATGCAGCCATTGTTACTTTCTCTTGAGTTGTATAAACGTTCAATCCCAGATTACTTGCAACTTTAGGATGTATAAAATTATGTGTACTTCCCGAATCAATTAGAGCTTCGCAAGATTTTCCATTAATCAAGACATCAATACAGGCTTTCTTTAGTGACTTTGCTACTGTATGTTTAGTTGATGCTAATGCTATATACGAGGCCTGAGGAGCGACCGATTTACATACTCTTTGGAAATGTCCTTTCTTTTACATTTATAACAATAGGCGTCTTTAGCCGGGCATGCGGAACGATGGTGTGGTCGATTACCGCAGAAGAAACATTTCGCTGATCTAGAAGAGGCGGCAACGTACTTTCTATGCCGTTGTTCTCTTGATGTCCGTCAGATTGATCGGTTTTATCTTGGTTTTCGAATGCCCGTTGATTAATAAACGAATTCTCCCCGTTCTTGTTTGATAGAGCAGCCGCTGTTATTGGAATTCCGTCTGCATAAGTTTCAGAAGTTCTCTGTGCTGTATCTAAGGCTCGGGCTTGATCAAAAGCTGTCTGAAGGTCTAATGTTTTATTCTCAAGAAGACGTTGGCGGATGTTAGTTGAAAGAAGACCTGCTATAAACGCGTCTCGTACAGCTTCGTCTCGATATTGATTTGATGTCACGCTACGAAAATTACAATCTTTGCTTAGCGATTTTAATTCTTGCAAATACTCATCCAGGCTCTCGCCAGATTGTTGTTTACGAGTAGCTAACTTATGTCGCGAAAATATCTCATTAGGAACCTTAACATAGAGATTTTTTAACAATTCTATAGCTTCCTCGTAGGTTGTCGCTTCACAGAAGAGTTGATAAACGTCGGCAGAAACATAATTGACTAGAACCTTTAATTTGTTCACTTCTTCGTTAGGTATAGCAGCTACAAAGTTTTGGAAAGTAGCAAACCAGTGCACCCACGATCTAGCAGCGTCTTGAGCGTTAGGATTGGTGTCAAAACGTTGTGGTCTTAAGACTTTCTCCATCACAGCATAGGATGCGGAAGACACCTGATAGGATTGACTAGTGGGAGCACCAAGATTCTGAGTGTTGTGTAAATTGATGTAAAAGTTTTATCAAATATTTATTAAATTTTCCATATGCAAACCTAAGGAGGTTTTACACAACACTGCTGGAGTTCAATGCAAAGGCTCCTTAAATAATGGGCATACTTATTTACATTTACGTATATTTAAATTTCATAATGAATTCAGTTCACCTATGCTGCCACAACTGCTGAAATTGCTGCTTCAAATTGTAACCATGTTTGAGGATGTAGAATCATATATTCGGTTGTACCAGACTCATTTCTTTTGAAAGTGGACTGGCTTTGTAAAAAATTATGCGGGACAATTCAATGTATGAATATAGACACGTAATTAACGTAAACTTCATATTTATCTGGGACAGTCGCTGCATAGTATTACCAGAAAACAAGACGCTAAATTGAAAAACGCACCTCTCATTTTGAATTGAAAAGGATAAGTTATTCTTATGGTATTTATATTTTTTTATTGCCATCCGCAGGGCCGGATCAACCTCTCAGGTGGCCTGGCTCCCTCATTATGTTGAATGGGTGGCCTTTCTTTGCATATCAGTGCCTTTCGTACCTAATTTTCTCCTGCAACACTTGATGTAATGCAACATTAAACAACTAGAGGTACATCGTACTGTGAGTGCACCAATACATGCAACAAACAGACCAGTCCCTAAACCCAAATTTCTTAATGTGTTTTTTTTGGATAGAAAAAGGGCTGAGGTGCGTTTTCGTTTGGGTGTCCTACGACTCATGTAATTTCAAGGTTGTTGGCTTATAGATCCTTTGTAATCCGTTATAACTGCTCACGCGCTATTGTTGTTTTCATCGACTATTTGAAAGCAAATAAATGGATTATAATTGTTTCTTTTTTCTCTCAATGAAGGGCAAATTAATACTGTAAAGGGAAGTTACTAAATTTAATGAATTTATGCAACATACGAAGGTTTACGATAATGACGCGATAGCAACTCATTGCAAAATTAGTGCACATTTGAAAAGCTTCTTTCTTAGCTATAAAAACCCACAGACGTCAGAAGAAAACCAGTTCATCTTGTGTTCTTTAGATAAATCTGAGCCATTACCACACACAGTGGATAGCAAAACAAATAATTTATTAGTTCGTACAACCGATCAAGAACATTACTTCCCAAAATAAAAGTCTCTATTCTAGGAGAATCTGAATGAACTATTTTGACTGCTTATGCTTACGCGATATGTCTAGAGACTCCTAAGACTTGTTCAAGCTGTATTACATTATGTGATCAAATCAAACATTACTGCCATACCATATTTCGCACGCGCGCTGGTTAGCAAATCACAATTAAAGATAACTGACTCACTCAAGCAGATTAAGCTTTCGACCATAGATTACACACGCGACAGAGAACAATACATACCTCCAAATTCTGATATTCTGTAATGCAAATTTGTTTTCTGGGCTCAATTCTTACAGTTACATAATACATATTACTGAACCAATGCTTGTGATCTATACTTATACTATAAAACTACTTATTTATAGAACTATGCTATGAGAATTGCTCATAAACAATTTAAAAAAGTACATAATTTGTATAAGGTTGATAAATACTAGTTCATAAAAGGAAGAAAATTGGATTTATAAAAGGAACTCAAGCTCTATATATGCCTTAAATGGAAACATTCAACCCCCGCATGTGCAACTGCGTCGATAAATTGCTGTTTGACATTTGGTAGCTATGGACAAGAGTACATATTCCTTTATTGTTTACCAAATACTTGTAGTTAGCCACACACTGTACATTACGGGCATTACAATAATACATTTCTTCAGTATGTAAACAAGAAGAAAAACAAAGTTAAACGAGCCGCATCAGTTGGCAGGAAAATCACGAAGTTTATTGATATGCTGAGCCCCAATAGGACAATTGCAAATAAAAGATTTGTTTTGCATTCATGATTAAATATGATTTATTAAAAGTAAACCTCTCACTACACCTCAGCAATCTGCAGTGAAGGCATAGCAAGACATGTTACTTAAGCTATTTTCCTCATACTCAAGTAGATATCTGGAGTTTTGTCTTGATTTACGTCATCTTTCCTATGTCTAATCGAATTTGATTAAGAAAACTTCCGTAAACATTTACGAGATTTATTTTTATACTCTTTACATATAATTTGTATGGACAAAAGTCACAAAAACTATACGGATTCAAAGTAATAATGCGGACGGAGCCCTATGTCAGGGGCACCCACACCCACGAAATTAAGACTTTCCCTTTAGCTGGAACCAAAGTCCAAAATGAGTAAAAATGTGCGAAATATTAAAAAAGGATTAAAAAAATTTGAAATCTCATCAATATACTCTTGTGTTGTATTCTTGACTTGCAATCATTCTTTTGAGATTTGCCAAACACTGTTGCTCGCCCACGCCGGCAGGTGCCAACAATAAAATATTCTTTTGTATCAGACCATCAATAAGGCTGAATTGCAAGTCAAGAATGGAGAATACACAAATACATTTAGTTAAATTTAAATTTAGTGTTTTACTTCAGATAACTGACATGAACAAAGAAATGTTATTTAATTGTTAGAATGGCACTGAAAGGACAAAGAATGGCATATTTTTGAGTGATTTAAAAATAGGAAAACCGGGAGAGTGAAGAGCTATAATTAAAATAAAATAAAATATTATCTGCTCTTTTAACGTCAATCGTAATGTGTTACGAAACAATAAACATCAAAACTTAAACACGCTTTAGTAAACGCATGTTATTCGTCTGAACCATACACCATAGCAAATGAGTGGTTTGAAAATTTGAATCTTTTTTTAAAATTGTTTGTTCAAAGAACTTATCATCACTTACGGTAACTTAGGTACGAAAATAGGGGAAGTACCATATATTTATGCATATAATAATTATGCAGCACATTTCTGAAAATATTTAAAAAGACATGTGAACCATACTGCAAAACTCATTTTTTCGGTGTTTTATAGATTTACACCAGTAATTAAGTAAGCAAGCTTTCTATTTTAACACAGAGCGCTTTTTTATTGAATTTTAGTAGATCAAAATACGCCAAATTTGGCTTGCATTTTTGTCACGCCATCGATATCTGACGTAATATACATACGAAATTGCAAGCATTGCATTTTGCACCATGAGAATAATAATAATGGCTGACAACCATTTGTCTTTTCGGTTTGTGTATGTCTTAATATGTCAATGATTTCAGACTTATTTCTGTTAAAATAACCTTCCATAAAATCACTTGTGTACAAAAAATGACGAAACTTATGACCTATTTCTCAAGCGTCTGTAATTTTATAATATTAAACTTCAAAAGAAACAATGTCAAAAGCATTATTATCATACTTGTATATAATCAATTGCTAAATCTCATTCGTCGTAAATGATCTTTCCATTCACTCCATTTATGGCAATGTGGTCGATGTCTCACTTAAGTATCACTACAAAATTTTAGCTTATGCAAAATTTTATAGGCTGCCTTCGTTTGAAAACATTTTTCATTCTGCATGCCAAGCATAATTCAGTTCTTAAAGATCTAAGCGGGAATAATATAAACCTGAACACACATATAACTTATAACTAGAAGTTACTAACGCAAGGGGATAGGAACTTCTGGTTATAAATTATGAGTTTGCTTTCTATCTATTAATGGTCACCATTTTGTAAACAAATAATCGTTTACAGAATTACCAGTACCACATTTTCCCAAGGATAGTTTATTTTCCATATTATTTTCGTTCTTACTTCAGCGTAAGTTTCCCGTTGATTTGCAAAAATTATCTAATTAAGCGCAGTAGCTGTTTTTCTTTTTTCCACAGAAAAAATGTTGTATTCAGTTAAGGTTTTACTCAAAGGCACAATAAATATATTGTACATCGTAAGGTCCATATCATTTTTTAAACTTAAACCAAGGAATAACATAAGAATTACAGAGAATTGTCCAAATTTTTTGACCAAACGGATAAAATCAATAATGTTACTATAAACTCAATGTTATTTACCTTCGGTTCTTTTAAATGAATGTTCAAAGTTTTATTTTTGTGTAGCACTGTGCTTACTTTTGAGTAATACAGGGCAAATCGTGTGAATTATTCAAAGCACAGCATTAGAATGTTGTCAAAATCCCAGCAGCGTAAATGGACGCTGCCATTCCTGCTATGCAAAATATAAAGTCGCAGTTTTTTGATACACTGAATGTACATCTATAATTGATTAAATTTTCAACAGGGTTTTTATGACTAACTTAGTAGGGTGTCACACCACAGCTAGCAACCATCAGCATCAGTTATGCTCTAGATATTCTTTGATGGAGATTGGAAAACTTCGTCTCTTCGTCATTGTGTTTATGATAAATTGATAAACCTTCTATTGCCATATATGGTCACAAAATGTTCCAACAAAAAGATTCTGTTACATAAATGTGAGCAAGCAAACTGGAGGAAGTTGCTCACAGCAACAAAACAAGCATTAAGTTCCCACTCTGCGACCTGAGACAGAAACCCGCACATTTATAGAACTCAAAGGTACAAGATTGTAGCTCCAAGCATGACGAAAAACATTCGAAATGAAAAAAATGATCCCTTTTATTTCAGTTTAAACCATTGGACAAGATGAATCCACTGTTTCAAAGAAGAATTTAGATCCTGAATCAAAAGTGCCAAGGCCAAAGTGGAGGGCTGAAATAATCAAAACTTAGTCACATGTCGTGTATCCTAAATCAAAAATACCCAACTTTTACATATATAAATAAATTTAATTACTTTTTTCTTTGTTTTCAAAGAGAAAAGCAAAGAAGAAAGCACATTTAAATTATATAAGCTCTTACAGTTTATCTTACCTCTCTGACAGATAAAAGACGTGGTATAATTGCATGGGACGTCATTCCACTGGCTATTGGAATAACAATAATGTACACAATCCTCTACACCAAAACGATTATTTGGTTCATTACGATGCCAATTTGTGAAATTAGGTTTGGTATTCTGGATTGTGTAAAACATATTGTCACTTTTTTTGCGAAACAAGCCAATATAAGGATGAGTAAGCCCTTCTCTTTCCGAAATTTGGAATGTTAATCAAGACTGCACGGCACTGTTCAAAGATAATCTGATGCATTTCATAAGACACACTGAAGCTTAAGAAGGTCAATTAAATGCTTTATGAGTTGTAATATAAAAAGATTTAGAATAGTCCACTCTTCAAACTAGAAACGTTTAATTAATACATCACAATATCTCATATAAACTACCCGTAGTACCATTGGAGATAAAGTAAAATGCAAAGAGACAAAGTTGAGGAAAAATACTGCAAATTGAAATCTGGTGCTGCTTTTTTCGTACGCAACCCATTGTATCCTAAGCAAATCATTGCATATCGAACAACTCGTTGCAAACCAAAATTTCTGTTGAACACTCAACACAACTAGCATTATGTCCTTGATATAAATTCGTCACGGAAATGAGTTTGGAGCAGGCAAGTTAAGATACATGGAGAAAAAGTTTTCTGTAAATTAATAAAAAAATACCTTACTAAACTAGAAATTATACGCCCATGATGCTAGCTAAAAATTAATATTGAAAATGATAAAAAATGAAGGACATAAACTCTGTGCGCTCTTTTAGTAACTTAGTTTCAAATTGGCGAATGTTAAAAATCTTTCGTCCATCAAAGTAAATGCTCTGTTTTGCAACCACTCTCTGGATCTATCCCTACTCATCTCCAACCTTTCTAGTCAATAATCATTTTTATAAACAATGCATCATCTTTAATGTACTGGCGATTTTTTAAACTTTCCAATGGCATAAAAAGAGGTGATCCAGAGGCGATATTCATATCTGACTTTGGTCGCTGAAACGAGGAACTTTGAGGATCTGAATGAAAAGCATCAATCATGTGATCACCATTTTCACGATCGATTAACATCATCGTGATCTTTTTTTGAAATGGCCATGCTTGAAGTGCATCGTAATCACCTAAGATTATTAATATACAATTACATACGATTGTTGGCAGTACACTATTCGGCATAGTGCGTAAGTTGAATTCTCACGTAATTTCTGAGAATTTCAAAATTTCCCTTCTTAAAGTAAATGAGGACTCCCTCCCTCATTTTGTACAGAACGCCAAGTCTGGTTGCAATAAGACTTTTTATAATTCAAGAATAAAGGAAATAACGAGGGAGTCTTCGACTCGATCAAAAAAGGAAATTTCCATTATGAATTCTACACAATACTAATGATGCTAGTATTTTAAGTTTATTATGTCTTGACTTTAAATATTCAAGTCCAAATTCAATAAAAAAAAGCATTGAATAAATTCCATTCTGTCAAAAAATAGTTCTTCGATTGAGATTATCTCAATTCACATTCCCAGATAAATTTAATTTTAACCTTAAACATGTCATCATAATTATTGAGTTCACTCTTATTATATCATAGCGCATTTATAGAAAGTCTACTTTTGACTAAATCATAATGTCCAGAAAAAGAAAATAAACCAGCAATATATATACATCCGTTACTTTCAAAGCATCAAAAATAAAACATAGGAATATGTTTATACCTTTCATGACAACAAAGAACAAAGCTAAATGAGTTCCTTTTCCAAAACCATCACCATTCATATAGATCTTACCACACATCTTGTAACCATTTTCAGAACTGTAGAATGGTGGACTGTACAAGGCTGTTTTGATACCATTAATGGCGTCCTGTCTCTTTCGATTGAAGTTATCAATTTTCCACAGTAACGTACCATTGTAGCTGTGTATGGAATGATTCGACCCAAGTGTACGCGAACCACGTTGAGATTCAAGGTCCGTAATCTTAACTGTGTTTCTCGCAAGTGATTCGTCATTTTGATCTAAGCGCTCACGAAATCGTATTATAGTTGAGGAATTGTCTCGTAATTGCTGCTCGAGAGTCGAGATTCTATCACGCATCAAGGAAATCTCTGAGGACATCTGGGGGTTACTATCGCTACCACCACGACTATCGATGCTCTCAATCCTCCTTTCAAGACCTGTAAGTTTACCCACTAACATCACAAATTTCTCTGAAAGATTTGCACGAACAGCAGTAGCTTGATCACCCATGTTTAGAGCAGCAGTAGTAAACTCTGGACGTGGTATATAGTTACTTAACTGTGTAACAAATGCCATAACATATCGTAACAAGAGGCTCACATGATCAATTAAATTTTCATTCATATGTTGACGGATCTCTCTTCGTTTTATGGTCTGTGGAAAGAAAGACACAAAAATTGTGCCACATTCAATAACCAAACCGTCGTCAAGAAGACGTTTATTGGATACCATTTACTTTTCATTTCATTACATAGTTTGAATCTAACTTTGATGAAGACCTCATACCAAATTATAAAATATATTAGCCTATACTATGCAAAACTTTTGACGTGAATTTTGTTCAATTTAAAGATTGTTCAACCGTGTCGTTGCTGACTTGAAAATGTAAAACAAATCATATATTCTTACTTGATCATGGTTACATCCAATGTCATGAAATTCACATTTAGTTGGCACTTCATCACAAGTTGTTTCTTCATGTTGTTTACTATCTTTCCTTGGTATCTTCTTCTGACAAAATTTACAAACCACGGGTGCATTTTCACAAACATTGTCTATGTGGTCCTATATGTAAAATGAATGTAAAAAGCAACGACAATTAGAAAATAGACAACTTGAAAGATGGCAAAAAAGAATTAGTGCCATCTGACAGGCTGAAGCAATGTCGACGCATGTATATGAAAGAAAAGGTTACATTCTATACACATTATATAGACTCATGTATATGAAAAGGATAAATTTTCATTTCATTCTTTTAAGTACAAGTGCGATGTAAATATAATTTTTTAAATCTCACTGTGTTTCATTAATCTATGCTGAAATATTCCTCGTACCTTAAGTGAAGCATACGGGACATCTTTACCACAATATTCACATTTCACATTTCGATAATGACATTTATTCTTCAAATGTTCGTCGAGAAGAGAGCGAGGTAACTGAATGTTACACTGCTTATGTACACAGTTGATGAGCGCATGCTCACAAACTTGAGAATGACTCTGACGAAAAATAAAAACTTAATAAGTAGTTATGCAGCACTTTCATGGTAACTTTCTGAACTCACTTCCAATTCCTGATAGCTGCCAAACCATTTGCACTGTTCGTAGGGACAATGTAAACGAATCTTTTTCAACTCACGCTTTGTAAAAGTATCCGGGAAAATCTATATAGATTCAGTTGATGTTTAAGGCTGTTAAAGTGCTTACATCAGAGTCAGGGAAATATAACTTTTTAAATTGTTAAATCGATTTTAGGAACATTTGCAGTATGTTCGATAGGCCGAAAATTTTATCTTGAATGGTTATGTTGATCATAGAAGTACATGACTCAGCACCGGAAGTGACGAATTTAGGAGAACACACTTGCATCGTAAAGTGGAAAGTTGTATCCGTGTCAAGTCATTTCTCGGAACTTGATATACGCGCTTTAACGGTTGGTGTAACAATTACTGATCAGTTGACGAAACAGACGTTGAGAATTTTTGTTTTATGTAATAATACCAAATTTTTCGTGCAAGGCTTTCTCAATCAGTGATTGATATATTGCGGTATGGACATTTTCTGTCAGAACTTCACCTACCTCATTTCTGCACAATTTTTCTTGATCTTTAGGACATTTCGGATCAGGATTTCTACAGATTGTAAAAACTTTAAAAAAGATGCGATGAACGTGGAATAAAGGTCATTCTAAGGCACGCAAATCACAATGTTCAGAGCAAGACTGTTTTATCTTAACGTCAATGATAAGCATGAATTTAGGATCCTCAAACATTCTTCTCTTGCATTAAAAGTATAACATAATGAAAACAAGCAATAAGCAGATGCGTAGAACCTATTCGGATGGGTGCAACTAAGATGGAATGTCATCTTGGGTTAAAAATGCAATATCTAGATCGTTGGAATCATGCAGTGGAATATGGGATACCACAATTTGAAATGGAATATCATATTATTACGTTGGATTATGCAATACTAAATTTAAATGCGACATGTTTTAAAGACAAATTATCACATTGGAAAAACGTAAGATATTTAACTACCATATTCAATATTGTTATACGTTTTAATAACATCAATCGATTCAGTTACAACAGTCACAATTTAAGGTTAAAATTTCAACAATAAATTACCCAAGCAGGATCTCTATACAAGATTCACAAAACAAATGTCCACACATGGTCTGCATTGGACTGAAGAGGAGTAGATGACAGTGGGTACAAATATACTTTGCATGGAGAGTTTCCTTGTCTTCATTGCGTATCTTTGTTCCCGGCATATTGAATGATGGCAAATCCTTAACACTACAATGAAAATTTTGTCAAAATTAATATGGTCTCACACAATTGCAGAAATATTGGAGTGTAAAAAAACAACAATAATCTCAAATTTAGCTGACTGAGCACAAGCAGGCTGCAGCTCATGCATGTTGATATAAGTTGAGTTGGAATAAAGGCTTTCTTGTTGCACTGCATTATATGCTTCATCACTTTTTTATTATAACACACCATTCATGATCTCAAATCAGATCCAATTTTCCATTATGATAACCATCCATTATGACAAGTATAGGGAACAGACAGAATTTAAAATCAGTAGTATATCATATGATAAGCTTTTGATAAAATAGGGGGTTCTTCACTTCTTTCTAATATGTTTGCGCACTGAGAAGCCGGTCTAAAATAACTGAAATTGTCTATTTTCCACGCTAATCACCCTTCTAAACACAGTTTTGACAGTGTCAATTTACATTCCAATGTTTCTACATGTACAAATCGCATTTCACCAGCAAAATTGGGTGAAATGAATATGACATAATTATAGCTAATGGCGTACAACAATTAGCAATTCTAACACAATCTCCCGAATGAAAAACAATTAAACTCGCGCGAGTAATTTTCTGAAATGTACAGTTTTATGCCGAATAAATGTAAATGATACAAATGAGTAGAGGGTCTTTTCAAATAGTTGTACTCGTAGTTTCATTCCAGGTACATGGCAAACAGAGCCATTCCACAAGTTTAGAAAGAGGCGAGTATTTGTTCATCTTTCGAAGGTATTGTTTGTAAATGATGATCGTCCAGGTTGGTAAAGTCCTGAGAAGGACTGTTTTTGTTGTTGTTGACTGACGACGTTTCGACAACCTTAGCGGTAGTCATCTTCAGAGTCAAATGAGGAGTAAACGTCAGGTTAGCCGTATTTGTTATCTGGTTCTTACGTCATTGTATTGTGTGTACAGGAAATGTGTATTGTCATTGTGGATTAGTGTGAAGTGAAATATTTTATTTTTAGTTGTGATGTGTGATTTAGGTGTGATGTTTTTAGTTGTAATATGTGGGTGTCAATTGTGTATTGTCATTGTGAATTAGTGTGAAGTGTAATGTTTGTAGTTGATCGTTTGTTTGTATTGTAAATAAGTCGTTTGTAAGGTGCCGGTAATTGCTGTGATCTGTTCAGGAGGGTTTGTTCCAAGTTGGTATATTAACTTTCTAATGTAAGCCGTTGCCTATAGTCAGTACTGTAAGTGATGAGTCATTTGCCGAGTCCCAGTCAATGTTGTGCTTTGTGATTCTGTGATGTTCGGCAATGTGATTAGTTTTGTCTTGTTTCTTAGTAGCTCGTTTGTGTTCAGTAAGTCTTATGTTTAAGTTCTTGCCAGTTTCCCCGATATAGGAGGCGCGGCAGTCAGAGCAGTTTATTTTGTAAACTGCACCTTGTCGTTCGTTGGGTTGTTCTTTGTCCTTTATGTTCGTTAGTACTTGTCGTAACGTTGTGATTGGTTTATGTGCAACACGTATGTTGTATGGTCGTAAGATACGCGAGATAGTCTCAGACGTACCTTTGGGTTCGTTGGGTTTGTAAGTGTTGCGTTTGATAAAGTCAGAGTTATAGTTGTTTTTGTCAAAAACACGTTTGAGATAGTTGTTTTCGTTTTGTAGAGCGTCCGGTGATTCACATATGATTTGTGCGCGTCTTGTTAATGTTCTGATTGTGGTGGCTTTGTGTGATGTAGTGTTGTAAGATGATTGGTCTAGTAGTCGGTCAGTATGTGGTAGCTTGCGAAAAACTATTGTTCGTAGTTTTTGATTGTCATGTTTTAACAAACACTCGAGAAAAGGAAGAGTTCCGTTTTCTTCGACATCTTTGGTAAATTGTATGTGGCTGCTCTGTTTGTTGATGTGAGTATGGAAGTCATCAATCTCGTCTGCATGTAGTGCTGTGATTGTGTCATCTACTTAGCGAAACCAAAAAGGTAGTGCATGTTTGTAAGTCATGAGCGACCGTTCCTCTATAGGTTGCATTACAATTTCAGCAACTACAACAGAAACGGGCGAGCCCATTACATGGGACAGCAATCACTTTTGCTATCATTTGATCGATAAACCCACATATATAATTTGAAAGAACCTCTAATGGTTCGTCAAGTTGCCGTCAGGATGCGTTCGCAAACAAAGAGCAAACCATGAACATTGAACAATGAGCTGTGCGAACAAGCACACAGAAAAAATACGAAAGGTCTTGATTTTTGTGGGCAAGCTGGGGTCTCCAAAAATAGTTAATGTAGCTCGTGTAACTGATTCGCTAGTCTTCTTGATGAGAGCAGTTTAACATCTGCAACCTATCATGTCGAATAAATTTTCGCATGCATAGTCCAGTTGATGGTCAGTATTAGTAACTTTGGAGTCTATCACTGGCATCGCAATTTGTCAATGAGATCTTCCAGCTTTTTTCAATAACGCTTAAAACTTTTTCCGTGTCGTCCGTTTGCACCATGTTCAGACATTCGTCTTCTTTAGAATTTTTTAACGCGCTTTCCTAAAAGATTTCGACCACGAAGCTCTTACCCTTGCTGCTACAACTGCTGAAATTGCTGCTTTAAATTGCAACCATGTTTGAGGATGTATAATCATATATTCGGTTGTACCAGACTCATTTCTTTTGAAAGTGGACTGGCTTTGTAAAAAATTATGGGGGACAATTGAATGTATGAATATAGACACATAATTAACGTAAACTTCATATTTAACTGGGACAGTCGTTGCATAGTATTACCAGAAAACAAGACGCTAAATTGAAAAACGCACTTCTCATTTTGAATTGAAAAGGATAAGTTATTCATATGGTATTTATATTTTTTCATTGTCATCCGCAGGGCCGGATCAACCTCTCAGGTGGCCTGGCTCCCTCATTATGTTGAATGGGTGGCCTTTCTTCGCATATCAGTGCCTTTCGTACCTAATTTCCTCCTGTAACACTTGATGTAATACAACATTAAACAACTAGAGGTACATCGTACTGTGAGTGCACCTATACATGCAACAAACAGACCAGTCCCTAAGCCCAAATTTCTCAATGTGTTTTTTTTTGGATAGAAAAATGGCTGAGGTGCGTTTTCGTTTGGGTGTCCTACGACTCTTGTAATTTCAAGGTTGTTGGCCTATAGGTCCTTTGTAATCCGTTATAACTGCTCACGCGCTATTGTTGTTTTCATCGACTATTTGAAAGCAAATAAATGGATTAAAATTGTTCCCTTTTTCTCTCAATGAAGGGCAAATTAATACTGTAAAGGGCAGTTACTAAATTTAATGAATTTATGCAACATACGAAGGTTTACGATAATGGCGCAAAAGCAACTCGTTGCAAAATTAGTGCACATTTGAAAAGCTTCTTTCTTAGCTATAAAAACCCACAGATGTCAGAAGAAAACTGGTTTATCTTGTGTTCTTTAGATAAATCTGAGCCATTACCACACACAGTGTATAGCAAAACAAATAGTTTATTAGTTCGTACAACTAATTATTACTTCCCAAAATCAAAGTCTCTATTCTAGGAGAATATGAATGAACAATTTTGACTGCTTCTGCTTACGCGATATGTCTAGAGACTCCTAAGACTTGTTCAAGCTGTATTACTTTATGTGATCAAATCAAACATTATTGCCATACCGTCATTCGAACACGCGCTGGTAACAAATCTCAATTCAAGATAAATGACTCACTCAAACAGATTGATCTTTTGACCATATATCAGAGAACAATACATACTTCCAAATTCTGATTTTTTGCAAAGCAAATTTGTTTTCTGCGCTTAATACTTACAGTTCCATAATACATATTGCTGTACCAATGCTTCTAATTTATTCTTATTTAACAAAACAACTTATTTATAGGACTATGCTATGACAATTGCTCGTAAACTATTTAAAAAAGTATATAATTTTTACAAGGTTGATAAATACTAGTTCATAAAAGGAAGAAAATAACAGGAAATCAAAGTCTATGCCTTAAATGGAAACATTCAACCCCCGCAATGAGCAACTGCGTCGATAACTTGCTGTTTGACTTTTGGTAGGTATGGACATGGGTACATATTCCTTTATTGTTTACCAAATACCTGTAGTTAGCCACACAGCGTACATTACGGGCATTACAATAATCCATTTCTTCAGTATGTAAACAAGAAGAAAAACAAAGTTAAACGAGCCGCATCAGTAGCCAGGAAAATCAGAAAGTTTATTGATATGCTGAGCTCCATTAGGACAATTGCATATAAAAGTCTTTGTTTTGCATCCATGATTAAATGTGATTTATTAAAAGTAAACCTCTCACTACACCTCAGCAATCTGCAGTGAAGGCATAGCAAGACATGTTACTTAAGCGAATGTGATAAATGTGTCTAATCGAATTTGATTAAGAAAACTTCCGTAAACATTTACGAGATTTATTTTTATACTCTTTACATATAATTTGTATGGACAAAAGTCACAAAAACTATACGGATTCAAAGTAATAATGCGGACGGAGCCCTATGTCAGGGGCACCCACACCCACGAAATTAAGACTTTCCCTTTAGCTGGAACCAAAGTCCAAAATGAGTAAAAATGTGCGAAATATTAAAAAAGATTAAAAAAATTTCAAATCTCATCAATATACTCTTGAGTTGTATTCTTGACTTGCAATCAGTCTCTTGAGATTTGCGAAACAATGTTGCTCGCCCACGCCGGCTGATGCCAACAATAACGTTAATCGTAATGTGTTACGATACAAAACTTCAAACTTAAACACGCTTTAGTAAACGCATGTTATTCGTCTGAACCTTACACCATAGCAAATGAGTAGTTTGAAACTTTTAATCTTTTTTTAAAATTGTTTGTTCAAAGAACTTATCATCACTTACGGTAACTTAGGTACGAAAAAAGGGGAAGTACCATATATATATATGTATATAATAATGATGCAGCACATTTCTGAATATATTTAAATAGACATGTGAACCATACCGAAAAGTTCATTTTTTCGGTTTGTTATAGATTTAAATCAGTAAATAAGTAAGCCAGCTTCCTATTTTAACACAGAGCGGTTTTTTTTTTGAATTTCAGTAGATCAAAATATGCCAAATTTGGCTTGCATTTTTGTCACGCCATCAATATCTGACGTAATATACATACGAAATTGCAAGCATGGCATTTTGCACCATGAGAATAATAATAATGGCTGACAACCATTTGTCTTTTCGGTTTGTGTATGTCTTAATATGTCAATGATTTCAGACTTATTTCTGTTAAAATAACCTTCCATAAAATCACTTGTGTACAAAAAATGACGAAACTTATGACCTATTTCTCAAGCATCTGTGTAATTTTATAATATTAAACTTCAAAAGAAACAATGTCAAAAGCATTATTGTCATACTTGTATATATGATTCGTCGTAAATGATCTTTCCATTCACTCCATTTATGGCAATGTGGTCGATGTCACACTTCAGTATCACTATAAAAATTTAGCTTATGTAAAATTTTATGGACTGCCTTTGTTTGAGAACATTTTTCATTCTGCATGCCAATTATAATTCAGTTGTTAAAGATCTCAGTGGGAAAAATATACACCTGTACACACATATAACTTATAACTAGAAGTTCTAACGCAAGAGGATAGGAACTTCTAGTTATAAGTTATGAGTTTGCCTTCTGTCTCATAATGGTCACCATTTTGTAAACAAATAATCATTTTACAGAATTACCAGTATCGCATTTTCCCAAGGATAGTTCATTCTCCATAGTATTTTCGTTCTTACTTCAGCTAAAATTTCCCGTTGATTTGCAAAAATTATCTAATTAAGCGCAGTAGCTGTTTTCCTTTTTTCCCCAGAAAAAATGTTGTATTCAGTTAAAGTTTTACTGAAAGGCAAAATAAATATGCTGTACTTTGTAAGGTCTATATCATTTTTTAAACTTAAACCAGGAATAACATAAGAATTACAGAGAATTGTCCAAATTTTTTGACCAAACGGATAAAATCAATAATGTTACTATAAACTCAATGTTATTTACCTTCGGTTCTTTTAAATGAATGTTCAAAGTTTTATTGTTGTATAGCACTGTGCTTACTTTTGAGTAATACAGGGCAAATCGTGTAAATTATTGAAAGCACAGCATTAGAATGTTATCAAATCCCAGCAGCGTAAATGGATGCTGCCATTCCTCCTATGCAAAATATAAAGTCGCAGTTTTTTGATACACTGAATGTACATCTATAATTGATTAACTTTTCAACAGGGTTTTTATGACTTAGTAGGGTGTCACACCACAGCTAGCGACCATCAGCATCAGTTATGCTCTCGTTATTCTTTGATGGAGATTGGAAAACTTTGTCTCTTCGTCATTGTGTTTATGATAAATTGCTAAATCTTCTATTGCCATATATGGTCACAAAATGTTCCAACAGAAAGATTCTGTTACAATAACTTCTTAAATGGTGAGAACACAGGAAGAAAAGAGTATTTTGGGAGCAAAAATAAGAATAGACATTCTCATTTATAAAAGATTTTGTTTTCTCCCTGCAATCGCCCCCCCTTTTACATTTTCCTTCTGAATATTTTGGTACATTCAATATCTCTTGCTGCAGGAGGAAAGCACACGAAAGAAAAACGTTATGGTAAATGTTAATCAAGACAGCACGGCACTGTGAGGGAAAATACTGCAAATTTAAATCTGGTGCTGCTTTGTTTATACGCAACCCATTGGGTCCCAAGCAAATCATTGCATCTCGAACAACTTCCGTTGAACACTCAACACAACAAGCAATATGTCCTAGATATAATTTTGTTACGTAAATGAGTTTCAAACAGGCAAGATAAGATAGGTGGAGGAAAATTTTTCTGTAATTTAATAACAAAATACCTAACTAAACTAAAGTTATACACCCGTGAAGCCAGCTAAAATTTAAAATTGAAAATGTTCAAAAATGAAGGACATATACTCTGTGCGCTCTATTAGTAACTTAGTTTCTAAATTGGCGAATGTTAAAAATCTTTCGTCCATCAAGGTATATGCTCTGTTTTGCACCACTCTCTGGATCTATCCCTCCTCATCTCCGACCTTTCTAGTCAACAATCATCTTCATGAACAATGTAGCATCTTTAATGTATTGGCGATTTTTTAAACTTTCCAATGGCATAAAAAGAGGTGATCCAGAGGCGATATTCATATCTGACTTTGGTCGCTGAAACGAGGAGCTTTGAGGATCTGAATGAAAAGCATCAATCATGTGATCACCGTTTCCTTGATCCATTAACATCATCGTGATCTTTTTTTGAAATGGCCATGCTTGAAGTGCATCGTAATCACCTAAGAATAATAATATGCAATTACATACGATCGTTAAAAGTATTTTGCACTTAAAAATGTCGACACAGTTCGGCATAGTGCTTAAGTTGAATTCCCACGTAATTTCTGAGAATTTCTAAATTTCCCTTATTAAAGTAAACGTTCTTCTCCTAAGGTTAAGTGTTCTGTCTCATATCAATGCATCTACTTATGGACGCTGTTTAATGTCAAGTGCATCTTTTCATGCTCTGACTTAAATTAACAAACATCCACAAAATTTCTCCTAAAAACCAAAGGCGTTTAGCTTCATTCACCTTCCAACACAATTTGTTTTATTAGCAATTGTTATGTAACAATTTACGTTGCTCCTTTATACTTTTCTTTTCTACTTTAAGAGCAAACTTAATGACCTGAAAGTTTATGGTTCAAATGTTGAATACTCTGTTTCAGTCAATTTGAAGATATCTAGTCTAAAATCAAAGATCACTATCTTCTGTGAAGTTAACAATCACATTGCGTTGCAGTGTTTTTTTTGAAACAACTGCCATGATAACTTTGATATATTCAAAGATACCATCAACTTCCAAACATAAAGAAGGTCATATAGACAAGCTGTGAATATTCTAGGCTAGTTTTTCCAAAAAAGAAGAAGATAGTTCGGGAAAAGAGCAAATGGCATAGATAATCAAATTGAAAGGAAAATATTCGGCTTGTGCGCATGCAGCTACCCAAAAGTCAAAAGCGGTTATTTCTTAAAAAACGCTAAGTCTGGTCACAATAAGACTATCTATAATTCAAGACAGAAGGAAATAACGATGGAGTCTTTGACTCGATCAAAAAAGGAAGTTTCCATTATGATCTGTACACAATACCAATGATGCTAGTATTTTAAGTTTATTATGTCTTGACTTTAAACATTCAAGTCCATATTCAATAAAAATAATCATTGAATAAACTCCATTCTGTTAAAAAGTAGTTCTTCGATTGAGATTATCTCAATTCACATTCCCTGATAAATTTAATTTTAACCTTAAACATATCTTTATAATGATTGAGTTCATTCTTATTATATCGTAGCGTAATTATAGAAAGTCTACCTTAGCTAAATCATAATGTCGAGAAAAAGAAACAGAAAAATATATACATCCACTACTTTCAAAGCATCAAAAATAAAACAAAGGAAAATGTCTATACCTTTCATGACAACAAAGAACAAAGATAAATGAGTTCCCTTTCCAAAACCATCACCATTCATATAGATCTTAGCACACATCTTGTAACCATATTGAGAACTGTAGAATGGTGGACTGTACAAGGCTGTTTTGATACTATTAATGGCGTCCTGTCTCTTTTTCTTGAAGTTATCTATTTTCCAAAGTAACGTACCATTGTAGCTGTGTATAGCCTGATTTGAACCTAGTGCTCGAGTACTGCGTTGCGCCTCCAGGTCCACAATCTTTACAGTGTTTCTCGCAAGTGATTCATCATTTTGATCAAAACGCTCACGAAATCGTAGTATAGTTGAGGAATTATCTCTCACTTGTCGTTCTAGAGTCGCAATCCTATCACGCATCGAGGAAACTTCTGAGGACGTCTGAGGGTTACTGTCGTTACCAGTGCGACTCTCGATGCTCTCAATCCTCCTTTCAAGACCTGTATATTTACCTTGTAACATTCCAAATTTTTCTGAGAGATTCGAACGAACAGCAGTGATTCGGTCACCCAAGTTTTGAACAGCAGTAGTAAATTCTGGACGTGGTACATAGTTACTTAACTGTGTAACAAATGCCATAACATATCGTAACAAGGCGCTGACATGATGAATTAAATTGTCATTCATATGTTGACGGATCTCTTTTCGTTTTAAAGTCTGCAAGAAAGACCAAAATCACGACTGTGCTACAACACCATATGTTTCTGGAAATTTTGTTGTTTGAAAAAGTTTAATTAAAGCACTTCATGGCCTCTTACAAGTGGAAGATTGTCGCAGATTGTTACGTTGTTTTTGACATAGAATTTTGAATAAATTCAAATGTTCTTACTTTATCATAGCTGCATCCAATGGCTTGAAATTCACATTCAGCCAGCACTTCATCACAAGTCGTCTTTTCATGATGTTCAATATCCTTCCTTGGTATCTTTTCTTCACAATACTTACAAGCCACGGGATAATTTTCACACACATTTTCCAAGTGATCCTATATGTTAAAAGGCAACAACGATTTTGTGATTAGCGTACGGTCTAATATCTTTAAAGATTTACATTGGTGGTTTCAACTGAAAGGCGACAATTATGATGTTGGAGACAAACATATTTTGATATATTTAAAAAGCATTTATTGTTGTGTTGATTGTCAGGAATGTTATAAATGCTAATTAAAATATTATAGAATTTCAGCAATTTCACTGGGCGAGAGGTACGATCTATAAGACGACATTCAATCAGAATTGCCTTGTTATGGAAATGACTTCTTCTTTTGAATATGAAGATGACTACCGCTAAAGTTGTCGAAACGTCAGTCAACAGCAACAAAAACAGTTCTTCTTAGGACTATACCAACCTGGACGAACTACATTTACAAACATGTATCTTTAACTGTATAGACAACGGTTAAATGTTATCTATTTGTTAAATATTAGGCGATTCATCTCATCTCGTTAAGTTCCTACGATCCGTTCTCGTATGTTTTGCTTACCATATATGAAGCATACGGGACATCTTCAACACAATATTCACATTTTACATTTCGATATTCACAATCATTCTTCAAATGTTCGTCAAGGAGAGAGCGAGGTAACTGAATGTTACATTGTTTATGTATACAGCTGATGATCGCATGCTCACAAACTTGAGAATGACTCTAACGAAAAAAAATTTATTTGAGTAAAGGTTGCAATTTTTGGATAATTTGCTCAGCTCAACTCACTTTCAACTCGTCATAGTTGCCAAACCAATCGCACTTGTCAGAGGGACAATGTAAAAGAATCATTTTCAACTCACGTTTTGTGAAAGCATCTGGGAAAATCTATGTTTTTTAAAAATTTCAACGGTTGGTGGATGTTGGTATTTTAACTCACGCAGATGAAGCAGATTTAAGAATGATTTTCTACGCAATTACATTTAGCCAAATGAAGTTATTTGTTTAAGTCTTTCCGCAGAAACTATTAATAATATATGTGTATGGAATTTTCTTTCCACGTACTTTGTTCTTGGTTAATTTTTCTTGATCGTCGGGACATTTTGGATTTGGACCTCTAAACATTGAATACTCATGAAATTTACGACTATTTTAATAAATATGAAATTGAGGTTAGGTAAACAGACAATTAACTTTCTCACCATTTAGCCACAATGATAAATGGCAGATTGGAATTTGTGATACAACATTGAGACATAAGATTGAAAAATTGAGATATGTTATTCAACATTGGGATATGTGATACAATATTGGGATATTTGATACAACATTGGGATATGTGATATAACATTGAGATATGTGATTAAACATTGGGATATGTGATACAACATTGGGATATGTGATACAACATTGGGCTATGTGATATAACATTGGGATATGTGATACAACATTGGGATATGTGATACAACATTGGGATATGTGATTCAACATTGGGATATGTGATACAATATTGGGTTGTGTGATTCAACATTGCGATATGTGATAAAACATGGGCATAGGTAACACGCACTGCTTTGAGATATGTGATATTACATTACGCAATATTGTGATTATAACATTCTAGCAATACCTGTCAAATGTTGTCAATTGATCAAGAATTCTACCGTGAACTATCGAATAAACGCCCGGGAGGGTAAATAAATAACAGGGGCAAAACTTGAACGTTAAATAAGGAGAGAATATTCATACATTGAGATCTGTCTTGCTGATTTCTTTTGAAATTATAAACGCTAACAAACCAAATAATTCAAGCAGTGCTAAATATATGAATACCCCCAATTTACATTCTAGTTTCGCCCCTTGGATATAGCGTCTATTATAGACAGGAAGATAACTTAGTGAGGCGTCTAATAAAAACTCACGTCTCAAGAAAGGCTTTTATTAGATAATAGTCGTATATTTGATAGAGAGAGTCGCGACTATTTTATCATTGTCACACATTGTCAAAACAACGTGTTAAGGTTTAGACGAAAATTTTATCTTACTCTAGAATAATGTCAATACAAGATTGACAAAACAAATGTCCACACGAAGTCTGCATTGGATTGATGAGAAGTTGATGACAGTAAGTACATATAAACTTTTTGTTGATTTTTTCCCGGTCTTTATCACGGATCTTTGTTCCTGGCATCTTCAATGACGTCGATTCTTTCCAAATAACTGAATAAAAAAAATCAATACTAATAAGCCCTAGCATAACTAAAGAATAAGTTGCTGTTCTTTATAAAAGTATAACAAATTTGTGACCACATGCATGTCCTAATTCTGTTTCAGGGATAGGGAGAAGGAACAATTTTGCTCGGTACCGCTGTATATCCTACACACAGAAAGCAACAGAGGGCGTTACAAGAAAGGCTTGCACAAGCAACTTTCTTGAAGCATTAAGGCCCGTTTATAGATTATTGTACGAAGTACTTTCTAATGGAATCTAATATTCTTTTAAGTGCAAGATCGTATTAAAATTATGAATGCATTTCATTCAAAAGAAATGAAAATACGTAGCTACAAGACTTTTTAGCTAATACTGCTTTTGAATTTGTCCTAACGAATTCAATACCAAACTCATACATGCATTTCTACAGTTATGCATCATGACAATTACGATAGTCTGAATGTTCATGGAATGGCTAAATGATATGATAAACGCAAGCCAGTCTCACCGGAAATGCGGAAATATTCAAGCTTTTTCGCTCACTCTGTAGTCTACACGTATATTTATTAATAAATAGTGCAGCTATATAAAGGTTTTTATTTCTGCATGTAATCCACCGTTTGTTTTTCCCATTAATCTGCCATATCGTAGCTAAATTTAATTTCTAAAGCATCTTCGTCGTGATGACACCTGCAATAAATATATGTGCATCTTTAGAATTTCTGCTCTCTACGCTCAAAGATATTCTTGTCTGAATGCAAATCTTGTCTATTTATACTTACATCCCAAAGTTAGCAATCCGACAACACGAAATCACGAAAGCCATATCCAAATACGGTAAAGTGAAGAGAAAATTGAAATAAAAATGAAAGTGTAAATTAATTATTATTAGCAATTTTGCGAAATTGAATACAAGCAATACTAAGTAATTTTATATTGCTTCCTAGAATTGAGTATGTTAATTAAGATGCCCTTCTAAAAGGTCGCCGAGGGTCACAACAAAGTTGAAAATTCGACGTAAGGCCAAGTTCATTAAACCGTAAAATCATGATAATTTCGAAACCAAAGGAAAAAAGTACAGTAAACATCGGAAAAAACCATGCTAGAACTCACGGCAAAACCACCCTCATCACATGGCGGAAGTAAAACACACACAGGTTCAGTGTTGCCAATTGTACGGGAAATCCCCTATAGTCGAGAGATTAAGTAGTTTGTAGGTGGTAGGGGAAACCTAGTTCTGAAACATACGGGGAAAACTGTAAAATGTAGGGATATTGTTAGGGGAAAGAAAATATTTTAAAAATTAGTCCTATTTTTGCCCAAAATATTCTTTTCTTGCTGTGTTCTCACCATTTAAGAAGTGATTATATGTAACAGAGTCTTTCTCTTGGCACATTTTGGCAATAAAATATTAGCAATTTAGCATAAACCCAGTGTGTCATTTACGTCACTTGTATGCCATTAAATCCTACGCCAAATTACTATTTTTGTCGTCCAGATGCTTTTAGTTTTCAATATAATCTACTTTTGTATTCATTTTTAAAAACAGATTAAAAATTGAATGGTCCGACCCAATGTAGGTATATAATAGGGGGGTATGTTGTTGTGTAGGGGAAAAGTAGGAGAAAACAAGGAAAATAGTCGTAGGGGGAAGTAAATGGAAAATAAAGTTTTGGTAGGTGAAATGTGCATACACAGAGTGGCAGCACTGTAGCGGATGTGAAACACATGGCTAAAGAAAAAGCCAGTTTTGTTTATGGAAGTGAAAGAAAAAATACTTATATACATTTCCTGAAATGTATTTTTTAAATTTGTTAAAACTGCAAAAATTTATAAAATATAATTACTTATAAATGAAATTTAATAATTTCGTTTGTCCCTAACTATATTTACTTCGTAAAGGACCTTGTAAAACATTTGTAGAAATACCTAGTTGCAAGGGCTTTTCTAACTATGCTTTGTTGCTTTTAGCGAAAAACTAAGTATATTGCTATTAACAAAGCAAAGGAATAGTTGATCTCCTTTTAATTTTTTCTTCAAACAACTTTTGGTTCATTCATAAGTACATTGATATATAGAAAATTATCAATTGTCTACGATTTTCTATGGAAAACATTTTGGCACATGCATGGTGAACTGGCTGTAAAGCTTGCAGAGAGCAATATACTCGCCGTGAGGAGGTGAAAATCAAGTGATATAATCGTTGCACCGTTGCTTGACGGGTAACAAAATTTTATGAAACCTTCGTGTAAACATCTGCACAGCTGAAATATTATATTTTACCAGAAGTATAAATCTATTAAATATAAATTATCACTTATAACATCACAACAGAATTAATTCAGCAAAACTATTATTCAATGAGCTCAGCTTCCATTGAATTCCGTGTACTTCTTGGTACTCTATCACATCCATTCATTATGGCGAAAATCATCTGGTCATTTTTCGTGCTTAAAACTTTGTTAAACTTAAGAACGCGAGAGGTTATGTATCCATGGCTTTTGAAGGTGAAAATAAAAAATATTTAGAGAAAATGAAAAAATATTAAAAAATATATTACAATTATGCTTCAAAAGTTGAAGGAGAACTGAGTTTGAAGTTAAGGTTATAACAATTTCTATAGGTTGCTTAGAAAGTGAAATGAAAAAATTTAAAAAAGACATACAGGAATTGTTTGATAAAAAGGAAGCTGAAGTAAGCAGTTAAGAAATGCAGAAATTATTGTTGTCGGAAAGTGAGGAAAACATTATCAGGAATAACAAGCGGAATGATTATTTGTAAACAATTAACTACTAAAGTTTGTTCGTTGATAAATATCCTCAAATATGCTGAAGAGAAACATCTGGCAATTATTATATAAAATTTGTTAATAGAACGAAAAACAGCAATAAAGAAAAGTTTACTCTATATTTGATAACATTATCTTCAATTGCAAATCTCTTTCTTGAAGGTAATAAATAATCGGCCAACTGATTATATTAAACAGCAATTTTTTTATATATAAAAATTTTAGTATATTTTATTGGTTCCTTTAACTTTCATTGTGAAAATATTTAGAACAAAACTGATATGAAGTTACAACAATATTTTCAAATTCAGAAAGAATTCAGACCTTAATCATATTTTATCTATACAACATAAACTGCAATATATTTTTCACACAATGAATGACACAAGTTTCTCCTTATATTTTGGTTAAATTTTGCCTTTTAAAATTGTTTAATTTGGCTCAATGTTTCATTAATTTTATCATTACAAAAAGGGGAAAAAATAAATACGTAATCCCACTTTGAATATAACCCTAAACCATCCATGATAAAAACCCAAGCCACTCAAAAGAAAATACCCCATTCGTTTCTATTTTGACGATATTCACATTTAAATGCTCGAAATGTTTCTTCACAGGACAAAATAAATACGTGAAATTGCTCTCAACATGCTGACTGAACATGCAGGCAACTTTCTAGACTCAACTTGTTCAGAGCATTTGCACACCCGGCTGAGAAGTGTTGAGTGGCATTAAACGGTGTTGAGTGCTGTTGAGAGAAATTTAAATCTCCTCAAACTTTCCACTCAACAACTGTCAACATTTTCTTTGTCGTGTAGTCACCAGAGCGTAGCTCAGCATTATTTTGTGCGTTTGAACAGCACACTCAACAATTTTGAGCTGAAACATGTGCGCTGTGCTGCTTCTACTTTTGGGAATATGGTCTCAGAAAAGATAGAAATTGAATTTTCAGCAAATCGCTGAGCCAAGTAAGAAATTATACGGACACAGTTGTAAGGTGTAATGGAATATTTTACTTCGTGATCTGACGTTTATCATTTTAAGGCTTAAAATGTTGAGCCATGTTAAGTGCGTTTTCAAACAATTCGCTTTAACATCACTCAACAACTGCTAACTTTAAGGGTAATTTTTACCCCCCAACATTTATATTGCACACGCTAGACAATAATGAGTCAGCAATAGCAGATTATTAACTACGGGGCCAGTATACGCTAAGACAAAGTTCTGGACCTTTAAGTCCAGTTTTCTTTGCTATTGCGTTTTATGTTTGTAACCCAACACGGTGAAAAATGTGGAAAATTTTATTCATAAGTTCTAACGAAATTTTCAAATCATTGACATGGTCATTGATGACATTGCGCATTCTGAGCATCGCCCATTTGAACAGTAAATAGCCCTAAAGCCATTTTTACTCTGCATTTAATTGCTCGTAAAGTTTTCAAAAGCATAAATGATCTAAGTTTTACACATTTAGATAGCCCTGAATAGCAAAAACTTCCAAATCCTAATAATGTCTAGATACAACGGACCTCTCGAAAGCCCGGGCCTGTAGGCTTAAACCTTCTTAGCCTACTGGATACTCCGCCCCTGAATGAGTGCCTGTTCAAGCATCAAGTTGAGAGGCGTTTGTGATTAACTTAAAATTTCCTTTGAATAAATGAAGTCTGTTTACACTATGTAACAGCTGGTAAATGGGAAAAAACTCTCACATCAATTTCAAATAAGTATACTTCATGTGCGTGGTATTATGCATGTCAGAATTTTGATCACTTACAAAACTTCCATCACAATTACAGTCAAACATGTATTAAGTTGCACTCTGTAAAGTCCCAAATTTAATCTCATGTATAGCTAATTTGTAAAAATGAGACCTCTATCAAGCAGACTCTATTAAGTGGACATTAATTTGTTCCACCAGGTGCCCTCTTAATACAGGCTTAGCTGTAACAAGCTTCAAATTTCCGACCTGATTAGTCAACGATGAGCTTGATAAACAGAGTATCTTTAATATACTGACAATTTTTTAAACTCTCCAATGGCATGAAGAGAGGTGATCCAGAAGCGATATTCATATCGGACTTTAGTCGTTGTAATAAAGAACTTTGATGATCTGAATGAAAAGCATCAATCATGTGACACCATTTCCTTGATCTATTAATATCATTGTGATCTTTTTTGAAATGGCCATGTTTCTAGAGCATCGTAATCACCTAGGGAAAAATAACTTAAATATAACTTGTTTTCAATTAAGTTTTCTTTGTAGAATCTTCAAAAATTATTCATGATTCCACTTGAATACACTCGACAAAACCATCAAAACAAATAAACCAACAAGGCAAAAAAATTCTCTAAATAAAATAACTCTTAAAAATACCATTTATTTCATATAATCATTTAATTGTTATTCTCAAAGAAAAAAATTGACGATTGTAGTTACCTTTCATGACAACAAAAAACAAGGATAAATGAGTTCCCTTTCCAAAACCATCACCATTCATATAGATCTTAGCACACATCTTGTAACCATATTGAGAACTATAAAATGGTGGACTGTACAAGGCTGTTTTGATACCATTAATTGCGTCCTGTCTTTTCTTGCTGACGTTATCTATTTTCCAAAGTAACGTACCATTGTAACTGTGTATGGCTTAATTTGACCCCAGTGCACGAGCACCACCCTGCGCCTCTAGATCTGCAATTCTCATCGTGTTTCGCCGAAAAGATGTTTCGGTCTGATGTAATCGCTCGCAAAAAAGTTGTACAGAAAAGAAACGATGTCTTAATTTTGGATCAACATTTTCACTACTGTAGCTGTGTATGGCTTTATTTGACCCTTGTGTACGCACACCACGTTGACCCTCGTGTTACTTGTGTACGCACACCACGTTGCGCTTCGAGATCCGTAATTCTCATAGTGTTTCTCGACAGTGACTGACCAATTTGATCAAAACGCTCGCGAAATCGTAGAATAGTTGAGGAAATATCTCTCACTTGTCGCTCGAGGATAGCAATTCTTTCGTGCATCATGGAAACCTCAGTGTTATTATCATTGCTACCACCCCCATTCTCATGATTCTCAGTTCTCCTTTCAAGACCTGTAAGTTTACCCACTAACATCACAAACTTTTCTGAAAGATTAGCACGAACAGCAGTAACTTTAACAGCCTTGTTTTGAACACGTCCACAGTTTACTACACAGCCTAGTAGGGGGTATATGACACCACATCAGGATAAATGTTCCACATAGTGATATGTGACACAACATCAGGATAAATGTCTTACATAGGGATATGTGACACTACATAGAGATATATGACACCACATCGGGATATGTGACACTACATAGGGATATGTGCCACCACATCAGGATAAATGCTCCACATAGAGATATGTGACGCATTATTGTGTTACTTATACGAGTTTGTCGATGTCGTCGCCCGTGTCTGATGTCTTGTGTTTCGATGAACTTTTATGTGTCACTTAAACAAGTTTTTTAGTTAACTTCAACAATTACATAAGTTGTTGTTCCTATTCCAAGGAACGCAACAGTTTGTAGCAAAATACAACTCTTGCTTATCATTTAGAAAAAAATTTCCTTACCCAAGAAGAATATCGATACAAGATTTACAAAACAAATGTCCACACATTGTTTGCATTGGATTGACAAGAAGTAAGTGACAGTAAGTACATATATATTTTGTGTCGATTTTTTGTAGGTTTTCATTACGGATCTTTATACCAGGCATCTTGATTAACTACAAATCTCTTCAATCTGCAGTTATAAACAAATCATTATCAATCAATATCACTAGAAACTGTAGTTGAACCTTACGAGGTTACACATTGTTAAGCGATTATGTGGTATTGTCCGGAAAATTTCATAATATAAATACTATTTAAGGGATCTTTATTGAACAATAACCACTATTTAGTAGACGCAACCTTGTTTTCCAAGGTCCCAAACTAAATTTTTTATTATTTTAAAACTGTATTGATCGGTTATGTAAAATAACGAGCAACATATTACACATATATAATTAAAATGCATAAATTGATATATAATTAAAACTTTGTTCGGAAACATTTCAACGTCTTTACGTTTGAGCCTTCAGGAACAACAAACAAAAAATCACGTTTGTGTTTCATCAGAAAGTTTAAGACCGATATCGGGCTGTCGAACTTGTACAAAGCTGGGAAATCCCCGCTAAAATGTATACATCCGCTGTACATGAATTAAAGCAGGTACACTAATCGATCTTGCACTATTTGTAAAATCATAAAGAAATTTTTGCTCATTGTCTCGTTTATTTTTATCTAAATTAAACCAAATTTAATGACTTCTTCCTTTACCAATGTGAAAATAACCTTAACAAATTTATGACTACAGGTAAAAACGAATTGTCCAAGCGGAAATTATATTAAGATTTTGCAAATCAGCAGAATTACTCGATTGCTATTTATGAAAACTCCATAATTTATAAATAAAAAGCATTTTCTCTTAAAAAACCTTTAGAATTTTCAGAAGCAGTCGTTCTAGTAAAAAGATAGTTTACCACTAAAGACTGCAGCCCGTTTTCATAAGATTAAAACAAAAGGATAAGTTCTGAAGGCATCCTTACTTTCACATGCTGCAATACGCACTTGTTTAAATCATTTTTTGCTCACCATTTATATCTTTACCATCTCAAATCCCATTTATTTTTTTGATACGTTAAAAAGTGTATGCGTTGACTCTACTGCGTCTATTAACATTTGCACAAAGTTTTATGTTGCAAACGTTTTATATAATTTAGCGGAAGAGAATTTTCGGGGGTTCCCCACATATTTACAATATCAATGAAGTAAGCATTATTTAGTTTAAACGTTTCGACATGTGTTATCAGGCTTAAGGTGTACAATTTACTAAGTTGCAGTTTTATCTACGTATGTGGACATATAGAGTATAGAGAAATCACGAATTCATTTTTGAAACATATTCACACTGATTAAACTATCCTTACCTTAATTGATTTCTTCATCATTTTGAGACGTTTTACTGATTTTTACATCTACCACTGACTTCAGTGGTTTTTGATATGTACAAAACGTCTACAACTAGCACATATGCGTATCTTTTTTGTTTGTGCATGCTCCCATATAAACCGATGAAACATTTTCCTTTTGTCCCTTATACTTGATCTATTCTATAAAACTATCATAAATGCCTCTCAAAATTTAAATCCTCCTATGCATGGTAACTAGTCTGAGTAATATACAATATTCTTGACTTGCAATTCAGCCATGTTAGTGCTATAATACAAAAGAATATTTTATCAGTGTCATTGTTGGCATCAGCCGACGAGGGCGTGCAACATTGTTTAATAAATCTAAAGAAAATGGTTTCACGTCAAGAATATGTCACAACACCTCCCGTAGCAGTAAATTTGCTCTTCTTGCTGTTTATGTTTTCTTCGTATGCAATCTATGTCATGGCGCCATGTTGGATGATCTTATCACAGCATTTTCCATTTTTCCTTATATATAATGCAGATGATGGCAAAAATTCCATTGTTCTCTCACTCCCAAGAGAGTAACATCACACAATCTATACTATTGATACTTCATAAAAATAAGGTGTGCACTATGATTTATACGTGGCACACTTGATAGTGATATTTGACATGATTTGATGAAACTATTTGAAAGTAATCTTGAAATTTCCATAACGCAATAGCTCATTATCAACATCAAATAATATATTTTTTTAAGGTTTTTCTTCAAACATAAGCAAGCTATAATTAGACAACTAAGATTGCGGCATTTTCTCAGATGTTAGTAATTTTCAAGCTCAAAGCTTCCAGAGTCCCAGTCGGCAATAGATACCAGTACTAAACTAAACCGAAACGATTTATAATTGCATAATGCATAGTCTAACTTCGGGAAGATTTATGATAAGAGCTAGCAAATAGTGGAAAGTTATGTACGTTCTAGACCACCTTTTCATATACAGGTTGTGTGCATGGGCTGTCATGATAGGGAATAATACAGCCTTCGTGGTAAAGTCTTCAGAGCCATAGCCTATCCGGGGAAAGTTAGAGTATGAAAATGTTGTAATTGGGTGTTAATTTCAAAAAGTTTATAAGAATTTTTCATCGTTGAATTTTCTTTGCAAATTTTTAAGCAACAGAGTCGTTTTACTTACTTGAGCCTTGATTTTCGGACGATTTTTAAAAACGTGCGTAAAATTTAAACTAAACATACTCTGAAAGATTGTCTCCCTGTGAATATATTACATGTGAACTGCTAACACATTAATCCTTAATGCGTTGGCGGTGAGTTTTACTTGGCTATAAAGAGCAATATATGGAATATTATGCATTTCATGTAGTGATATAAAATGGTCATTTTATTCTCCATGTTTTCAAGCTTTATTGAAAAATATACAATGTTCAAAGGTCAAACTTGAACTTTTGGTCAAAAATTTAAACATTTTCCCGCTTTGAGCCTCAATTTATCTTTTCATAGACAAACGAATATAACATGAAAAATTGTGTTCAGAATTTTTACTTCACTGTTTCTAATATGGAAAAGTAACTTTTTGCGTTCGGTAGAATGGCTTGGAGCATGGATCATTTGTACAGTGCTTGGGTAAGGCCTTGATCATAAAAAAATCATTTCATGTTTATTTAATAATATCCTGTAACTCAAATATTGGTCGAACAAAAATATGCAAACAAAAGTATTTGGTATGCTTTTATTGATTCAACATAAAATATATATTGAACAAAAAGGATATATTAAGTTACAAAAATATTTTATAATTGAAGAAAAATTACTACCTTGATGATGCAGTTCCAAAAAATATCGTTTATTGAAAAAAATTGCTAGCAGTAATCAATTTACCCGTTTGCTATTGAATTTCACTATTCTTAAAAACATTTTGAAGCTTTAACAAAATTTGATATATATACTTCTTATTCAACAATAAAAACTTTTACTCAACAAATCTGTCACTATAAAGAGAAATCATTCTGATCATCGAATAATGCCATAACGCACTCTAAATGTCACACATTAAATGTCTTAGCAGGCATTTAAAAAGTGAATTATGCACAAACACAAACCATCATCACCTAACAAAAGCATTGATGCCACACTGTTACAGTCGACAAACATACCATTGGTAATTTGAAGCACTGTTGACTGAGTAGTACTTTCATAAAACAAGAATAATGAAGAAAACACTAAGAAAATAAGATAAATGTCGTAGCTACATACATCATTTAACCAAACTTCGCCGGCATTTGACACAAACACACAAACACTCGTCATATGTATTGCAGTTTAAAGAAAAACATCAATTTCCGTTTGGAAACATCACAAGCCTATAATCACCACAATGTACATTTACACAGCCACTTCGAGCTTACGCACAAAACTCAGTATTTCAATTACTTAAGTCTGTTTTAAACGTCGAACTTTACATGCACCAAACCCATTAAAAACAAAAGAAAATGAGACAAACTTCCTTATTATCTTTTGTTTTAATGCGTTTGGTCCATGTAAATTCGACGTTTGAACCAGGACTAAAAAACAGAATTACTCTTCACAAAGTCGCAATTTTTCCACTTCAAATACCATGCACTATACAGACACTGGCGTCAATCGAATGTTAATTGTAAGGGGACGTTTCACATATTCTGTTAAGCAAGACTGATGTCATTTTAAAGTGAAATCATTTTCAAAAGAAATTAGCCAGGCAATGACAGAATATATGAATATTGTCACCATACCCCTAACTAACGTTTGACTGACGACAATGTATAAAGCACAAAGTGTGGAAAAGAGCCAATTTCCAACCTTTTCAATCAACAATCAGCTTAATAAACAGTGGATCATTTTTAATATACTGACGATATCTTACATTTTCCAATGGCACGAAGAGAGGTGATTGAGAAGCGATATTCATATCTGACGTTGGTCGCTAAATGAGGATCTTTGGAAATCTAAATGAAAAGAATCAATCACGTAATCACCATTTCCTTTATCATTAACATCATCATTTTGGAATTTTAAAACATTTGTGTATTAGATGCTTGTACATTATTCTATTTAAAAAGGCCTTTTTTGACCATTAACTGATTTGTCAATCTAATCTAAACACTTGCAAAACCGTTCTATAGTGGCTAAATTCTCTCTCGTTTCTCCAAAATTGCAAATTTATCGCAATCAAGGAAACTTCTACGGACAACTGGGCGCATTCACAGTTCACTATTGCTATTACCGCGACCCTCAAGGCTCTCCATCCTGTCATTCATATGTTCTGGAGCATCTTTTTCTTTTGAAGTCTGTGAAAGACAAAGATAAAGAAGGAATATTTTTCTAAGGAAAGTATTTAGGAAAATATTTATCATCGATAAGCATTGTTCATTAGCAAATATACTCTAACTACAGTTGGATTTTACGAAAAATTTCGTGTCTCAAGGATAAGGTCTGTTTCCAAATCAACAAAATAAACATGCTTTTAACTGATTATTTCAAACCTCTTTGAAAGCTTTACCATCTAGTGACATCGCTTAAATTGCGAAATTAAGACAAAAAATTGCATTTCTTTGAACAGACGATTGCGCTGAGTGATACGACCTTTATGACATCAGTAAACAATACAACTGTATCATTCAATACCGTTACTTGCACCTACATTGGTGTTCAGAATATCCAGATGTTGATATTGTTCAACTCTGATACTCGTCTTCATATAAAAAATTGCAAGTGCAAGTTTATTTAATGTAGAATTAAGATGCAGAATTATAACCCCATCATTTTTAACATATTTTTCTTTTTTTCTTGTAAGTTAGTAACTTTTAACAATTTCATATCTTACACGTACCATTACATCATATCTATACTCAACAATTATCATTTTTTGTTTTAAAAAAATAAAAAGAAAAGATATCACCCAGGTAACAAACTAATGCTAAAAGCAAACAAGATAGATAACAGTACTTTTTTTATTATTATCCCATTTCATTTTTAACCTTCCTATAACGTTGCCAGATCGATAGTTGAGGTTGAACTTTTCATAAATTAGTCTAAATATTCTCACGTGAATTTTGCGGCAAAACTTGTTCAGGTGGTCTTCAATATCCTTTCTTCGAATTCTATCTTTGCAATATGCACAGACCACGGGGGCATATTCGCATGTACTTCCTATGTGACCCTTTACGTTCCAAAAGAAATTAAATAGCAGTAAAATTTATAATGAAGACGCACATGACAAACACATTCTCGTTAACTAGAAAAGGACACTAAAAATAGAAAAGATAGATAACAGTACTTTTTTGAAAATTTCTCAGCGCAACTTACCTTCAATTCTTGATAGGGGCCAAGCCATTTGCACTTTTCATTGGGACAATGTAAAACAATACAATTCAACTCCTGCTTTATGTCATCATTTGGAAATATCTGTATAAAATCATAGAAATCCAAACTTTTTTTAATTTAACTGTATTTTAGTAAACGAAACGGCTGTTGAACGTGCATAGGTTTCCATCGTGCTAATGAATTCAATGAAGTTTTTCTTTTCAAACAACTTGAAGCCGACTGATAAGAGCAATGTGGAACAGTTTTTATCAAAACTTTGTCCTATTCCATTAAAACATTTCACTTACATTGTTTCTGTTCAAATGTTCTTCATCTTCAGTACATTTTGGATTAGGACGTCTGCAGATTGATCAAATATGAAAACTTGTTACAATTTTTAGGGGATTAATTTTGCTTGAACAACTTCATGAAAAACAAATATAGAGCTACAAAAATATCGGTTTATAGGGATTTATTTGAAAAGCATCATTGAAGTAAAAAATGATCGACAGTTTTAACGTAGGCACAACAATGGGATCTAGATAATGTCTAGATAATGAAAAAAAGTTGGATTATATGAAGACACAAGGAGACAAATGAAAGCACACATAATCAATTACTGTACACCTGATTGGCCAATTTAATTTGCAATGTTATCTAGACACTACTTCCAAACATAAGATTAGAAAAAAATTTCCTTACCCAAGAAGAATCTCGATACAAGATTGACAAAATGAATGTTCACAAGATGTTTGTATTGGATTGACAAGAAGATCATCACAGTAAGTACATATATATTTAGAGTGGATATTTTTCCTATCTTCATCTCGAATCTTGGTCCCTACCATTGTTGACTAGAATCAATTTTATCTAGTTTAAAATAAACCATTAATCCCTTATCATCTAGTTAACTAGCATTTATCTAACTGATACAAAATTGCTCTAATTGCTTGATGAAAATGACATGAAAATAAAAAAAAAAAATTTGAGAAAATCAATGAATGGAAATAAGATGTAGTATCAGGATTAATTCTTATCAAAAGTATTTAAAACATGTCTACAATCATGAAGCAAATGCCATACTCTGGGAGAGAGAGAGCGAGGGCTCTCCTAATTGATGGGATGAACAGTCAAGTAATCAAAACATCCGAGCAACGAATTCATTTGTTAAAGTAAAATATTATGAGCTTTCATAAATGAAACACAAAACAAAATCCAAATACTTCGATAGCCGATACTCAAAGAAACGTCTATTTTACCCTTGAAGCCTAATTCACAATTGTCCTGAGAATGATACTTCTAAAAATAAAATTAAGTGCTTATAATGTGCAGGCAAGTTGAATCGTCGGTTGTGTATTCACTATTTATAAAAAGTATTAATTTAAATAATGAAAATACGAAACTTCCATAATTGACTGTTTCAATTTACATTCAAAGACATGAATGTAAACAATGTAATTTTGATCAAAATAATGAAAATGAAGACCAACTATTGTCCCATTTATGTAAAGTAAATCAAGATTTTAACATCACCATACTTACAAAACCACATCGCAATGCAACTAAATTGCTAAAAGAAATAGACACCAGGAATAGCGGATATAAATTCACAAACTAAAATTGAAATTAATCATTTCATTTCCTTAGAAATTTATCATTATCTAAATAATAAACAAATGCCAAGGGTGCTACGCAACATTATTTCGCATCAAAATTGTGATGCAAAAGGGCTGGAGACTATGAAATATGAGTCGACTTCTTGGGCAATAATACATAATAAAAGTGAAAGAACCATATTGTGATGAAATCCGATAAAACACGAGTGCATCTCGTGAATTTGAAACCAGCTGTGTGGATCTGTCTGTTGTATGTCAACCCATTGGTTCAAATATACAAACAGATCAGAAATTTCCATAAAATCTATGAGCCAAAATTTACTTAACTCATAACGCAAATGTAAATATTTCCCTTATCTAATTTTTATACAACTACGAAGATTAACTATCAAAGATCGCTTTCTTATTCATGCCCATTCAAGCATTTGTTGACTATCTTGTACCACACCTATCAACCGTTTCCATTTATCTGGGTTGGCGTAGGTAAAAATAAATTGTTCAAAAAGTCAAATTAAAAACAGTTCAAGATTGCAATTTGAAGATCCAAAACATCATGATTGATCACATAAACGGATACAGTTATGTCGACGACATGACACTTTATATATGTCCTTCGTTAATCAGCTGTACGTTCATTTTGACAAAGAAATCTCAACTTCACAGATACTTTACTATACCTACAAGCATATATTACGATTGCTTGTGCAGCGGTGCAAGATGCGATTTAAAATTCTACTGATTCATAGCAAGTGCTACTTGTCTTCCGTTCTACTTCTAAATAGTCCACAAGATCATTGTCTATAAATTGTTTAAGTTAAGCAATCACAAATTTTATACGTATGTTTTTTTTGCCGACATGTGATGTCGATATACATGTCCCCACCAGGGATGTACTTATGTTCAACCCATACACTCGCTTTACGTTAATATAAAATCGTATTCAACGACACTAAAAGGACACTTTCATTAGGGGGCATGACAGCGACCTAACATCTGCTATAAGCACTTCAGGATGTATGGAAGTTTGAGATACGTACCAGTGATATGTATATTAGACTGGATAACGCATTTTTTGCGAAAATTGAAGCCGGAAGATCGATCATTTGCTACTGGCTTCATGGGGGCTATCGGTCCCACTTTACTATACTTTTGTATTAAAAAATCACAGTTTTCGCATTTGTATTCCTTTTACAAACTTCTGATTAAAGCAAAATTCTTCTCACATGTAGAGGAAAACCGGCAGAGAGTTTTAACCCTAAAGGTCTTTTTTCTTGGCTTTGTAACGACTGAAAAATAAGATGGCAAGTTGTATTGAAATTTCAAAGTTGAAGGTGACGAGGACAATTTAACCGTGCTAAGCATTTTTTGAAGATGAATACTAAAATTACAAATTTACAACAAAGTAAGAACAAAGATATTCATATCTTTAACATATTCATCGATATTGAAGTTGTTCACATAGGAACTGGTTGAAAACTTTGCTTCGCTTTATGACAACAGAGGTACTTTAATTCGCCTATTTTGATGATGTACATCTCGTAGAGTTTGATGATACCGTTTTCAACTTACTATTGTTCATCAAAATGTCTTTCTGATTATTTTTCTATGTCGATTTGTTTTGTTTCTTCACTGATATAATAAAAACGTAATTTGAAATTATTATGATATTAGCGATGTGAATAACAAAGTGTTGTTAAATAAGTAAATTTGTAGCAATCTTCCATAAACGTCATTGTAGATAAAATTTTGGTAGCAGTAGTAGGATTTTGTAATATTTCTCCATTTTTTATAAAGGAGCAGCATCATATAATCTCCAGTTTGTTTCAAAACAATGAAGGTCGACCTTGTACCATCTCAATTTTCAGCCATTATAAAGCCAAGAAGACAAACTTTTTAGGATTAAATATATTTGTCGGTTGTTCTGTCCCTAACTATATTTTATACATGAATGCGTTATCCAGTGTAATGTACATATCAGTGATACGTACGTCAACGCTATATTTCTGAGGGTCTCTATTTCAGTAGTTTTTCGTCTTGGATTGAGGATTGGCACATGGGACATGTTGATCGTTATGGTAATTTTACTCAAAAACAGTTGAGATTGCTTAATTCATGTAAATGAAGTGCATAAATACAAACTCTCGTACCAGTTACCAATTTATTGTATACCATTAGATTTTCTACTCTTCATACTCAATTCATCATTATATCTGATGTGACTACAAATCTTACATAGTTATACATTACAAGAAAAATTGTTCTTTGAAAGAACACATTTCATATTTTTGAAAACAAGCGAAATACTACATCCAAACTACTAACCGATTAACACATTCGAGCGATGTTATAATGGGAGCAAGCAATATCAAAATAAGAAAGTATTAAAACCTGAAATATATTTATGCGCGCTTCACCTTTAAAATTTCAACTTTTAGTTGGGAATGCAACGTTTAGATAAAGCTAAATTTATTAACGTTTGATATTTCTGACAGGGGCGGATTTATAGCTATATGCTACAAAAAGACTCTACTACAAATCATACTTTATATTGTTGTTAAAAATTAACCAAAATTTAACACGAACATGACTATTAAATAGCGACAATATATGGAGAAACAAAATTTCTGTTACGTAGTTTAGATGTAAACATGCAACATGAATTGTGAGAAAATAAAGCTCAACTAAAATCCCGTCGCTTACGCAAACGTTACATGACTATTATTACAAAATTTTGAATACTTACGTAGATATTTAGGAGTACAAATAGCCGTTGTTGCAAACAGCTTGAAGTTGCCGTGTTTAGCTCGACTCTTTAAAAACGAACAAAAAATTGGGGGAAATTCCTAGCGCTTAAGGGGAAGTCCCGAATAAAATAGCACGTGATCCAATTTCAAATATTTACTGTTTCCTAAATATTACAAACCAAAGAAGCCATGCAAAATTCATATAAACGTGAAATTAAGCAAACTCTATGTCGTCATTGTTCTACGTCACTAGGAAGTCATGTGAGATAGAGCGCGCGATATCAAGATCAGTTCGAGCGTAGATTTCACAGCATTATCAGGCCAAAAATTTCTTTTCCACACTATATTACATAAAATCGTTTTATTAAAGTCCGTAAATACATCCTTTTTTTGCATGAGAAGGTATCACATGATCATCTTCAGCTTGAGTCAATACAAAATGATGGTTACAATCAATATCAGTATTCTATGAATTTTTCCCTTTAACTCTAATGAAGCAACTTATCTGTGTCAAAAGCTCTTTTATTTTTAAAGGTAAAAAAATGTTTTACTGAGTTTAACAAATCGCTATCAAAGTTTATTTCTAGTTCTTAATTTTCTAATCAAGTCTTATGCCAAGCAACTAATTAAGAGGTTTTTTCTCGGCAATAAGTATTAGAAGGATTTCTTTAAAAAGTCCACACTGTTCAAGTTTTTCTATTTTCTTTTCAATCACAGGACGCTTGCACTGCGATTAGCTAGTTTAGCGTACTTATGGGTCAGATTTATAATTGTGGTTATCATGAATCAATAAAATATAAAATTTTCAAAATAACAATTGTGGAACTGGTGGATGGGGCTCTCTTACGCTACATTTAATTAGCAATTTCATTTTTTTTATTCAATTGTACTTACAGAACATTGAAACGGTAGGTCTTCACAGACTCTTTATTTATGTATGGAGTTTTTCAGATAAAACTTACAGTAATATATATTGCAAATAAAAGGACATCATTTTATGATCTTGCTATATCAAAGCTGCATGTTAAATTACATTTACAATACAATATAACATAATAACAACACAATTGTATTATTAATTCACAAGGATATTCTATCATCGTGGATTTATGATACAATAAAAAAATACAATGAACATTTTTAAAAATTACTAAAGTATAAAACTGAATAGATAAAAATCCTTTACGGGAGTGAAAAATAATAATAAATTGGCAGGTAGTTACGAAAAATAGCAATAATTGCTTTGCATGATTTCATCAAAGTTCGGGAGCCGCATTTTGTGCTTCCATATCGTCTACCTCATCCAAACGCTCGGTATTCCATTGTATAGCAGATGTATTAGCTCTCACTTCACGCTCTAAAATTTCAATTCTCCTTTCTAGGCCTGTAATTTTTCCAACTAAAATCACAAATTTGTCCCAAAGATTGGCACGAACAGCACTGATTCGGTCGCCCAAGTTTTGAACAGCAGTAGTAAACTCTGGACGCGGTACATAGTTACTTAACTGTGTAACAAATGCCATAACATATCGTAACAAGGCGCTCACGGGATTAATTTGACTCATATGTTGACGGGTTTCCTTTTGTTTTAAAGTCTGCGAAAAAAAGAAAAGATAATGGCAAAGCATTATTTTCCACAAAATAGCGTTACTTGCAACTAATTTCGGTTATTTTAATCTAAATATGATGAAGAACAAATTTTGTTTCCTCTAAGTTCTGAAATCATTAAATTAATAAGAATGCACAAACGTGCCCGTTTTCAAACAGAGAACCTATACAAATCAAAAAAACCCAAAAAACAAAAAAACCCCATAATTTCATTTCTATACTCAAAATATTGGTATCGGTGGTGCTTATCTTTGTTTTGAAGTTCTATATTTTGGCAATAATAGGTAGTAAAAACCCATGGGGGATATGTAAAGAAATTACGCCCAGGTGGCTAAATACGGTGACTAAAACACCGTACTCAGAGTTTACATAATCTAAAATTGGTGACTTTCAAAAGAACAGATAAATCATTAAAAAAGCTTTTCCTTTTTTTTGGTAAAAAATTTGCTATGCATTAATTTTTTATGATCATTCTTGTCGGAGGGGTTTTAAAGCTCACCCCATCCCCCCGGTCAGTTGACATCCTTACACTCATTTAGTTCACCCTTGATGTCATGTTCAACTTTGCTAAATATTGTTAAACATATAATGCTCATATTTTGGATACATTTTCATTAACATGTTTTCCGTAGAAATCAAATATATTTTAAACTTAATAATTCATTCATATGTAACATTAAAAAATCAACTGCTGTATTCTTCGACAATTACTGCTGTCCTTCAAATTAAGAGCAAAGAAGTCAGTTATACTTAATGGATCAACTATGACCGGTATTTGCCACTCTCAATCAAATTAACTGCAAATTTACTAGCAAATCAAAAATATGAAACAATGTCCATCCCATAGTTAGGTCTAAAACTGTAAATTACACATTTTTATTGTCAAGTATATAACCAATAGATATTTATGCAAAATTCTTATTATTTGATAATAAAAATCACAGTTGAGAGCAGAACATGAGAGTATATCAGAGCAAAATGTTTAGCAAAGCCTCAGCAATGGTGGTTCATATTGACACAGCAAATTTCGTACGTCTGAGAAGTAAAAACCATAACAGCAAATAATCTATAAAATTATCCTAAGACCCATAAAATATCACATTCTTTATAAGATTTTGATTACCGACAATGTTTGAAAACAGAAATAAGAACAGAAGTTAAGTCTAAATGTCCAAATGTGACGCAAGATTTAGAATTAATATGGCCTTCAATATGTTTTGTTTGTAGCATGAGAAATACAACATCTTTAGTAAAAGATTCGTTAGGTTGGTAGCAGTTCTCGCCTTAATTTGTCAAAACTCACTGTACCATCTCACTTATGAAAGTATCCCAACTGCGTGCAATTAAAGTTAGGATAAACACACACGACTTACACGAGGCTAATTGAGAACAAAGACATTTACAAGTTTAACGGATTTTTATTTTTACTTACTTTCTATTCCCCAAACAAAAACATAACGGGGATAAATAAATGAAAGACAAGAAGTCCATCCTGACGATATGATCCACTGAAAATGTTCAACTTTTCAACTGTAAATTTTTTCAATTCTTAATTTTATAAAAATTAAGCGTAAGCAAATTTCGACACATTTAAAGCCAGTCAGTGATGCCAGATGAAATTTTAAAATTTCATGCGCGCCTGCGTCAAAAGTTCATAAAAATGGCAAAAGGTTCATTTTACATCTAATTTTTAAGATCGGAAGTTAACGGATTAACTCGGGAATTTTCAGAAAACCTCGGAAACTTTCGAAAACTCTCGGAAGTATTCGTTCTGAAAGTACTGTCGAGCTATGAAGATTTTCTTTTCATTGAACTATGATTTATCTATACATTCTTTATGAAAATGACGAAAATACAAAAATGCATAATATATAGAAAAATTCACAAAAGTTCACAAACTTTTAATGTTCATGAAATGTTCATGAAGAGAGCAAAAAATTCATAAATCTGTGATTTATCGCTCCAGTTGTTATACAGTTCACTGGCACAAACCAATAAACCAGGGACGGCAGAGCAACATATAAAGAGGCTAAGTCTTCAATTCTACTATAGTGTCTTAACAAACACTTTTAAAGAACAATTTTAGCTCAGTCTAAATATCTTTATTGCAAAAAGTGGGGGACTTCAGCCCCTCCTGTTCCGGCGTCCCTGTGAACAACGCCACGTTAAATTTTCGAGCAAGTTAGTGCACCTCACGTTACAGTAAGTATTAGCCAAAATTTAACAAAATTTTATAAGGTCAAAAATCACACGACAATTCGATACACAACTGTTTTGTCAGCATATAAGCAATTATATAATTTACAAAGCAAGACAATATTCGTGGGAAGACTTCTCGTGTGACTTCCTAGGTAATTTATGTAATTAATGTAGTACCTTTTAGACTTCTATCATTCACTTTGCTTGACGTTGACGTATATCGTATGTAGTACCTTTCGGACTTCTATCATTCACTTTGCTTGACGTTGCCGTGTATCGTATGTAGTACCTTTCGGACTTCTATCATTCACTTTGCTTGACGTTGACGTATATCGTATGTAGTACCTTTTAGACTTCTATCATTCACTTTGCTTGACGTTGCCGTGTATCGTATGTAGTACCTTTCGGACTTCTATCATTCACTTTCCTTGACGTTGACGTATATCGTATGTAGTACCTTTTAGACTTCTATCATTCACTTTGCTTCACGTTGCCTAGGAAGTCACAAAATAACTCATTCACTCTATTTAGCACTAATCATTTGGATAGTTAGGTGTTAAATGGTTTGACACAGGGGTGGTCTGTGTGCCAAATATCTGTATATATGTTTATTGAGTCGAGATTAGGATTCATGTTTATGATGTCCTAAGTTGACCACACCATCAGATCTCAATTAACACCTTCATACCAATAAGGTGGTAGTACGTTGGACATAAAGAGAACAAAATAAAAAAAGCACCTTCACCCCTTTGGTGCATGCATTTGTTCGCTGCGAGCTCCATCGTGTTCGGTGATTGTTGCTCTGAAGCAACGCCATTCAGCAAAGGGTTAATTCAACAAAATTCGCTTGCATCCTCATCAATAGTGGACTGCAGCCCTCACAAGACAGCGGCAATATGTATTTTGTCGCGCGTGTTGTGCGTTGCGGTGCATGAGTTTAGCGAAGACTTTGGTGCACGTACACTGCACGTACGCCACTGTTTTTTTTTCCTTTGACCCATCGCTTCATGAATTTTTTCGCCGACCGAGCTCCATTGTGTTCGGTGATTGTTGCTCCGAAGCAACGCCATGCAGCAAAGGGTTAAGTTTTAGCATTACGGTTTACTGTTATGTGCTCCATGTAGGTATTGATTGTCAAGTCTACGCCTCATATGTCTGTCGCTAAAAAGCTGTTAACTTTGCAAGTTGCTTGTTCTCATTTAAAATATACATGCATGTAAAATTGCGTGATCGCAGTATATTTCTTTCTCTTATAGAACTTGACTGGATAACTTTACAAACAATACACTGGCAAGACATGAAATAGCTAATTTTTGTAATATAATTCACAATGCTTTTGCCGTCTTGTTCCGCCATGTTGATTTTTCAATTAATGCAAACCCCAACTGTGTTACACAGCTATAGTTTGAAGACCTACGCAAACATCAACAGCCGTAAAATTACTGATATAGAGATGACATGGTGTGTATTTGTTATATTGCCATAGATTGATCAAAGAATGGCCTATATTTTCGAAAAAGATCGGCCTTGGCGGTAGGTTATTTTATTTTAAAACTACACATCTTACGAACGCTTAGAATACAAAAATATAATAAAAATAAACGCCATTCGTGAATCGTAAACATTTCGAGAGTTTCACATGGCAACTGTAAGACATGATCATTTTAAATCTTTAACGCTCTGAATTTTCGTGTTTTTCATACAAAAAATTCCATGAAAACGATTTCTAAGAAATAAGCTCTTGCTCTGTCACAGTGTTATCCCGTAAAATATGTTTCACCTTGGAAGAAAGCGCCTACAATATATTATTGGCAAAAGAACCATGTCTTTTACCAGCAACCTACTCCTTCCTTTAGTAAGTTAGTATAATAATATAACATAAATAGTAATCGTTTGAATCGGTTGCGAAAATCAAACTCAATGGAGATTCGTACGATGATGTAGATATAAACAATGTTCTTACCATCGAAGGTATCTAAAACTATAGAATTTCTATGTGCAAAATATTCTTTATTTTTGTCTTATGACGTTTAAATTTTATCGAGCAGTAATGTTTGAAAACTACACAATCTAAATACTTCGTATGAACAATGAAAATACCATAGAGTCGATTGTTTACTAATATGCATTTTATAAACTTGAGACTGTTTTGTGTACGTTGTATTCAATGTATTTACAATACATAATAACACTGTCAATATTTTTGCTTATCTTCAAATACATTTTCCCCAGGAGTAACAGATTTCACGGGGGTAACATAAACCACTGTTATATCACTTATAGCAAAGAATAGAGATCACAAACTCTCGTCGGAGCATTGAAATTTTTGTCTCCAAGACGCCATATTGAGAGGTCTCGTTCAACGTGGCATTATATCGACAATTATAGTGAAATATCGGTTTTTCGTATTTATCGTACTATGGCGCTTTAACATTTAGAAATGCATAATGCCTTATGCGAGACTTTTTCTTTACTTTTTTTTTGTTATATACTATTGATAACTTGGGTGTATAACTTTTTATGTACAATATCTGTTAGACGTATTCATAATCGATTTTTTTAACATCGAATAACTTAATAAAAGTCCAATGCTTCTTGTTCTTCGAAGTGCTTAGATGTTTGTTGAAAAACATTTGATGAACAATGCAATATTAACGCTGAGAATTGTATTTTTAACAACAATATAATAGTATTTCTAAGTGAAATTTCCCAAAGGCTTTCTTTCAATATGGCGGCGATACCGGAAGTCAAACGACTTTTGAGACAAAAAACACGTATCTCAAATGGATTGGATAACGCAAAAATTAAAAACGGAAGGAGTCAAAGTTGGGGACCCACTTTTCTATAGATTTGTATTACAGATTCATAGTTTTTGCAATATTTTGTCTTTTCCGTGTTTCTGATCGGACCAATTTTCCTATCCTAACTATAGAAATGCGTGGAGAAAATTTTGGACGGAAAGTTTGGGTTTCACAACGCTGTGAAACTTGGAATGAACAATTTCGATAATGCACAAGCTTATTCTAAATTTAAGGCGGATGATTCTTAACAGAAAATCGATTCCAAATACAGAGTTAATGATCAGGGCTTACAACATTGTTATATTGAAATAACCAAAAATTTTCGTCCAAATTATTCTCCACATCCTTCACTAGTTGTGATCAAAAAATTCAAAATATTGCAAAAACTTTGATTCTGTAATACAAATCTATAGAAAAGTGTGTCCCCAACTTCGATTCGGGCAGATTTACTTCCGGCTTACTTTTTACTAGAAATTTTGAAAAATCATGTTGAGTGAGACCTCAGTGTGATTTCTATTATGGCTAGCTGATCCAGGGTAAGAAAAAATAAATTATGGGCGGTATTTTTAAATTTAAAATATCTCTAAAACAATGCCATTGGCTATGAAGTCGCTACCGGAAATTGAATCATTAGCAGAAAGAACTGAACAGCTTATAGATTAAAGTGCAAGTAAAACGAAAATGTGGTATCATTTTATATTTTCATTGTATTTTTATTTTCATTTTAACTGTAATAAATTCGAAATATCACTATATCTTATTTTGTGCTTTCTTTGATCGCAAATTATGAGCTAAAGATGGAAATTATTTTCTGAGTTTGTTTCGTGTTACGTGTATAACTCTCAAAACTACAGTGGACGTTTTAAAACAATTCATCTACACAACCAGTGACGTTATATTGCGTAATTGTCGTTGCAAATTTATAAATATCCTTCCTTTTTGTGACAACTTTTGAAAGAAATACTATTGGAGTATTTTATAAAATTAACACTTTAAAGCGAGTGAAGCTCAGTCCATTTGATGTAACTTATCAGCAAATATTCTTGATCATTCCATATCTCATTATGCAATGTGACGTCACTAGTTGTGTGTAAAACGGTCATTTGAAAACTTCGACATCTTAAAAAAAAGAAGTCTACTGTCATGTTCTCTTCAACAAAATTGTTCTCTTCAATAAAAATGTCAATTTAAATAAGCAAAAGTCTCGTTTTACTAAAACTTTGAAAGAAAACTATGATCAAAATGACATTGTCATGAGTGTAGTGAGCCACAAATACAATTTTTTTTTATCTATTTACGCAAATCTCAGTCTGTTAAATACTTTAAAACCTAACTAATTTTTGTCATATGTTTCCACTTGTTTGATAAAATTTTGTTTTACTCTGTTTTTCTAACATAATATTTTAATGATATAGTAACCTTTGAGAGAGTCTTTATCAGTTGCCAAACATTTAAACATTAGACTTTCGCTTCATTGGAATCTGCAAATGAAAAACAGTAACTGTAGCAATATTACCGTAGTCAGCATGCTATATTGGTAAATAATTGGCTTCATAGAGTGGCTACTATCAGGGTAGCGCTTAGTCTCGAGTTGTTGTCTTCAGCATCAGTTGACTCTAAATCCACGCTTTATAAAACGGTATTTTTTTTATTTGTTTGAAGTTGTAAAGTTGCCATAGTTGACACAAATGCACACATAAGCAATTTCACCGTCAGCTACTTTGCATCGTAAAATATAATTCTTAGTTTAAATAGAAAGTCTCAAAGTAGTGTACAGTACTCCTTCTTCCATCTAACAATAAGTGTTACTAGCTCAACTTCATGTTTCCATTATTGCGCCTGGTGTTTTCAAAAAAAATTTCAACTAAAAAGTAGCACAAAAAATAAACCTCCACCCTCTATCCTCCCATTTCAGTGAAATGAAAAAATCACGGGTCAATCCCACGATGAAATCAACAAATGCTAATTAAGATTTATTATTTGTTACAAGCATTTACTCGTTTAGAATTTACGACTAAATGATCACTTGATTAATATTGAAATATCAGACAAAATTAACGTCATGTTTAAACTATCACCACAGAATAATGATTAGGTGTACACTCAGGTGTACAACTTGCCTCATGTCGGCCTAGATGATTAGGATTTCTTACTGGTTTCCAGCCGTTAAAATTACATGACGTCAATACTTAATAATGAACTCAAGAATATTTTGACTTAAGAAATGACTTCGGATCATTTTGAAGATTTGGAAAAAGTCAAAAACCCTAATCATCTGGCTGGAATAATGGCGGCCACCATGCGCGGCACGACATGCGCGAGGACAAAAACGTCAAAGGTTCCGACACGAGTGACTCTTCTGTATATTCTTATTCTGTGCTATCACGCTTAAATTATTATGAAGCATGTGTCGCGTAATTTAGTACGCGTGAGCAATTTTGCGTGAAAGTTTGTTTTAGACTAGCCTCTTTTTGCGCATTCTCCGTTCCAATAATCCCATAGTTTAAAGGTAGTAAAAAAACTCGGGGGGATAAGTAAAGAAAACACGCCCAGGTGGCTAAAACCTGTATGATGTTTCTCTGATCGTGAAAACACCGTACTCAGAGTTTACATAATCTAAAATTGGTGACTTTCAAAACAACAGATAAAAACATTAAAAATGTTTTTCCTATTTTTTTTGTAACAAATTTAATTTGCATTAATTTTTTATGATCATTCTTGTCAGAGGGGTGCTAAAGCTCACCCCCCCCGGTCAGTTGACATCCCTACACTCATTTGGTTCACCCTTGATGTCATGTTCAACTTTGCTAAATATGTTAAACATATAATGCTCATATTTTGGATACATTTTCATTAACATGTTAACCATAAAAATCAAATATATTTTAAACTTAATAATTCATTTATGTAACATTAAAAAATCAACTGCTGTATTCTGCGACAATTACTGCTGTCCTTCTTTATATTGTTAAATGACGGTTATGCCCCCTTCTTTTGTGACTACTCCCTCCCAAGACAGAAAATCCTGGCTACGACACTGCCAGCCACAAAAATGGGGACGTCGGTAGGACAAAGAAGTTATGGAGGACATACTTGGCAAAAGGGTTTTCTGGAACGAGCAAAAAGCGAGTGAAATTTTCACTTGCTGAAACTTTTCCACGTTAGCCTCTGCAGTGAGACAGAAAACGATTCAAATATTAGTTCACTCAAAAGTCTAGTTAATGAACTTAGACGTGTAACACTAACTGTTCGTTTCTTTGTTTGTCGCACAGTTCGCCTACATTGTAATATTTTATAAAAGCTCTTGTAGTTAGAGCATCTGAGAAATATCAAAATGCTTTGACGGATATCCAGTGGGCAAAAGAGACAATTTTCCTTGGTTTGCGGCTTAGTGAGTTGCTAGAAAATATTGAAAATTGGAGGTGGCGAGCCATTGTTCACAATTTAGTTTGACGTAGTCATAATTTGTATAGCCAAACTTAGGCGTGGGTGAAAACTGATAGTTTAGCAGGAGCTTCAGAGAAGGGGGTCTAAAGCTCCTTAGTTTCCCTAAAAGAGGATAGTTACAACTCATATTACATAGGTTTTAACAAATGCATGTTGGTAGAAAACAAAATGAAAATCTATAGGTAACATAATTCTTAACAAGAGAATAAACTTTTTGTTGTGAAATATGAATAAAAAACTCAGTAAAAGACGTTCTGCAAATGTCATAATGCGTGCTATTGTAGCGTCATGATTTTAAAATACTATAATCGCATAGCGTTTTTATTTTTCTCTATTTTTTAGTTTACAAATATATCTATGATTACATACACATATTTTTACTATATTTTCATCACGATGATTTCTTGTAGGCGAAACACAGTGTTTAGCCATTATGTTAGTAACAATAAAACAATGAAATAGTATATTCTTATTTTGCAAGTTCTGTGAATGTAATACATAAAATTACCTTATTAATTATAACAATTAATTATATTATGTTATGAATAACTATCAAAAAGTATTTTAAAAACACAAAACAAAACAAATGACACTGGGTAAAATGTATTACGTGCTAAAAGAAACGTGCTTTTAAATTTAGGAATTGTTCAGTCAACAATCATCTTCATAAAGAGGGTATCATCTTTAATATACTGACGATTTTTCAAACTTTCCAATGCCATGAAGAGAGGTGATCCACAAGCGATATTCATGTCTGACTTTGGTCGCTGAAATGAGGAATTTTGAGGATCTGAATGAAAAGCATCAATCATGTGATCACCATTTCCTTGATCCATTAACATCATTGTGATCTTCTTTTGGAAAGGCCATGTTTGAAGTGCATCGTAATCACCTAAGAGCCATCATAAAGTATTCAAAAACATACATGTGGTGGACAGATTTTCGAGATATATACATAAGAACGAATCAACAATTGACTCATTCATTTGTGTGCATTACTATGTATGGATCATTAAAAATATGTTTTGCAAGAATTTCATCTTTCCTGTACGTGCACTTTTTACGTCAAATAAATTTGCAGAGTTCAAACATAAATATCCTAGCTCGAGACAAACATAAAAGAAATGAAAATGACGGCAACGAACAATTTTTCCTGTGCGCCTGCAAATGAAGATTACCCCTCAAAGAGCTTGGCTAAAAGGCCAGGGCAATCTGTAAAACTTGAGCGGATTACTATGAAAGTCGAAAAAAATAAGAGTAAAAGTGCTTGACGTCTAATTATATGAAAACAAACGATAATCACAGAAAAAATAGCTACATCAACTGACCGAGATAATTTTAAGAGACTGGAAACTTATGCAAAAAGCTCGAAGCAAATGACTTATAGAAACGATAACTTAAACATTCAACTTAAGCCGCCGCTACTAGTTCAAGCGAATTTTTTGACGCAACTTTTTGAAATTATCAACAAACGTTGAAAATCTTTAGTGTAGCCACCTTCGAACGCAAGATCAGACAGCCAGAAAAGACAAAATAACACAGAATTGTAACAGATAAAAAATAGTTGGAGATATGCAAATGATCTGTACCTTTCACGACAACAAAAAACAAAGATAAATGAGTTCCCTTTCCAAAACCATCACCATTCATATAGATCTTAGCACACATCTTGTAACCATATTGAGGACTGTAGAATGGTGGACTGTACAAGGCTTTTTTTATACCATTAATGGCGTTCTGTCTCTTTCGATTGAAGTTATCTATTTTCCAAAGTAACGTACCATTGTAGCTGTGTATGGCCTGATTCAACCCAAGTGTACGCGAACCACGTTGCGATTCAAGGTCCGTAATCTTAACCGTGTTTCTCGCAAGTGATTCGTCATTTTGATCTAAACGTTCACGAAATCGTTGTATAATTGAGTAAATCTCACTTGTCGCGCGAGAGTCGCACATTTTTCGCTGTTTAAGGAATCATTCACGAAGCACTGTGCGTACATACGACTGCTATAATCAGCCAAGTTTTGAACAGCAGTGGTAAACTCTGGACGTGGTACATAGTTACTTAACTGTGTAACAAATGCCATAACATATCGTAACAGGAGGCTAACATGATCAATTAAATTGTCATTCATATGTTGTCGGATCTCCCTTCGTCTTAGAGTCTGTGAAAGAAATACAAAGATAATACCAATATATTCCTGACACAAAATTACAAATTAGCTACAATAAATCGTTGCTTCAAAACAAATATAATGAAAACTTTAAGACTAAATCTTGTTTTTATACGCAGTAAAAAAATTGTTGTTTCAAAATAAATATAAATAAATCGAAGCGTTTTTGATAAAAATTTTGTTTGCAAACAGTTTCAAAGTTGTATATTTCATTACTGACATGAAGTTGTAAAACAGTTTATATATTCTTACTCTATCATAACTGCATCCAATAGCTTGAAATTCACATTCAGTCGGCACTTCATCACAAGCTGTCGTTTGATGTTGTTCAATATCTTTCCTTGGTATCTTTTTCCCACAATACTCACAAACCACAGGATAATATTCACACACATTTTCTATGTGATCCTAATGTTAAATGTAAAAACTTAGAAAGTAAAATCCGGTATAATGTCTTGAAATATAGAAAGATGGTTGGTAAGAAATGATACACAAAAATATAATGACGTTTAAAGTCATACAATTTTATAAATTAAAAAACAGGAGAAAAGCGCTCATATATTACTCTCCTGTTTTTTGTACAAAAGGTCCAAGATATGATCCAACGGGTATAAATACATTGTAATGAATACAGATTAGCACTTTTGGCTATATCTCAATTCTATTTTTCTTTAATCCGCCTGAGAATACTCCGCATCCCTTAAGTGAAGCATACGGGACATCTTTACCACAATATTCACATTTCACGTTTCGATATTCACATTCATTCTTCAAATATTCATCAAGAAGAGAGCGAGGTAGCTGAATGTTACACTGCTTGTGTATACAGCTGATGAGCACATGCTCACAAACTTGAGAATGACCCTGACGAAAAAGAAACTTAGTGATTAAAAATACCAAACTTTTTTAATAAATTTCTCAATTCAACTCACTTCCAATTCTTCGTAGGAGCCAAACCATTTGCACTGTTCAGAAGGACAATGTAAACGAATACTTTTCAACTCACGTTTCGTAAAAGCATCAGGGAAAACCTGTATATAGGTTTCATAGAAGTTCAAAGGTTGGTGTAATAATTTCACATTGGTAGATGAAGAATATTTTACAGGAGTTTCTCAATCAACAATTGATACAGCTGTATGGAAGTTTCTTTTTAAAACTCTAGAATATTTTCACCTACATCATTTCTGCTCAATTTTTCTTGATCTTCGGGACATTTTGGATCAGAACTTCTACAGAATAAACGAATGTGAAAACTACAGGGTGCATCATAAAAATTAAAAAACTTAAATATCGAGAAAACTATCATTCCATCAAATTTCTCAAAAATCTTCCCGCGTTTATGCATTTTGGCATCGTTTGGCTTATATTAAAGTAAAAACAATCAGAAAAATTACCCACGAAAAGCGGGAGAGCAATTTTTAAAGGCCTCAATTTTAGCCACTTGCGCAAAGAAAATGAAAAGTTTAAAATCTAAATTATTTCGAACGGGTGAAAGTTTGAAGTCTGTTGCGCATTGTACTAAAATTTTAGATTTACCTCCTTAAATGAAATTAGATTTTAAATGCCTAAATTTCTTATTTAAATATGAGGATTTTACAAAGTACTCTCACAGATTTCGAGATAAATTTTTTTGATTGATTTCACTGGTACATAAACCAGATGCCAAAATACATAGACATATTTTGAAGAAATTTGGATAAAATGATACTTTCACACGTTTTAAACGTTTCTAAATTTTTTGATACATTCTGTAGTAGCAAGAATGTTGAATGTTAAAAAAAGATCATGGTGAGACACGCAAAACACAATCTTCAGTAAACTGCTTGAACCTAGGAATTATGATGAACGTAAACTTACTCCCGTATTGTAACAGCTAACTCACAATCACTGTTTGGAGCTTAAAAATTAGCTTATGATTGTTTGAACACGATATTTTACGTCACTAATTTATTGATTGGAAAAATTTTAGCAAAATCCTTGCCATCGAAGGAGAAATAATTTCGTCATTGATGAATGGGAATAAGATTTTTACGTCGCACTCAGTGAGAGTGAGTATGAGCAAGCTTTTTGAATACGGGCAATAATGTTTGAATTACAGAGTTCATTTATATATTTCTATGCTTTATAACAATTTCTCTTACGAGTTTGAGTTGAATTTCAACAAAGTTAAGTCGATAAATCAGCTTGCAATTGAAGTAACTGACTGACAACAAACACAACATGAATGACTAGTTTCTCCAGTAAATCTTCAGGAGCTCTGATTTGTGAGAACATTTTTAAGTTGATGTGTTATTTGAAAAGAAAAAACGTAAATTATGCTCAATCCATAATATAGATGTGCATCACTTTGTAAAACAAAGAATAGTATACATGTTTGTAAATGTAAATCGTCCAGGTTGGTATAATTCACAATTTCTTGTACACACAATACAATGACGTAAGAACCAGATAACAAATACGGCTAACCTGACGTTTACTCCTCATTTGACTCTGAAGATGATAAACGCTAAGGTTGTCGAAACGTCAGTCAACAACAACAAAAACAGTCCTTCTCAGGACTATACCAACCTGGACGATCTTCATTTACAAACATGTAACGATACTCCCGGGTTCAAACCATTTACTTTAAAGAATAGTATTTTGGAACTCAATCGTCGCACTAAATCTAGTATTTTAAAACATATACAGTAGTTTGATGTTGTACCTATCAAGGCTGCTGACCTCATCGATACCATAGTGGATAGTTGTACAATAATGAGATATAAGACACCACAAGATAGGATAAGATAGGATAAGGTTGAAACACGTGATACAACATTGGATAAGAAGTAACATTGCAAATGATATCCATGATTTTAATAAGTCAGAGCTTCCATTTCACAGTTTTGATAGAAAAATATCTTACCCAAGTATAATGTCGATACAAGATTGACAAAACAAATGTCCGCACATTGTCTTTGTTGGATTGACGAGGAGGAAATGGCAGGAAGTACAAATATTCTTCGCTGGGATTTTATTCCTGTCTACATCACGGATTTTGATCCCAGGCATCTTGAATGAGGGTAATTCTTTTCACAAATAGAATCTAAAATTTGATAAAAAAAATTATTAAAATAAGATCTAAAAATACACGACAATTTGACAAAAGCACTGGAACAGTGGTAAGTAATCATTTTAGTGAGTTTACACAAACTTTTCAGCAATTTCACTCTAATACATGCTCAAAAAACTGTCTGTTTATTTCTCTTTTAGAGCTCATTTCGCAATAAAACCAATAATGCTTCATTCTCTTGTTCGGCCATATCGGATTTATAATAGCTACAATGAAAACCCCAAACTGGGTAACAGAGCAATCTATGTCAGCTGTTACGTATGGAAAACACAAACATTAAGGACGTACGCGAATAGCAAATGCAATAATTTTAATTATGTAGAGAAGAGATGCTAGGCATTTGTTATAGATTGATCAAAGAATGTCCTACATTTCGAAACAGATTGGCTTTAGCGGTATGTTATTACAACGATTTCATAATAGAAAACCTACAAAAGCTTAGAGCATCTTTCTCTCATACAGAAAATTTAGTGAAATAAAGACCTACGAAATACACCGTAGCAATATATTTCCCAATGCTTGTGCTGCACCTATATGAAATCTGTTTACTCTGAGAAAAAACGAGCACAACACATGATTAGGACATAATTAAGGCACATCTTTTAGCTACCAAAGACTGTTACGCTTGCAATATGTTCAACAGTTTAGTCATATAATATCATAATATCAGTTATTCGTCAAAACTGTTTCAGAAATTTCAATTCGATGGAGATTCAAATTTCAAATGGAGACTCGTATTTTATCTAAATTTTAGAATCCCTGTGCGTGTAAGATTCTTCTTACTTCTTTCAGATAACGCTTAACTTTTATCGAGCATTAAATTCGTCAAATTAAACAATCTATAAAGAACAATTCATCTTATAACTTTGTATGAACATGGAAAATGTAGTAGAGTCGATTATTTAGAATATGCATTTTGTAGTTAACAGTCTTCATGAGACGTTGTTTTAGAGTACGTCGTTTTATACATTAACAACAATATTAAATCAACAGACTTTTCGTGCAAATGAATGATATTGGTATTGCTTTTACTCGTGTTCAAAACCCTTTTCTTTAGGAGTAAATGATATCTCAGCGTAACACAAATCACTTCGATAGCACGAGTAGCGAATTAAAGGCTAGGTAAAATATTAGCCGTTTATTCTTTATTCAAAATCTTTTATAACAATGCCATTGGCAACGAGTTTTCAACTATAACAAATTTGACCAATCAATGAGTTTTTGTAATTTATTATTCCTAACGCTGGACTTTTCACTTGAAATCGAATTACAGCAAAAAAGAGCAGTTTAAGAAGTTAAAGCACAACTATGAGTAAAATAACTTTATCAGTGAGCAATGAATATCTCTTCCTTTAACTTCCTTTAACTTCCTATAGTCTCTTTACGCAAAACTCCGTCTGCTAAACACTTTGTAAATGTAACCCATGGCGTAACCTATACGTAACTGGAAGTCTATGTTGCGAACATATGAATCTAACTCAACATTTACCTTCGAGAAAATCTTTATCTGTTGACAAGTAATCTTTAGAGTTTTACAACAATATATATATTGAAGTCTAAAAATAGAAAGTATTGTATATTTTTCAATTTGAAATTCAAAATTAATGAACAATTACTGAATGAGGTTGATATCCTCCGGCTCAATGGTTGAGCATGATATCAAAAATTATTTAGACAAAGGTTAATGTTAGTTGCCGAAGCGAAGCTGAGAAAGAAAAACGATGGATAAAACACCTGAAATGGAATAGCCAAATGGGAATATGCGTAAAAATGCGAAAAAAACACATTAAAAAATCTGCTATAGTCACACAAACTTGGATGAAATTTACATTGACTTGTCTTCGTTTCGGCCAACGAAGTCGTGGACCAGTTTTCGAATAACGTCACTGCCAGCGTATTTGTGTAATTTAATACCCTTATATTTAAAGTAGTTATAAACAATAATTTCGCGTATCTCGACAAATAGTGTTTTGAATTTTCCAATACGTGTCGGGTGGATATCCCTAACATATAAGACGAACTTATTGGCGAGTTCGTCTGCGTAAATACGAAGACGAATCAATGCAAGAACTGAAAAATTTCACCACACAATGCGTGAAAGTAGTTATTTAAAGTATTTGTGTGCTTTTTTGCCTATACTTCCCATTTTCTCATCTTCTTGTGCGCATTTTATCCTTTTTTCTTTTATTCCATTCTGCATTTAATGCCTAACATGTCTCTAGGACCTTAGTGTTTTTTGACATTCGTGCACAACAACAATACACTATAATTAAACACATCTCTCACACATTTCCTTTGCATACATCACATGCTATAAACCTGACAACAAATAAGGGATATTTCTCACATTAGTGATTCAAATTTACATTCCACTCCCACCTTTTTTGGTAATTATACTTATCATCAATGCTTATACATGTGTAGCCCACATATGGTGGTGGTTTCTAAAATTATGCTGCATAGTTGTTTTTTGTTGGAGAATTGTCTCTTTTTTGTCAACTTTTTTCTAAGAATAATTCAGAGGTATGTTATACTATAGCAGGAACACTATAGTCCTAGTAATAAGCAATACAAGCAAAAAACCATTCCCATGAAACAGTGTAAGATTTACTGTTGGTCAGAATACCATATATTGCTTAGAGAACATTCTAGGACTACAATATTACTAACAGTCGGATCCGTGAATCTTAAAAATCAGATGAAAATAGAACTTGCTCTATTTTCATCCGACCAAATGGAAGGAAAACGACTTGTCAAATTACATAGATTTGAAAAAGACTTGGAAACAAGAACAAAAATACGAAAAATATATCGATTAATGTACCGGATAACACAAATGTCTGCTCCCACGACTATAATTATTTAAACGAGTATAAATATCAACAAAATTATCGGACCGTCTGAATAAGCAATCAAAAGTCGGAACCGAAACGGTGGGGTCGTATGAACGGGCCTTAAAACAAACAATACAAACAAACGTAGCCGTCGGAAAAGGGACCCGGAAGTCCGTTTTTTGTAAAATATTTTAAACAGGAAATACATTTATATTGATGTTTCAAAGCCACTTTAATACTGACAAGAAGCAATTTAGTATACTTGATTTTTGAACAAATAGCTTAATTCAGCTTAATTTCAAAAATGAAAATTGAAGCAAAACAAATCAACCAGCACTAAGACAAAACAATACTACGGCAATATTCATATATGTAAGTATTCATTATGCTTGTCCATCAACCATTACGTGAAGAATGGTTACACCCAGCAGGTTATGTTGGAATCGGCAATAATAATGCATAGCCAAATTTTATATTGATTATAATATGTCTTTACTATATTAATGCTGTTAATAAGATGAAACAATCAGAAGTAATTCAGCTTAAATTCATAAATGAAAATTGAAGCAAAACAAATCAACCAGCACTAAGACAAAACAATACTACGGCAATATTAATATATGTAAATATTCATTATGCTTGTCCATCAACCATTACGTGAATAATGGTAATACACAGCAGGTTATGTTGGAGTCGGCAATAATTATGCATGGTCAAATTTTATATTAATTATAATATGTCTTTACTATATTAATGCTGTTAATAAGATGAAACAATCAGAAGTAATCATTTATTTCCATCAAAATTGATCATGGTTCATACCATAAATAACAGGAGATGCCCCACTTCAATTATGAAGGCCAGCCACAACCCTCAATGTACACATATCTGAGAGCAAATATTGCAATATATCTTTTATACCAGAAACAATACATAGAGGTAGCACATGGAAAAATTTCGAATTAGATATAAGTATAACGATGACGTGTTCCTATGGAATATTTATTAAATAACCTGCGATATTATTTTACTGCTGCAGTTACAGTGAAACGTGAAGTGGTCAACAGAAATGGCATATTATTCACGACTTTACTAAAATTACACGTAAGCATATAATTACACGTAAGCATAAGAGTTTCTTATTCAATGATATTTCACTTACTTTAAATCATATACGATATTCACTTTAAAAGTAGTGTCTAAACTTTTAATTAAACGTTGTAAGTTCAAAAAATGCTTACCAAAGCAATCTGGAATATAAGTATATAAACTATTAATACCTCAACAGCAAAACACGATGACGAGGATCACGCACAAGCCACGCCTACTTGAACACGTAATTGTGTTCAATGTTTTAACATGACGTCATATATCCGCCATATTGAAAAAAATTAATGAAGTTCCTTTTATGTTTCACTGGGAAAAAGTGAAAAGTAAGAAAACGATCTATAAAGCAGAGAAAGTGTCGTTACTTATAGAAAGAACATAAAGTCTCTTCTCGGGTATATCTGTATGCATAGATGAAAAAGGCAAAAAAATAGTTATTTTGATAGGAAGACTTGTGAGAGTTGCATGATCAAGGGAATCAGCTGGCAAAACAAAGTAACATCAATATGAACATAATAGCCCAACACAAGACTTTTAAAAAAGCCATCACAATAATAAAATAAAGAAAAATAAAAGGTTTTTTAATAATTACGTTTCGTCTTTAACTTAAGACATCTTCAGATTATTTGAGATAAATTATATAAATGAGGTTTTAAATACAAGTATTTATTACAGGGTGTTAGTTTACATGTGAGGGGAGTAGGAAGTTTAGATGACGGAATTAAATGAAAAGGGAGGTATATTAAAGAATGTGAAGGTGGATTGAGTTGCCTTGGGTGTTAAGAGGGGTTTAAGCTTGGATATAAGAAGGCTTTCATGAATCATAAGGTCATAATTGTCGGAGGAGAAAGAGAGAATTGAGAAGTCGTTAAAATCGACAGAGTGAGATGTATTTCTTATACGGGAAAGAATTGCAGATGGTGGTGGACATAAGGAAGGTTTCCCAGTTAAGGAAGCGATTCCCAAGTGTTCCAATGTTCTGGTGTGTAAATGACGCGTGGTTTTACCCACATACGATGCTGAGAGGAATCGACACTTATAAGAGTATACAACACCAGATCTCAAGAGCTTGGGGACCCTATCTTTAAAAGGCAAGAAAGAGAGACGCCTGGAAAAACGAAAAACAAAGCGAACGTTGATATGAGAAAGGCAGCATTGCAGAGTCGAGTGATTTGAGTGCGAATCTGAAGACAGTTTAGACCAGTGAAAGGGAGGCAGTAGTACATGACTTTCTTAGGAGCAGTGTGAATAAGATCTTTGGGTTCAAACGTATTGTTGAGGAAGCGGTGAACATGATTGTCAAATATGTATGAAGGGAAGTTGTTTAAGGTGAATAATTTTCTAACAACTTCTAGTTCAGTATGAAAGTGTTCATAGCTGGAACAGAGGTTGAAAATTCTGTGAAGTAAAGAGGAGAATAAGGAGCGTTTGTATTGAATGAGAATGAAACCATGAAAATTGGTGAAGATTGAAGAGACCAGTGAAAGTGGGTTTACGATACACGGAGGTGGCAAACTTGCCGTTTGAGCGAGTTATTTTTACAGTGGTCATCCCCCTTTAGAGCAATTTTTTTTAGTTTTATAGGTAGACACTTTAAAACAACATTTTTGGGAAGTGTTGAATGTGAGAAATCATATCTGACATATTTTTTTTTGATCACTCATTAATTATGCTAATTATCAAAGATGGCGACTAATTAATTAGCATAAAATGAGCCTCTTTTCAAACATGATTGCATCAAAACTACTAATCAGAAACTTATATATAATACATATTTACAAAGCTTATATCAAGAGCTAGTGCATGACACTTTTTGATTTTGTTAAAAAGCTATTTTAAAAGAAACGTGCTTTTGAATTAAGGAATTGTTCAGTCAATAATCATCTTAAGAAAAAGTGTATCATCTTTAATATACTGACGATTTTTTAAACTTTCCAATGGCATGAAAAGAGGTGATCCTGAAGCGATATTCATATCTGACTTTGGTCGCTGAAATGAGGAACTTTGGGGATCTGAATGAAAAGCATCAATCATGTGATCACCATTTCCTTGATCCATTAACATCATTGTGATCTTCTTTTGGAAAGGCCATGATTGTAGTACATCGTAATCACCTAGGAATAATTACAGAACCATTAAAAAAATAATAAACAAACAAAAATTGATAAAAAAATTGCAGACCAATGTCATTTTTACATAATAAATCACTCCAAGTAAGTTATATTGGTTAAGGAGCAATAGAAGCTAGTTGTCTATTATTACCCAGGATTTATGCTACGCAAAAATGGATTTTTTCTTTTCTAAAGGAATCAAAAAGATACATTTGGTGGACAGATTGTCAAGATATATAAGAACGAGTAAACAATTGGCTCTTTCATTTGTGTGCATTATTATGTATAGATCACTAAAAATATGTTTAGCAAGAATTTGACGATTCCCGTATGTACACATTTTACGTCAAATAAATATGCAATGTCTAACGATAAATATACCATCACACAACAAAATTAAAAAAAAAATAGCAATGACTTTAAAGAACAATTTCTCCTGTGCTCCTGCAAACCAAGATCATCCCTACATTATAACAAATAGCTAGGCTAAAAGGCCGGTACAATCTGTAAAACTTGAGCGTATTTCTTTGAAAGTTGAAAAACTTAAAAGTAAAAGTGCTTGACGTATAATTATATGGAAACAAAGGATAAGCACAGAAAAAATAGCTACACCAACTGACCGAGATAATTTTAAGAAACTGGAATCTTATGAAATGGATTTGAAACAAACGACTTATAGAAAAGATAACTTAGACATTCATCTTAAGTCGTGGTTTGCCAGCTTAAGCGAATTTTTTGACGAAATTTTTTGAAATTATCAACAAACGTTGAAAATCTTTCGTGAGACCTAATGTCTGTACCGTTCAAAACAAGTAGAAAGAACAAAGATAAATGAGTTTCCTTTCCAAAACCATCACCATTCATATAGATCTTAGCACACATCTTGTAACCATATTGAGAACTATAGAATGGTGGACTGTACAAGGCTGTTTTTATACCATTAATGGCGTCCTGTCTCTTCTTCTTGAAGTTATCAATTTTCGAGAGTAGCGTACCATTGTAGCTGTGTACAGCCTCATTTGACCCTAGTGCACTAGGTCGAATCAGGCCATACAAAGCTACAATGCAACAAATCCGATATTGGCAAATGAGACGCGAGATTGAAATTAATGTTTATTAATAAACATTACCAAAATAATCGTCGATAAAAAAATTGTCTTGCATGTGTAGCCATTACCTTTGTTTGATAATTTTGAAAAATTGCATCGAAAAACTCGCTCGTGTAACTCCGGCTTTAGTAACCGTAATTTAGATTTAAGATTTAAATGCAATAACATCTCATTACTTCCATTGATGCAAAATCAGTCACAAGACAAACCACTTATTTTTGAATTGTTTTTTGAAAAAGAAACAGGAAACATCTTCATAAGAATTCCCAGTAAACATACGTCATTCTTTATCTGGTGCATGTCACAAATATTGAACTAAATATATAACTGGACTGCTGCCTTGCATGCCTGTACAATGCACGAAGCCACAATTTACCCTCAGGAACACGTGCCTGGCGGTCAAATCCCACATTCTACCTCATCGTCGTAAATGAACTTTCTTTAGGCCTTGCGTGAAAAGCCTGGCACTAGTTGAAATGCAATGGCTACAAATTTATTTGCGGGAGGAAGCCTTCCAGCCTTCCGTATTCAATTCAATGGTCACAAATCAAAAGACACATCTGTTATACAGTTTATTTCGGTTGATGCAAAGGACCACGTATACTAATGGATTCAAAAATCGTTTTAAAAAGAGCAAATACGATGGTGAATGGTCAAAATAATAACACAATAGTTCTTAAAAGAACTGTTTAAAACCAGAACACTAACTCAACAATTCTAACAGGAACTAAGATTCTAAAAACAAGAATTCTAATAGGAAATAAATTTCTAAAGGAATCTAATAGTTCTTAAGAACTATTATGTTATCATTTCGACCGTTCACAATAGTAGCTATTTGCTCTTTTTAAACGATTTTTAATTTGTCACCAGAACAAAATCTTTATTTAACTAACTAAGGGATTTCCTAAGAAGAAACAAAAAGCCTAGTTGTATGATGAGCGCTAAAAATAATCAAGTAATGAAAGCTCCAGAAATAAAATCATAATATTTCTACGTAAAATAAAGAACAAAATTTCTCTTCGATTATATAATAGTTCGAAAGTTGCCGACTATTTCATACAAGTTGCATGATAACTTTAAACGCAACATCTATTTTAATGTTGAATGTGTACCATACAAATCAATGGGCGCGCGCATGACACAGTTATAACATGTAAAAAAGTTTAAATTCAGCCCACAAACAAAACACTCAGCAATTTTTAATAGGTAAAATAGTAGGAGATTTGCAAATTGTCTGTACCTTTCATGACTACAAAAAATAAAGATAAATGAGTTCCCTTTCCAAAACCATCACCATTCATATAGATCTTAGCACACATTTTGTAACCATATTGAGAACTGTAAAATGGTGGACTGTACAATGCTGTTTTAATACCATTAATGGCGTCCTGTCTCTTCTTCTTGAAGTTATCTATTTTCCAAAGTAACCTACCATTATAGCTGTGTATGGCTTGATTCGACCCCAGTGCACGCGAGCCACGTTGCGCTTCAAGGTCCGTAATCTTCACCGTGTTTCTCGCGAGTGATTCGTCAATTTGATCTAAGCGCTCACGAAATCGTAGTAAAGTTGAGGAATTTTCTCTCACTTGTCGTTCGAGAGTTGGAATTTTATCACGCATCGAAGAAACCTCTAATGACGAGTTGGCATTATTACTATCGTTATCACCACGAGCCTCGAGATTCTCAATTCTCCTTTCCAGACCTGTAAGTTTACCCACTAACATAACAAATTTTTCTGAGAGATTTGCACGAACAGCAGTAACTTGGTCACCCATGTTTTGAATAGCAGTGGTAAATTCTGGACGTGGTACATAGTTACTTAACTGTGTAACAAATGCCATAACATATCGTAACAAGGCGCTCACGTGATCAATTAAATTGTCATTCATATGTTGACGGATCTCCTTTCGTTTTAAAGTCTGTGAAAGAAAGACAAAGATGATACCAACACAATCGTTAAACAAAGACTACAAGTTTGCAACAATTTACTTGTTGTTTCAATCTAGTGACGCAGCCAGAGGAATCTGTCAGGGGGAGTGAGTCAAAAGGGAAAGGGAGCCGTAACTATCATTTAAACAATATAATATACATGAAACATAACATTTTAAGGGGAGGGGCAAAGAATTTTTCTTGGGGAACCTGGACCCCTATAGCTTCGTCTCTCTAAATATAACTAAGATTTTAGGCGCGATGGATGAATGTCTCCTTAACGCAATGAAATCATCAAAATATAAAGACGAACATTCCCAGGTCGGTAAGGCCTGTTTACAATGGACAAAACAAACCTATGTCTGAGGCTTTAATGTGTCGAGCATCTTGTCATCGAATGAAATTATATATTGCATACAAATTTGAAAGTTCACCTCTCAGCAAAAAGTTTCATTGTAAATTTCCATTACTGTAAATGGTCAACTATTCAATCCAATACCTTAGTGGTTATTGAATTTACGTAACCAAAACAAGACATCATTAAGGTATCACGACAAATACATCAAGTCAATTACTTTAGACGGAAATTTTGTTTAACTTGAAAATTTCTGGCTAAGTTAGCTTGTTTCATTACAGACATGGGAAAGTCAATTAGTTCAAATAACCTTACCTTATCATAGCTGCATCCAATGGCTTGAAATTCACATTTCGTCGGCACTTCATCACAAGTCGTATTTTGATGGTGTTCAATATCTTTTCTTGGTATCTTTTTCTCACAATAATTACATGGCACTGGTACATTTTCACACACTTTTTCCACGTGGTCCTTTATATTAAATAGCAATACAAAACCATAAATATTTAGATTATGAATTTCCTAAAAGATGGCAAAAAGAGTTGAAAACAAAATCGGTGGAGAAAACTTTTTGTGTGTGAAGATGTTTGTGAAAAAGCTCAATTTTTTTTTCCTTTCATATGGTAAAAATATGGTGTAAATAATTTGATGCGAATCTCACCATGTTCTTCAGGTTAATATCTTCCACCTGCCTACCGCCCTCCCTCCCCTACGTTCTTTTTATCTGTTTGAAAATATTCTGTGTACCTTAAGTGAAGCATACGGGACATCTTTACCACAATATTCACATTTCACATTTCGATATTCACAATCATTCTTCAAATGTTCATCAAGGAGATAGCGTGGTAACTGAATGTTACATTGCTTGTGTATACAGCTGATGAGCGCATGCTCACAAACTTGAGAATGACCCTGACAAAAAAGAAACTTAATAAGTAAAAATGCCAAACTTTTTTAATAAATTTCTCAGTCCAACTCACTTCCAATTCTTCGTAGGTGCCAAACCATTCACACTGTTCAGAAGGACAATGTAAACGAATACTTTTCATTTCACGTTTCGTAAAAGCATCAGGGAAAACCTGTATATAACTTTGATATAAGTTCAAAGGTTGGTGTAATAATTGCACATTGGTTGATGAAGAACATATTGAGAATGGAAGAACTTTGTAAAGAAGTTTCTCAATAAACGATTGATAAAAGTTTTACCACGTAAGTTTTACACAAATGGAAGATGTTAGCAGTTGGTTTATTAACTATAGTTCAGTAGATGAAGTAGATGATGATAATAGATTGTGTTAGTAAACACTGAAATCCAAGTGAATTTATTCGTGCTGATCTTTCAATCAAAGGATGTTTTCTATCAAAAAATTGGAATATTGTCACTTACGTCATTTCTGCTTAATTTTTCTTGGTCCTCAGGACATTTTGGATCAGTTCTTCTAAAAATTAAATAATTATAATTTTTTTTAATAATTAAAACGATAAAAAACCAATCGGATCCGAAAAAACGGATCGTGTGAACTCATATAAAGTGGGCTCCCTAAGTGATTATTATGCATTCTATTTACAATTCTAACCAATCGCAAACTTCCACTTAAAATTCAAACAAAAATTACCGTACCCAAGTATAATGTCAATACAAGACTCACAAAACAAATGTCCACACGAGGTCTGCTTAGGATTGACAAGAAGGTGATGACAGTAAGTACATAAGAATTTTGGGTGGATTTTTTCCCGATCTTCATCACGAATATTGATTCCAGGCATCTTTTGCACAATTTCGGAATCGATGGATAGTGAAAACGCCACAATTCTGTAACAAGAAAGTTAAATGATGAACAATTGAAGCAGAACATGGTGATTAGGTTTTGGTTGAGTTTTAAAATGATCTTTCTTGTTGCATTCTTCTATATACTCAAGACTAGAACATCTTTTCATGAACCACGACTTTTGTCTTTCGATTTCAAGTCAAATCGAATTTTCATTATCATACCGGTGTATATCATCCGTATGTAACGCAAAATTGCAGCAACAAGCTTTAGAGCTTTACTGCAAATGTTTTTCATCGTTCAATGTACGCAAACTAACGAGAAACTTATGAAAAACAGGCACGTACACAAAACATGTTCCCCCCCCCCCAGCAAAAATTTTTGAAGTTGTTGAATTGTTTGTTGAAATATGTCAGATTCTTGCATCCATATGTTCTCTAGATTTATCTGATAATAGAAAATAGAAATTTTTCGTTTTTTTTTGTTTGCCAAAGATCAAAAATAACATATGAAAGTTGAAAAGATGAATTCATGTATTGCAATTATACACAAAGATATATTCCCTGCTATATGCACGTTATATCAGCTACTATGCTAGTTACTATTTTTCAAACATCTTGTAAAGTTGAGCTTTTGTCTAAAGTTAAACACCTTATTATGTTCTTCAAAAATATACTATACCGTCGTATTCTTTTATGATTAACTAATTCACTGTAGGATGTTGTTTTCTATTATCTGGGGAGGGGTGCCCCCTGCACTCCGCCTACGATTCACGTCCACAGCTGCCCCCACCAAAAAAATGTTGCTGAATTCCCAAATTTTTTACTTCCTAGCTACCGCGCCTGATTGAAAATATTTAATTTAATCTTCCTGGAAACCAGTATCCTTTACAAAGAAAATTTTTCAACATTCTGTGTTAAAGGGACTTCCCCCTTTTTTATCTGGTAGCTTATTTGGTTGTCGGTGTCACTTTATTAAATTTCTGTAATACAAAATAAAATTTTTTCCGTTTTTTATCTTTTCCTCAAATAAGAAATCTGTAAAATGAATAACAAACGAAAAGTGGGATTTTGTAATACATTTATAGTTGGGAAGTTCCAAAAAAGATAGGAATTACTAATATTTCAACTTATCAGTTTTGACTGCAGACATTACGAACAAGTAGATTTAGAATATGTTCGTGATTTCTGCCAAGCAACTGTTTTGTGATTAATGTTGCTAACAGTATATAATCGTTTTCGTTCCACCCACAGCAGTTCTGAGTCAATGCTTATAGCCTTTGGTCAGCTGGATTCAGGAATTACGTAACTTATTGTGGGCCTCAACGTGACGATTTCGATGACAAAAGCTTCTTTACACTGCTCGTCTAACGTAAAGTCAAGATCTTAATAATTATTTTTAAGGTTGACCGCCATTGACGTTTTTATAATGTCTGTAGACTCAAAGTCTTTAATGTGGAATGAAAATTCAATTGAGCAATCACTCTAGATTTTTCTAGAATGTACGACTTGATAATAAACGTAAACATTTAGATAATTATTACATTGCTTCATATTAATACATGCTCAGAAGTTTCGAGTAGTAAAATCACATACAGAGAATATACAGAATATTTAGTGAAATCTTTCGTTTTTAAAATTATTACAACAAACGAACTGAAGTTGCTTAACAGCTGAGGTAACTAGTCAAAAAAGTTCAAATAAAAGTATCAAAATCAATAATGTAAATATGAGTAGTCTTATTTTGTGAACTCCTAAGTTACAACAGTGAATACTTTAACTTCTATGTAACCTTTTTGTAACCTAACTAAACTTAAGTGATAATTTTATAATTGTTAAACATAATTTTGTCTTAGTCTGTATAGCTAGAATATTTTTTCAATTTTGAATTTACCTTTGAGTGAGTCTGATTCTATTGACAAGTAACCATCAGCTATCACTTGAATGTTGTAATCTAAAAATAAAAGAAGATTCTGACATATATTAAAGTGAAAATAGCGCATTGTCATTTTCTATTTTAGTTTAATTACAAAATAAATATAAATTGCCAATTAACATATTCATATACTCATGCTATGAATATTGGCCAACCCCCAAACTAAATATCAATTTTCGTATGCCTATGCCCTTTACTTTCCCTGGAAAAGAGTTTTAGTGGGCTGAAGGTGTTAAAACCCTTTAGAAATTTTACTGCTGGGTAAATAGTTCTCCACAAATTTTTAGGTTGCCAAGTGTGGTTACAGGTATCAATTAGTACATAAATGTTAGCTAAATTATATTATTGCATATATATACTTTGATTACATGATTATCCAATACTTTCTGATAGTTTTTCACACTTTAGCATAGCAAAGAGACTCATGAGAGTACCATGATTTTTAATGTTTACAAAGGAAATAAGTACAAAAACCTGTATTACTGAAGTAAATTTAGTACCTCAAAAAGTAATACTTCAAATAGAATCTTGAGGACATCTATAACAAATGGTATAGTCATGTTAATGCTTGCCTAGCTTAAGAGAAACTAAAAATTAATCTTTTCCTTTCGAGTTACAAAAACTTGTATCCAATAGGAATTAGGTCCCTGCATTTCTATAGATGATTATATGATTCATTCTTTATGGTGATATGTCCACAAAACAATGAATTAGGACTCCAATGTTTGTAGACCTTCCATTCTGTCAGATGTTGACTGGCATAAACATAATACTTTGCAGTCTTTCTTGGTTCATAAGCAATTTTAATGCTTTATTTAGTGAGAATATTTTCAATAACACTGCGATGCTCATTAACACGCAGGAAAATACTCAAATCAAAGTGTCGAAATACCAATGTTGACATTATTTTCCTCAGAAGAATTGGTGAATAAGTTGAAGATTAAACAAGTTGGGTTTGGTAGTAACATAAGTATCCAACTAGCTATCGCCCCCTTCTCCTAATTTCTACCCTGATTTAGTCTTTTTGTGAGGTCATTACCTCTGTTCATTGGGGGTTATATAAGCCCCCAACACCTTGTCTATGCCAATGAGTATGCGCTGGTAGTTCTAACTGTATTCCTCAATGTTTCAACTCATAACAAAAATTTTTGAACGTGACCCCACGAAAGTATGTACCCATTAGACTAAACAAACAAAACAAGAACAAACAAAAACCTTCAGTAATTCAACAGCATTTCACATACTTTATATATTCAGCCATGTGCCATTCAATTGATTAGACTTTCAAACCACTATGCCATTATTTTTAGTTAAACTGTTAAGAAGAACACTCCGATTCACTCCACATGCGGAAGTGTTTAGTGTTTAAAGGTCACAAACCGCTTTATTTCGGATTCGACTTCCGTTCAATACTGCTTTGACGCACGCATTCCTTGTAATGTTGAAAGAAAATTAATTTACTAGTGAAAAACCTTAAGTCTTATTTGGAATATCAAGAAAACAGGATGTCTTTATTCGGAATTTGTTTCATTTCGTATTGTTGAAAATTTAATATGACGTATTTATATTTTGGCCACAGCACAAGGCAGAAAAATAAACAATAGCAAAACTGCATTCTCAGCGAAACGCGTGTGGGAGGATAAATTCGTCGTCTATTTTAATTAAATATGTCAATTATACCACTAAATTATACAGCATACATAATTTTACTACAACACATTTGTCACAAGTATGGTGATGCTTTCGAAATTCTGTTACTCAGAAATGATTCAGAAATATCTTTATGAAGTGTGCTCTGTTAAATACACAGAGCGCTGCGACACCACCAAAGGAATATTAAGTTCCAATTCAAACCGCCGGAAAGTTCGTTCAATGTAAATTAAATTACACACACTTAAAAAATAAAAAAATATATATGCAAAAAATTTTGAAGGTTCACTAACATTTGCATAAAGTGGCCAGGTCGAGCCCATGATGTAAGAGTTTTGTCAAACTCGGGAGTGTTTGCAAAAGCTGAAGCAGGAAAACTTTTCCCAAATGTAAGTTTTCTGTTCTTATAATAAAAAGCTTATCTTAGGTCAGAGGCAAATTTTACTGCATTTTTGATAATAGCCACGAAAATTCATGGTTTTGATATATTCTAGGGAGAAAAAGAGATATGTGGTTGCAATGTACCATTCATGCTTATTGGTGATCCAGCATATCCACTGTTACCATGGTTGATGAAGAGGCATCCTAACGATGGCAATATCAGCCCTGCTCAAAAGAAATTTAATTACTACATAAGTCGAGCAAGACAAGTCGTAGAGTGTGCATTTGGCCGTTTAAAAAACAGATTCAGATGCCTACTTAACAAGAATTATACAAATCTAGATCATTTGCCTATGAAAATTCCAGCATGTTGTGTTGTACAAAATATTCGTGACAGTAGAGCTGACAAACTTTTTGCAGATTGTGTTGAACTTATTCCTGATGATGAAATTTCAGACTTTGTTTTACAGAATACAGATGCAAGTGCAGAGCAAATTAGAATTTCTTTAACTGAGTTTTTGATAACACAAGCTGATGATAGCTAAATTACTCATGTTCTTAAATGAAATCAAAGTTTGTAGTATGTCTTTTGACTTTCAGCATCATGGTGAACATTGTAGAATGGTTGTTGCACAGGCTGAGACCTCATTGCTATTGCATTAGCAAGAAGTGACATTGACTCCTTATAAACATTAAGCTCTTCATTTCGCAACTCTCGCTCTTTTTCTGCTTCTTTTTTCATTTCTTACAAAAGCATTTCATTGGACTCCTTGAGACATTTGTTGTGCTCTTTCATTGCATTCTCGAATGTCACTTGCATGCTGGAGGGCTTTTCCTCCCCCCCTTGGTATTCTTTTCCTTGGCACTGATTTGTTTTCACTTTGAAATGGTAGGGACTCCTCATTTGCTTCATTAGGTAACTTCTCATCTGCGTTACTGACATCTACATAACATATCTCATAAATGTTACGACGTAATAAAACAAAATATAGTACACACAAGCAATGCTCTACTTTTCACCTGCTTTAATGTAATCGCAATGTGGGCAAACAAGTCTGTCATCATCAGCGTATACTGCAGTGCTGTTTCCAACATGGGCTCCTGCTGTCCTAAGCTCCACAAACTCATCGCACTAAGAAAATTTTTTTTTCAATGATCCTCCCGTGTCCGTATTTTCTTGTAAGCTCGTCTGCTATGAAAAGCAAAACCAATATTTTCTTTTGCAAAAAAAACACTTCATATCAACTCATCCACGATAACTTACCATCATCATGATGCACGTTAATGCTTTTTATTTAGGCATCAGCTGATGAACACGTTGAGTCATCAGATGTATCGATGGCGTTTTTTAGACCCCTTGCTTCTGGTCTGTCACCCAAGAAATTGTCCATAACGAAAGAATTTAGGTTTCTTGCTTCTCCCAGCTCCTGATCGTGATAATGTGTCTTTGAAGTTTATATATTCAGATTTCATATGTTTAAATTTAGTTCTAAATTGCGTCTGATCACTATCTATTCCTTTTTTTTATTATAATGCTGATTTTAATATAAATATTCGCGTTTTAATGGGTACCTTTCAACTTTTGTTGAATTTTTTCTATACTGTACGCTGAGAGGAGGGCTAAACAGTCTTTTTCTGACCAAACCTCTCGTTTTTGCGCCAATTTTCTAAGCTTTTTTCTCTGTTTTGATTTTAAATTTTGAGAAAAATGTCTACGTTTTGGCGGAAACGGCATGGGAGCGAAACTGTTGTATCGAAATAAGTTCACTTACGTTCACATATAAACCGGATCGATCTCAGATCGATTTCACACCACCTTTCAAAGCGAGCTGACTTTGATCAATCTGAGATCGATCTCAAATTTTAGCAAAGGTTCACACTTAGCTCGCTTTACGCTAGATGGATGTAATTTAGCATAACTACATGAATGCACAGGCTGTATTTAGATACATATTTTTTACGAACATATTCCTCAGTTCCACGACAAAATATTTCACCCACTCTGCAAACTTGTTACATACTTACATTAAGGATCCAGTGTAAAATGACTGAATTTTTTTATTTCTGTGTTCTTGATCACCCGCAAAAAAGCAAAGTTCTAAAACTTTAAAAACACCGTAGTGTTTAATGTTTAATGATCCTCGTGCAACCTTAAACATTTGAGTTTATCTTATCTATACTGTGAATAGTGAAACTTGCTTTACATTTGAATCAATATATATATCTTGTGCTGTAAGACGCTTTATTTAGCGTCAATCGTGTCCAGAAATGTCTAAAGTTTGCGTCTCCACAGAAATTCAAACCTGGCGGGACATTATTTCTCAGATATCATAAGAAACCACAACACAGCTCAATCAAAACACCAGTGCATGGAAGCAAATTAAATGGCATAAAAATGTCACTAACAAGTAATCAACAAAGTTGAATACTAAACACTTTTTAAATTACTCGATCTTTCTAACGCACCTGTATTGTTTGAGCATGCAAGTTTTACAAATTTTATAATTAGATTTAACACGAACATATTTCTGCCTAGTTTCAGCCTTACAACACGAATTCACAACAGGTTGCATTCAGATACAGCTCTGTTTCCGTGCAGTTTCCAGAAACAGCTCGTAAAGTCAAAACGATCGTTTTAATTTAGATATCATGCTTTAAACCTATACCTATAGTTTTAATTCACACTTACTCACGTTTGATTTTACGTTTTTATTCACGTTCATATTTCTCAGCACCACGAAAAAATGTTTCACCCGCTCCCCAAGCTTCCCAGGCTACTCGACTACTTGTTACATTCTGATTCCAATATCAACTGACTAAATCTCAAATTTATTTTTTATCACTCCAAAAAAGCAAAGCTCTAGCGCAATAGAAACACCATCGTGTTTAAATATCACAGTATCCAGAAATCTTTACAAGTTTGCGTCTCCACCTGGTCGACAATTATCCTCTCTGATATCAAAACAAACCACATTACAGCTTGAACAAAACGTCAAACTTTGCTCAAGCATTATGTAGACTCAGCAATAGAAGAAGAATTCTTTGTTGTGTCATCTCTGGCAATGGCATATCTGTGCTGGTACACTGAGCATTAGATGGAAAAGGAAACTATAATTTTTTTAGAAGTGGGTAGCCTGTTCTGTAGATTTAGTGCAGGAATCAAACTTCGTCAGTATATTTACCAACAAGCAAAAATCCTTCATTATCTTGCCAAAATACCCAGCGATTCGCAGTTACGTTTGCAATCATTATGATATAGCGAAATGTGGCGCGATGGTAGGCAAATGACTGGCTCAAACCTCTCTACTTTGTTTATAATTAATACATTCATTATGTTTCATGCAAGTTAATAAAGCCTATTTAATTTATTTTTTAATATCATCACCGAAATCATTTTTACTCATCACGTGATATTAATTTCTATGTGGACAAAATAATCTGGATTGGTTTATTATAAATCGGCAAACTATTTGCTGTTATTACAAATTTACTTGACAAGAGGTTGGTTTACTTAATTCAAGAAACTTTTTTGTTGACAAATTTTTTTAATGCACGGCCAAAAAGGATTTGCTACACTCACAACTACAGCGACCTCCTATTAAACTTACTCAAAATCACGTACAAAAAGCGCTTCAATAGTTGGTTAAATGTTTAGCAAAAATATGTATCATAGACGTCCTCGAAATCAGTGTAAAACTACCATATTTCAATTAATCAATAACATAAAGAAAAGGGTGTCGTCTTTAACAAATCGACTTAAACACTCCAACGGCCAACGACGAAGCAGATATCCAGAATCATTTATATTTGAAGTAGGTCGCTGAAGGGAGGAACTTTGACCATTTAAATGAAAATCAAGTACCATGTGTTTACCATCACAATCATTTATAAATTTCGTGTTGTCATTTTTATGAAATGGCCACTTTTGAACAGCTTTGTATTCACCTAAAAAATATAACAAAAAATAGTAAATTTCTTATATTAAGAATGAAATTCCTAAGCTCTAATATCTGTAGTAGTTTGTTAATAGTTTCGATGCTGTTTCGGATCGGTTTGAGTTAAAACACTTGCTATTTACGCACAATGCCGAATCTCAGAGCATTTGAGAATATCTCTTAACAAAAATAAAATATGTAAGCCTCAAAGTAACAAATAAGGCAATGTTTGACAAGGATTGTTCAGCATGCATCTGTTCGACAAAATCCGTCAGTACCAACTTTTAAAAAACCACTCCAACAGAAAACATTGTGTATCGTACATTGTGAAATACTGCAAAAATTTAGTTTTAAAGTTTGTAGTCTCACACAAAAACAACCTGTATTTACGGAACAGATTTTATGTTATGCAATATCCCACACAAACCACCTGTAGTCATAGAACAGATCAACAAATGCAAATTTAAAGCAGAAAAACGCTGGAAGTTCACAACCCTCTACAACTGCTAAGTAGCTAGGTACCAAGATTATGGCATTGAACATGATCGAAGCAATGCATCAATTTCAAACAATATACTCACTTAGTCATTTTCATCCAAATAGCTCAATAACAAACAATTATCAAGCTTTTCACTATTTGTGATAAGTAAGACTTTTAGGCAAAAATGTTTTACGTATAACGTCAATTACAGGTGTGGAAAGCGTAAAAAACTATTTTAAATTTAAAAACCTTTCCCAACATCAGATATGATTTAGAAAGATATGTTTAGTCAACAATTAACATAATAAACAGTGTATTACCTTTAATATACTGGTGATTGTTTAAATTTTCCGAACTTTGAGGATCTGAATGAAAAGCATCAATCATGTGATCACCATTTCCTTGATCCATTAACATCATTGTGATCTTCTTTTGGAAAGGCCATGTTTGAAGTGCATCGTTATCACCTAGAAACAATTTAAAAAAAGTAAATGCATATTTCCAATTTATTATAATAAATTCTTTCAAAGCACTTTAACTTTGTATTTTTCCTCTCTTACTCCCAACCCTTTCTGAACATAACAACAGACCAATAAGAAAATATAGCATTTCAACATCGACCACTATTGTTATTCAAAGGACCATGACAACATTTGATGTGGATGTCCATTTTGCAATTGACAAATTGGAAAAACTAGTGATATTAAATATGAAACATTTGATGACCAAACACTTGTTAAAACAACTGAATCTACAACCATAATGTATATAACCTGTTATCTATATGTAGATGGCAAAAAATGCTTTCATTTTTAGAGCAGTCAAATGCAAAAAAATAACGATAAAAGTGAATAAACCTTTCATAACAACAAAAAACAAAGATAAATGAGTTCCTTTTCCAAAACCATCACCATTCATATAGATCTTAGCACACATCTTGTAACCATATTGAGAACTGTAGAATGGTACACTGTACAAGGCTGTTTTGATACCATTAATGGCGTTCTGTCTCTTCTTCTTGAAGTTATCTATTTTCCACAGTAACGTACCATTGTAGCTGTGTATGGCTTGATTAGACCCCAGTGCACGCGAGCCACGTTGCGCTTCAAGGTCCGTAATCTTAACCGTGTTTCTCGCAAGTGATTCGTCATTTGATCTAAACACTCACGAAATCGTTGTATAATTGAGTAAATTTCTCTCACTTGTCGCGCGAGAGTCGTACATTCTTCGCTGTTTAAGGAAGCATTCACGAAGCACTGTGCGTACATACGATTGTTATAATCAGCCAAGTTTTGAACAGCAGTGGTAAACTCTGGACGTAGTACATAGTTACTTAACTGTGTAACAAATGCCATAACATATCGTAACAGGAGGCTAACATGATCAATTACATTGTCATTCATATGTTGACGGATCTCTCTTCGTCTTAGAGTCCGTGAAAGAAATACAAAGATAATACCAATATATTCCTGACACAAAATTACAAATTAGCTACAATAAATCGTTGCTTCAAAACAAATATAATGAAAACTTTAAGACTAAATCTTGTTTTTATACGCAGTAAAAAAATTGTTGTTTCAAAATAAATATAAATAAATCGAAGCGCTTTTGATAAAAATTTTGTTTGCAAACAGTTTCAAAGTTGTATATTTCATTACTGACATGAAATTGTAAAACAGTTCATATATTCTTACTCTATCATAACTGCATCCAATAGCTTGAAATTCACATTCAGTCGGCACTTCATCACAAGCTGTCGTTTGATGTTGTTCAATATCTTTCCTTGGTATCTTTTTCCCACAATACTCACAAACCACAGGATAATATTCACACACATTTTCTATGTGATCCTAATGTTAAATGTAAAAACTTAGAAAGTAAAATCCGGTATAATGTCTTGAAATATAGAAAGATGGTTGGTAAGAAATGATACACAAAAATATAATGACGTTTAAAGTCATACAATTTTATAAATTAAAAAACAGGAGAAAAGCGCTCATATATTACTCTCCTGTTTTTTGTACAAAAGGTCCAAGATATGACCCAACGGGTATAAATACATTGTAATGAATACAGATTAGCACTTTTGGCTATATCTCAATTCTATTTTTCTTTAATCCGCCTGAGAATACTCCGCATACCTTAAGTGAAGCATACGGTACATCTTTACCACAATATTCACATTTCACATTTCGATATTCACATTTATTCTTCAAATGTTCACTAAGGAGAGAGCGAGGTAACTGAATGTTATATTGCTTGTGGATACAGCTGATGAGCGCATGCTCACAAACTTGATAATGACCCTGACACAAAAGAAACTTAATAATAAGTAAAAAAGACCAAACTTTTTTAATAAATTTATCAACTCAACTCACCTCCAATTCTTCGTAGGAGCCAAACCATTCACATTGTTCAGAAGGACAATGTAAACGAATACTTTTCAACTCACGTTTCGTAAAAGCATCAGGGAAAACCTGTATATAAGTTTCATAAAAGTACAAAGATTGGTGTAATAATTGCATATTGGTAGATGAAAATGTTGAGAATGGAAGCTCTTTGTAGAGGAGTTTTTTAATAAACGATTGATACAGCTGTATGGAAGTTTCCTTTTAAAACTTTAGAATATTTTCACCTACATCATTTCTGCTCAATTTTTCTTGATCTTCGGGACATTTTGGATTAGAACTTCTACAGATTAAACGAATGTGAAAACTACAGGGTGCATCGAAAAAATTTAAAAACTTAAATATCGAGAAAACTATCATTTCATCAAAATTTCTCAAAAATCTTCCCGCGTTTATGCATTTTGGTATCGTTTGGCTTATATTAAAGTAAAAACAATCAGAAAAATTACTCTCGAAAAGCGGGAGAGCAATTTTTAAAGGCCTCAATTTTAACCACTTGCGCAAAGAAAATGAAAAGTTTAAAATCTAAATTATTTCGAACGGGTGAAAGTTTGAAGTCTGTTGCGCATTGTACTAAAATTTTAGATTTACCTCAGAATGAAATTAGATTTTAATTGCCTAAATTTCTTATTTAAAATTGAGGAATTTACAAAGTTTTCTCAAAGATTTCGAGATAAATTTTTTTGATTGATTTCACTGGTACATAAACCAGATGCCAAAATACATTGACACATTTTGAACAAATTTGGATAAAATGATATTTTTCACACGTTTTTAAAGTTTCTAAATTTTTTGATACATTCTGTAGTAGCAAAAATGTTGAATGTTAAGAAAAGATCATGGTGAGACACGCAAAACACCATCTTCTGTAAACTGCTTAATCCTAGGAATTATGATGAACGTAAACATACGCCCGTATTGTAAAAGCTAACTCACAATTACTGTATGGAGCTTAAAAATTAGCTTATAATTGTTTGAACACGGTATTTTACGTCACTAATTTATCGACTGAAAAAAATTTAGCAAAATCATTGCCATCGAAGGAGAAATAATTTCGTCATTGATGAATGGGAATAGTGTTTTTACATCGCACTCAGTGAGAGTGAGTATGAGCGAGTTTTTTGATTACGGGCGATAATGTTTGAATTATAGAGTTCATTTATATATTTCTATGCTTTATAACAATTTCTCTTACGAGTTTGAGTTGAATTTCAACAAAGTTAAGTCGATAAAGCAGCTTGCAATTGAAGTAACTGACTGACAACAAACACAACATGAATGACTAGTTTCTCCAGTAAATCTTCACGAGCTCTGATTCGTGAGAACATTTTTAAGTTGATGTGTTATTTGAAAAGAAAAAACGTCAATTATGCTCAATACATAATATAGATATGCATCACTTTGTAAAACAAAGAATAGTATACATGTTTGTAAATGTAGATCGTCCAGGTTGGTATAATTCACATTTTCCTGTACACACAATACAATGACGTAAGAACCAGATAACAAATACGGCTAACCTGACGTTTACTCCTGATTTGACTCTGAAGATGACTACCGCTAAGGTTGTCGAAACGTCAGTCAACAACAACAAAAACAGTCCTTCTCAGGACTATACTAACCTGGACTATCTACTATTAAAACATGTAACGATACTTCCGGGTTCAAACCATTTACTTTAAAGAATAGTATTTTAGAAATCAATCGTCGCACTAAATCTAGTATTTTAAAACATATAGAGTAGTTTGATGTTGTACCTATCATGTTAAAGTAAGGTATAACAGAAATCAAGGCTGCTGACCTCATCGATACCATAGTAGATAGTTGTACAACAGGGGTCTCCAAACTACGGCCCGCGGGCCAGATGCGGCCCGTTAGGCCTCTGAATCTGGCCCGCAGAAACACTCGAGAAAAAAATAAGAATATTATTAAACAAAATAAACTTTGTGCATGAAAGAAAAAGAAAATTAGATGATGAATGTCAGCGATTTCATGAAGAGTGAAGTGTAAAATACTTCTTCATCGCTCTTTGACCAGCGGTATACGGTTCGTTGGCCCTCAACATGCTGGATGAAAGTTCATGTGGCCCTCTGGCTGAAACGTTTGGAGACCCCTGTTGTACAATAATGAGATATAAGACACCACAAGATAGGATAAGGTTGAAACACGTGATACAACATTGGATAAGAAGCAACATTGCCAATGATATCCATGATTTTAATAAGGCAGAGCTTCCAGTTCACAGTTTTGATAGAAAAATATCTTACCCAAGTATAATGTCGATACAAGATTGACAAAACAAATGTCCACACATTGTCTGTGTTGGATTGACGAGGAGGAAATGGCAGGAAGTACAAATATACTTCGCTGGGATTTTTTTCCTGTCTACATCACGGATTTTGATCCCAGGCATCTTGAATGGAGGGTAATTCTTTTCACAAATAGAATCTAAAATTTGATAAAAAAAACTGTTGAAATATGATCTAAAAATACAGGACAATTTGACAAAAAGCACTGAAACAGTGGTAAGTAATCATTTTAGTGATTTACATAAACTTTTCAGCAATTTCACTCAAATACATGCTCAAAAAACTGTCTGTTTATTTCTCTTTTAAAGCTCATTTCGCAATAAAATCTATAATGCTTCATTCTCTTGTTCGGCCATATCGGATTTATAATAGCTACAATGAAAACCCCAAACTGGGTAACAGAGCAATCTATTTCAACTATTACGTATGGAAAACACAAACATTAAGGACCTACGCGAATAGCAAATGCAATAATTTTACTTATGTAGAGAAGAGATGCTAGGCATTTGTTATAGATTGATCGAAGAATGACCTACATTTCGAAAAAGATTGGCTTTAGCGGTATGTTATTACAACGATTTCATAATAGAAAACCTACAAAAGTGTAGAGCATCTTTCTTTCATACAGAAAATTTAGTGAAATAAAGACCTTCTACGAAATACACCGTAAAAACATATTTCCCAATGTTTGTGCTGCACCTATATGAAATCTGTTTACTCTGAGAAAAAACGAGCACAACACATCATTAGGACATAATTAAGGCATATCTTTTAGCTACCAAAGACTGCTACGCTTGCAATATGTTCAACAGTTTAGTCATATAATATCATAATATCAGTTATTCGTCAAAACTGTTTCAGAAATTTTAATTCGATGGAGATTCGTATTTCAAATGGAGACTCGTATTGTATCTAAAATTTTAGAATTCCTGTGCGTGTAAGATTCTTCTTATTTCTTTCAGATAACGCTTAACTTTTATTGAGCCTTAAATTCGTCAAATTAAACAATCTATAAAGAACAATTCATCTTATAACTTCGTACGAACATGGAAAATGTAGTAGAGTCGTTTATTTAGAATATTCATTTAGTAGTTAACAGTCTTCATGAGACGTTGTTTTAGAGTACGTTGTTCTATATATTAACAACAATATTAAATCAACAGACATTTCGTGCAAATGACTGACATTAGTAATGCTTTTACTCATGTTCAAAACCTTTTTCTTAGGAGTAAATGATTTCATAGAGTAACACAAATCACTTCGATAGCATGAGTAGCGAATTTAAGGTTAGGTAAAATATATACATATATTAGCCGTTAATTCTTTATTCAAAATATTTTATAACAATGCCATTGGCAACGAGTTTTCAATTTATATAGATTTGACCAATCAATGATCCGGCTCAATGGTTGAGCATGATATCAAGAATTATTCAGACCAAGGTTAATGTTATCCGCCGAAGCGAAGCTGAGGAAGGAAAAGATGGATAAAACATCTAAAATGGAATAGCCAAATGGGAATATGCGTAAAAATGCGAAAAAAAACACATTAAAAAATCTACTAAAGTCACACAAACTTGGATGAAATTTACATTGATTTGTCTTCGTTTCGGCCAACGAAATCTTAAACCAGTTTTCGAATAAAGTCACTGCCAGCGTATTTGTGTGATTTAATACCCTAATAGTTAAACTAGCTATAATCAATAATTTCGCCGATCTCGACAAATAGTGTTTTGAATTTCTAATACGTGTCGGTTGGATATCCCTAACCTATAAGACGAACTTATTTGCGAGTTCGTCTGCGTAAATACGAAGATGAATCAATGCAAGAACTGAAAAATTTCACCACACAATGCGTGAAAGTAGTTATTTAAAGTATTTGTGTGCTTTTTTGCACATACTTCCCATTTTCTCATTCCCTTTTGCGCATTTTATCCTTTTTTCCTTTATTCCATTCTGCATTTAATGCCTAACATGTCTCTAGGACCTTAATGTTTTTTGACATTCGTGCACAACAACAATACACTATAATTAAACACTCACACTCTCACACATTTCCTTTGCATACATCATATCCCATAAACCTGACAACAAAAAAGGATTATTTCTTATATTAGTGATTCAAATTTACACTCCACTCCCCACCCCCATTTTTGGTAATGGTACTTATCATCAATGCTTATACATGTGTAGCCCACATATGTTGGTGGTTTCTAAAATTATACTGCATAGTTGTTTTTTGTTGGAGAATTGTCTTTTTTCTGTCAAGCTGTTTTTATTTTAAGAATAATTCAGTGGTATGTTATACCATAGCAGGTACACTGTAGTCCTAGTAATAAGCAATACAAGCAAAAAACTATTTCCAGGAAACAGTGAAAGATTTACTGTTGGTCAGAATACCATATATTGCTTAGAGAACATTCTAGGACTACAAAATTACTAAAAGCATTTGTTTTTTGTAAAATATTTTAAACAGGAAATAGATTTATATTGATGTTTCAAAGCCACTTTAATACTGACAAGAAGCAATATAGTATACTTGATTTTTGAACAAATAGCTTTATTCAGCTTAAAGTCAAAAATGAAATTTGAAGGAAAACAAATCAAGCAGCACTAAGACAAAACAATACTACGGCAATATTCATATATGTAAGTATTCATTATGTTTGTCCATCAACCATTACGTGAATAATGGTTATACACAGCAGGTTATGTTGGAATCGGCAATAAGTATGTATGGCCAAATTTTATATTAATTATAATATGTCTTCACTAAATTAATGCTGTGAAGAAGATGAAACAATCAGAAGTAATCAATTATTTCCATCAAAATTGATCATGGTTCATACCATGAATAACAGGAGATGCCCCACTACAACTATGAAGGCCAGTCACACCTCTGTACACAACACTGAGAGCAAATATTGAAATATATCTTTTATACCAGAAACAATACATAGCTGTATAAGGCTGATGTGTACTTATAGAATAGTTATCAAATAACCTGAAATCTTATTTCACTGCTGCAGATACAGTGAAACATGAAGTGGTCAACAAAAATGGCATATTTTTCAAATTCTTTACTAAAACTACACGTTGGCACAATTCGACAAAGAGTTTCTTATTCAATATATTTCACTTACTTTAAATCATATACGATATTCACTTTATAAGTAGTGTCTAAACTTTTAATTAAATGTTGTAAGTTCAAAAAATGCTTACCAAAGCAATCTGGAGTGTAAGTATATAAACTATAAATACATCTACAGCAAAGGACGATGACGAGCAATAGGCAAAAGCACTGTTATGTAGATTACACCGGATAACGCATCCATCCATGTATAAAATATACTAATATAATTGACACCGGAAGTTGCCTCATCTGATAATGACCTTCGTGGTCCAACTTTACTAATACTTTTGTATTACAAATTCACAGTTTTTGCGTTTTTATTCGTTCTACAAACTTTTGATTCGAGAAAAATTTTTGCGAAAGGGATAGAACTACCGGCAAAGATATTTAAGTTTGTCTTCTTGGCTTTATAATGGCAGAAAATTGAGATGGTACAAGGTCGACCTGCATTGTTTTGACACTAACTGGAGATTATATGATGCTGCTGCTTCTTAAAAAATGTAGGAATATTACAGAATCCCACTACTGCTGCCAACATTTCATCTGCAACGACGTTTATGGAAGATTGCTGCAAATTTACTTATTTAATAACACTTTGTTATTCACATCGCTAATATCATAATAATTTCAAATTACGTCTTTATTATATCAGTGAAGAAACAAAACAAATCGACATAGAAAAATAATCAGAAAGACATTTTGATGAACAATAGTAAGTTGAAAACGGTAACATCAAACTCTCTACCGGGTTTCCTCTACATGTCATGAAAATTTTGCCTTAATCAGAAGTTTGTAAAAGGAATAAAAACGCGAAAACTGTGATTTTATAATACAAAAGTATAGTAAAGTGGGACCGATACCCCCCATGAAGCCAGTAGCAAATGATCGATCTTCCGGCTTCAATTTTTGCAAGAGATGCGTTATCCAGTCTAATATACATATCATATACACCAATTGGAATATTCGTCATACAAGGCCTTTTATTTTCTGCTACTGTGATAATAACTGATCTATTTAACAGATAAGACTGAAACCAGGACACAGTTGTACAAGACAGTTCATGTTGTGAAAATTTTTCGTGTAAAAATGGGTTATAAGTTTCGAAGACTTTGGTGAGATCAAAAAGAATAACGCCTGTAACGTGGTTTGAGTCTATAGATGCCAAAATTTATCTGTGAACGTAGTGAACGAGTTTGGTTGGTTAATCTATGTGCGTATTTTGTGTCAGTATGACGTAGCCAGTGGGGGCGGCGCCCGTGTCTCCCCAAAATGTTATGCTTTACTTCTTTATATTGTTAAATGACAGTTATGCCCCCTTTTTTTGTGACTACTCTCTCCCAAGACAGAAAATCCTGGCTACTCCACTGCCAGCCACAAAAATAGGGACGTCGGTAGGACAAAGAAGTTATGGAGGACATACTTGGCGAAAGGGTTTTCTGGAACGCACAAAAAGCGAGTGAAATTTTCACTTGCTGTAACTTTTCCAAGTTAGCCTCTGCAGTGAGATAGAGACGATTCAAACATTCGTTCACTCAAAAGTCTAGTTAATGAACTTAGACGTGTAACACTAATTGTTTTTTTCTTTGTTTGTCGCACAGTTCGCCTACATTGTAATATGTTATATAAGCTCTTGTAGTTAGAGCATCCGAGAAATATCAAAATGCTTTGACGGATATCCTGAGTGCAAAAGAGACAATTTTCCCCGGTTTGCGCCTTTGAGAGTTGCTAAAAATATAGGAAATTGGAGGAGGCGAGCCATTTTTCACAATTCAGTTTGACGGTAGTCATAATTTGTAAAGCCAAACTTGGGCGTGGGTGAAAACTGATAGTTTAGCAGGAGTTTCAGAGAGAGAGGGGGTCTAAAGCTCCTTAGTTTTCTTAAAAGAGGATAGTTACAACTCATATTACATAGGTTTTAACAAATGCATGTTGGTAGAAAATAAAATCAAAATCTATATGAAACTTAATTCTTGAGGAGGGAGTAAACTTTTTGTTGTGGAATATGAATAAAAAACTCAATAAAAGACGTTCTGCCAAATGCCGCCATGCGTGCTATTGTAGCACCATGATTTTAAAATAGTATAATTGCATAGCATTTTTATTTTTCTCTATTTTTTTGTTTATAAATATATCGATCATTACATACACATAATTTTACTATATTTTTCCATCACGATGATTTCTCGTACGCAAAACAAAGTGTTTAGCCATTATGTTAATAACAATTTAGTATTTTTTAGTATTTTAGATAATAGTTCTATTTTACCATTATTGTATTTATTCGTTATTGCTATTGCTGTAAACTCCAATATATCTTAGCTTAATAAATATACAGTACATGAAATAAACTATAACCAATTACCATTACCATTACATTAATTATTCATCTAGAATTTGGTCTCTACATCTGAGCTCCTTGCAATAGACAAAGACTAGATGGATGGTTAGTGAAATTCTAGAAAAATACTCGTCCAGCAATTTCACCAACCATCCATTTAGACTTCTGTCGTCACATCTGAGCTCGTTGCAGAAGTTTGGAATTCCAAAAATTATTAATCCAGATCTTGTTCCTTTTTATCATAACTTGCTGCAATTTGTCTAGAATTTCATATATCGTCCATTCAGATTTTGTTCTTTTTTAACTCGTTGCAATTGGTATAGAATTTCACTAACCATCCATATAGCTGAGTTAGTCGTTACATCATGAAAATCTTTCAAAGTCATTACATATACGAAGAGATTTTACGTCATCCATATCATCCCATGACTCCACAAGAAAATATGTCATTCTTCAGTGAGTGTTAACATTAAACAATTAAGCTTGATCTCGAAAAAAACATTCTCAAACAAATAAATATAATCGAAACTTGCTTATAATTTTAGAAATTGTTCAGTCAATTATCATCTTAAGAAAAAGAGTATCATCTTTAATATACTGACGATTTTTCAAACTTTCCAATGGCATGAAGAGTGGCGATCCAGAAGCGATATTCATGTCTGACTTTGGTCGCTGAAATGAGGAACTTTGAGGATCTGAATGAAAAGCATCAATCATGTGATCTCCATTTCCTTGATCCATTAACATCATCGTGATCTTTTTTTGAAATGGCCATGTTTGTAGTGCATCGTAATCACCTAAGAATAATTACAGAACCATTAAAAAAAAATAATAAACAAACAAAAATTAATAAAACAACTTGTTCTTCTATATAAAGTTTATTCAGAAGGCATTTTGAACATTAAACGGACAAAAAAGTTTGCACTCGATTTCCTATCAATTACCGAAGTATACATGATAACATGAGGTATATGATTTAGGCAGAAAATAGACAACACAGTCACACAAACTTATCTCGTAAAAAGCAAATCACTCTTTTTTAGATATTTATTATCTAATGAGAATACGTGCAGACCAATGTCATTTTTGCATAATAAATCACTCCAAGTAAGTTATATTGGTTAAGTAACATTAGAAGCTAGTTGTCTATTATTACCCAGGATTTATGCTAACCAAAAATGGATTTTTTCTTTCCTAAAGGAATCAAAATTCAAAAATATACATGTGGTGGAAAGATTGTCAAGATATATAAGAACGAGTAAACAATTGGCTCTTTCATTTGTGTGCATTATTATGTATAGATCATTACAAATATGTTTTGCAAGAATTTCACGATTCTCGTATGTACACTTTTTACGTCAAGTAAATATGCAATGTCTAATGATAAATATACCATCACACAACAAAATTAAAAAAAAATAGCAATGACTTTAAAGAACAATTTCTCCTGTGCGCCTGCAAACCAAGATCATCCCTTCATTATAACAAAGAGCTGGGCTAAAAGGCCGGTGCAATCTGTAAAACTTGAGCGTATTTCTTTGAAAGTTGGAAACTTAAAAGTAAAAGTGCTTGACGTCTAATTATATGGAAACAAACGATAATCACTGGAATCTTTAAGAACTGGAATCTTATGAAATGAATTTCAAACAAACGACTTATAGAAAAGATAACTTAGACATTCATCTTAAGTCGTGGTTTGCCAGTTCAAGCGAATTTAATGACGAATTTTTTTGAAATTATCAACAAACGTTGAAAATCTTTCGTGAGACCAAATGTCTGTACCGTTCAAAACAACAAAAAACAAGGATAAATGAGTTTCCTTTCCAAAACCATCACCATTCATATAGATCTTAGCACACATCTTGTAACCATATTGAGAACTGTAGAATGGTGGACTGTACAAGGCTGTTTTTATACCATTAATGGCGTCATGTCTCTTCTTCTTGAAGTTATCAATTTTCGAGAGTAGCGTACCATTGTAGCTGTGTACAGCCTCATTTGACCCTAGTGCACTAGGTCAAATCAGGCTATACATAGCTACAATGCAACAAATCCGATATTGACCAATGAGACGCGAGATTGAAATTAATGTTTACTAATAAACATTACCAAAATGGTCGTCGATAAAAAAATTGTCTTGCACGTGTAGCCATTACCTTTGTTTGATAATTTTGAAAAATTGCATCGAAAAACTTGCTCGTGTAATTCCGGCTTTAGTAACCGTATTTTAGATTTAAGATTTAAATGTCATAACATCTCATTACTTCCATTGATGCAAAAATCAGTCACTAGACAAACCACTTATTTTTGAATTGTTTTTAGAAAAAGAAACAGGAACATCTTCATAAGAATTCCCAGTAAACATACGTCATTCTTTATCTGGTGCATGTCACAAATATTGAACTAAATATATAACTGGATTGCTGCCTTGCATGCCTGTACAATGCACGAAGCCACAATTTACCCTCAGGAACACGTGCCTGGCGGTCAAATCCCACATTCTAGCTTATCGCCGTCCATGAGCTTTCTTAACGCCGTGCGTGGAAAGATTGGCACTAGTTAAATCACAATGGCTACAAATTTTTTGCGGGTCATATTCAGTTAAATGGTCACAATTTAAAAGCCATTTCTGTCATACATATTACTTTGGCTCATTCAAAGAACCACGGATACGAAGGGATTCAAAAATCGTTTTAAAATAAGCAAGTACCATGGTGAATGGTTAAAATGATAACATAATAGTTCTTAAAAGAACTGTTTAAAACCAGAACATTAACTCAATAAAAAGTAAGATCCTAATTGGATCTAATAGTTCTTAAGAACTATTATGTTATAATTTTGAACATTTCATCATAGTATTTGCTCTTTTTAAACGATTTTCAAATTTGTCACCAGAACAAAATTTTTATTTAACTAACTATGGGATTCCGCCAGAGGAAACAAAAAGCCTATTTGTATGCTGAGCGCAAAATACAATAAAGGAATGAACGCTCCAGAAATAAAATCATAATATTTATATGTAAAATAAAGCAAAAAATTTTTCTTCAATAATGTAATAATTCGAAAGTTGCCGAATATTTCTTAAAAATTGCATGATAACTTTGAACGCAACATCTATTTTAATTTTGAATGTGTACCATACAAATCAACGAGCGCATGACACAGTTGTAACAGATAAAAAAGCCGGCAATTTTTAATAGCTAAAATAGTAGGAGATATGCAAAATGTCAGTACCTTTCATGACAACAAAAAACAAAGATAAATGAGTTCCCTTTCCAAAACCATCACCATTCATATAGATCTTAGCACACATCTTGTAACCATATTGAGAACTGTAAAATGGTGGACTGTACAAGGCTGTTTTCATACCATTAATGGCATCCTGTCTCTTTCGATTGAAGTTATCTATTTTCCACAGTAACGTACCATTGTAGCTGTGTATAGCCTGATTTGACCCTAGTGTTCGCGCACCACGTTGGCCCTCCAGGTCCGTAATCTTTATCGTGTTTCTTGCAAGTGATTCGTCAATTTGATCTAAACGTTCACGAAATCGTAGTATAGTTGAGGATTTATCTCTCAATTGTTGCTCTAGAGTCACAATCCTATCACGCATCAAGGAAACCTCTAATGACGAATGGACATTGTTACTGTCGTTACCACCACGATCCTCGAGACTCTCAATCCTCCTTTCAAGACCTGTAAGTTTACCTACCAACATCACAAATTTTTCTGAAAGATTGGCACGAACAGCTGTAACTTGGTCAGCCATGTTTTGAACAGCAGTGGTAAACTCTGGACGTGGTACATAGTTACTTAACTGTGTAACAAATGCCATAACATATCGTAACAGAAGGCTCACATGATCAATTAAATTGTCATTCATATGTTGACGGATCTCCTTTCGTTTTAAAGTCTGTAAAAAAAAAAATACCAACACGTTCGTTAAACGAAAACTACAAGTTTGCCACAATTTACTCGTTGTTTCAATCTAGTGACGCAGCCAGGAGATTCTGTTAGGGTGGCAGACAAAAGGGTAGGGAGGGGCGTAACTATGATTTAAGCAATATAATATATGTAAAACATAACATTTTAGGGGGCCTTCCTCCCTCTAGCTACGTCATTGTTTCAATCCGAACATAATTAAGACATTTGGGGCGATTGATAAATGTTCCCTTAAGGCAATAAAATCATCAAAGTAGCACGAATATTCCCAAGGCGGTAAGACCTGTTTCAATGGACAAAACAAACTACTTCTCAGGCTTCAATGGGTCGTACCTCTTATAATCGAATGACATTATATATTGCAGACTAAAGGGAAAGTTGGAAAGCTGACATCTCAGAAAAAATGAAATTAATTCAAAATCTCTTCAATGAAATTTTAGTTAATGATTTGGGAATACGGTGTAAAACATTAAAATGAAAATCATAAAAATCCAGGTTTTAAAATCCCATTGTATCAATGACCATGAATGTTTAGAAATTTCGGGCTCTACAGAATCTGTTTTGCTCAAAACTAAAATTGGAAACAAATCGTTAATTGCTCGAAATTATTTTTCGCGCTTGTTACCAAACCATGTGAAATATCTTCATTTCCATATATACACAGTTACACTATGATAAATATGCCAATACTTGCTCGCGTTTTGACTTAATGTCGTAATAAACTTTTTTCATGGTCATTTAAGGAAAGATTGGGAGTAGCTCAATAACTGGCTTCAAACTTTAGAGAGAGGTAGCTGGTGGAACAAAGTCAAGTACCAACATTAATCAACCCGTTTATTTCAACACCCATATGTTGTAGCTGAGGTTGTTGGTTGTATATCGAAACATAATTTCATACAAAAAACTTCATTGTAAATACCATTACCATATCAATCCAATACCTTAGTATTAATTGAATTTATGTAGTCAAAACAAGGTATCATTAAACTTTTACTACAAATACACCATGTCTATTGATTTAGACGGAAATTTTGTTTAACTTGGAGATTTCCAAGTTAGTTTGTTTCATTACTGATACGAAATTGTAAAACAGTTCAAATCGTCTTACTTTCTTATAGTTACATCCAATAGCTTGAAATTCACATGTAGTCGGCATTTCATCACAAGTCGTACTTTCATGGTTTTCAACATCTTTCCTTGGTATCTTTTTCTCACAATATTTACAAAGCACTGGTGCATTTTCACACACCTTTTCTATGTGGTCCTACAAGTTAAATAAAAATACAAAGGAAAAATATTTAGATTAATTTCCTAAAAGATGAAAAAAGGAGTTTGTTCCATTCTATATGCTAAGACAAAATCGGCAAGGCAAAGTTTTATACATGAAGACGTTTTTGAGAAGGCTCAAATTTTGTTTGGTTTTACATAGTAAAAATATGGTATAAATATTTTGTCTCGTACTTTGTTGCGTATATCACCATGTACTTCAGGCTTATTATTCGCCCTCCCCCTGTGATTCTTTGATTCGGGTGAGAACATTCTGCCTACCTTAAGTGAAGCATATGGGACATCTTTATCACAATATTCACATTTCACGTTTCGATATTCACATTCATTCTTCAAATGTTCGTCAAGGAGAGAGCGAGATAACTGAATGTTACATTGCTTGTGGATACAGCGGATGAGCGCATGCTCACAAACTTGAGAATGACCCTGACGAAAAAGGAAGCTTTTGTTAATAAAATGGATACAATTTTATTAACTAAAATAAAAGACTATCTTGGTGCAACTCACTTCCAATTCTTCATATGTACCAAACCATTCGCACTGTTCAGAAGGACAATGTAAACGAATCATTTTCAACTCACGCTTCGTAAAAGCATCAGGGAAAACCTGTGCAAGTTTCAAAAAGATTACGTGCGGTTAAAGGTTGGTACATTTGCAAACTATAAATCAGTTAATGAAGTAGATGTTGATGATAGATTTTTCAGTAATGGTCGAAATTAAAGTGAAGTGATTTTGGGCAGGAATCTCAAATAAAACTATAGAATATTTTCACCTACATCATTTCTGCTCAATTTTTCTTGATCTTCCGGACATTTTGGATCAGAACTTCTATAAATTAAACGAGTATGAATACTTTTGATAAATAAATGATGTAAAACTAAGGACGTTTAAAGACAGCCAAATCACAAATTTATTGAGTTTTATTTTTGGGAAGGGGGGGTGGGGGGGGGGGTGGGAGATAGGCAGCTTTAACTTAACTACAATGACAAACACCATTTAAAAAAATCAAAAATTCTCGTCTTGCATCGTAACTTCTATTCCGACATCATAACACTGTACGGTGTACAACAAGTGAGCCTCACAAAGTTTGGGAAAAATTTATTTAAATCGTTAAAATGTAAATAGTGAACTAAAAATAACCGTATGTGATATTGCAAATATATCTGCTAATCAAGTTTACGCACATTAAACATGTACCTTAGGGCCTGTTTTTCATGATCTCGGTTACTGCGGTTACCCTACTGGCCGAGACAAGTTTACATATGTAGCGTTTACAGGAGAGATTATTGTTAACTGCACGCGCTTTTTCAACTCGTTCCCAGTTCACTTTACATTCATCAAAATCCAAGATGGATGTGTTTATGTCATTGAACTATAATACATGGAATGCTACCTGCAATAGAAAAGTCTGATAATTTTTTGAAGCCAAATTTAATACCCAGACACGCGAGATTACACCCAGATACACATTCAATCAATTTTCACACCTCGAGAGAATCTCTAAACAATACCCACGCGTGTCTGGGTGTAATCTCGCGTGTCTGGGTGTGAGATTTAGCTTCAAATATTTGCTTCAGGTAGCGTTCCATGTATTTTAGTTCAGTGGTTTATGTTCCATAATTTTACTTTGCGCATGCGTTATGCAAAACTTGTCCCTGTTACCAGGACTAAAATGACAAAAAACTTGTCTCACCGAGTAGGGACACCCTCTTTCCTAAATATGGTAACCCTAGAAGTAGGGTTACCCTGCTCGAAAGAATGGCTCATGTAAACGCTCGTCACTAATTTAATATGTAAATTGTAGTAACTTAGCCTTCCCAGCGTGTTTCGGGCGGTCGGGTAACAATAGTACCCGAGACCTTATAAGCGGTCCTTTTACACATTTTAATCAAACGCCAACGTAATTAAAAAATTATTTGATGGTTTCCGTGTTTGGAAGTTCTGATTCAAATATGCGGAAATTAAGCACGAGTTAAAAAAACCGAGCGAAACACGAGGCAAAGGCGACTTTGCCAATTTTTATTTAAGTTCACATTGCCAAAAATGCACTCCAAGTCACTTTTGGCAAGAAATTGCTTTTGTTTTCAGGCAAGCTGAAAATTCTCACGACAGCAATTTCCGTGTTTAGATGGCCTCGCGTTTTGCATATTTTATATAGGGTTCAAAGGGCACAATACTTAAGAATGGTGACAGCATAACAAGATTCGTGTACCAACACTTTACGGCAATAGTGGTAACACAATTTTAACGCGAGACTGCATTTGAATACCTCTCAAAATTATGATATTCAATTAGGAAAACATATGATAACATTAGCACACAAAATATGTAGCATCTCATCTTGCGGTAGTATATTGTGTATTTAATTTACAATTCGAACCAGTAACAAACTTCCAGTTGAAAGTCAGACAAAAATTTTCTTACCCAAGAATAATGTCCATACAAGATTTACAAAACAAATGTCCACATGAAGTCTGCATTGGATTGACAAGAAGGTGATTACAGTAAGTACATATGAACTTTAAGTTCATTTTATTCCGATCTTTATCACGAATCTTTGTTCCTGGCATCTTGAGTAAATCTGTTTCAACTACAAATAGATAAAAAATTAAAATAAATAAGATCTTCCACAGTTTAGTATCAAAGGTTATAAAAACGCCGCGAAATTAAATTGAGCAAATTGAGTTTCCAAAAGGTATCTTTCCTATAGCATTCATTTATGCACACGCAACTAAAACATTCTATCATTTACACAATTCATGCTTTACGATCTCGAATCAAATCCAGTTGATGATTATCATACCAGTGTGTATCATCTGTATGTAACACGATAACAGAACAATAATAACAAAATTAAAGTGACGTTGCACTAACTGTAGGAAATTTTGTTACGAAGTTTATTTTCATCGCTCTTATGTATATATGACAAAATTGTTCTTTAACATCCTGTTTAAAAAAAAGCAAATTATAGCAAATCACAAACGGTATGACAGTTAAGGGACTTTCCATCTTTCAAACGGAAACTGGTATTTTTTCAAGTTTTCAATGTTGACGTAGCTACCAAAATAGTACCATTCACATGTCCAAGCATAATTTTGCTAACTGTGTTATCTGCGTGCAGGAACTAGCAATTCGTGTTTAACTACTTTGGTGAATTGACGAAATTTGCGCGTTGTAAACTTATTCAATAAAATTGTAATTTATTCAAAGTAAGTGTTCGTCTTTATATAAGACATCATCATACAAATAATTAAAATTGTCAAGGTGCACGTTTATATACATATATATATATATATACTAGTTTCCCCATAGAGCGGGGAATGCTGCCTAACTAAGGTATTGGCGTAACCCGATGCTCAGAACTTTGTAAATATTTCAATTTTTTTCCAAGTCTTATTATCCACAACGTGACAGAACAACAATAACAACTGTGCTTAAACGTTAGTGTATTTAGCGCCCAGTAATTCTCTTGACTTATATTGTCCGTATCACCTGGAGTGGACTGTAAATATTTAGAGAGAGCACGTTTTTTGGAGTTACAAAAAGCCTTATGTTAGTTTTGAAATCGCTGTGAATAGTTTATAAACTTTTACTAGCAAAAAATCAATTCCCGCTGCTGAAACCACTGCTTATAGCCTGTGGTTTTACGTAAATGACTTTACATAACTTCCATTGTCTTTTCCAAATCGTTCGATACAGGATGAACAACACGAGCGCACGCAATGACGCGTTTTGGGTCAAGTGTTCCTTTGTGTGACGTTTGAACTTTAGCATGAAATGTTATCAATACGTGTAGACGAAATATCAGTTATTACAACTAATCAAGTTTTCTTTAGGTGGATTGCATGTAACGTCAAGGCAGCCATGTTGGTGGTCAAATATAAAAGAAAATTTTATTAATGCTATTGTCGGCACCAGCCATCGTGGGTGAGCCGCATTTTTCGGTAGTTCCCTGGCGGTTGTAGAATATTTTGTCCCACTCAACGGATCTCATATCTCTCAAGAGCTATTTATGTCTATTAATAATTACAGTCATGTTGAGTAATGGGGAATCCCCGGCAATGTTTACACGTAATCTTATACTAAACACATCAAAACATATTATTGACGTTAAATATGGTTCGAAGTGGCAAATAGGTCGGCAGCTTGCTACTAGATGAATGGCTTTTTTTTCTTTAAGACTATAACATGCCTTGTGTAGCTAACGATCTCTATAACACACCAGATGATTCGAGTCCAAGTGTTGGCCGCATCAGTATCCTTTGATCTTTTATAAATTACAATAGGATGTATATTCTCTCTCGAAATCAATTTAATCATTCATATTTTATGTAAGAAAGCAATAGAACTGAGTTACCACTCGTTGTGGTTAGGAATAGAGTTTCGCAAGGGTTTATTTAAAATGTAAATTGTAAATAATTATCAAACTCTGAACTGCATGTCATTTAATAGCAGCAGATGCCGGCTGAAGTTATTTGTTAGACGGAAATGATAACGAACGACAAACATTGGTAAGTGTTTTTGTATTTTGAAAGATTTTAAAAGTAGCAAATCCTAAAGCAAAGAAATACAGTCAGATCACTGAGATGAATTATTAACCGCTACTTCAGTTCAACGTCGACCGCGTTGTGTTTTATGAAACCATAATGCTTTTTGTAAAAGTTATCCTTCGTCTGAGTTGATTTTCATGATTTATCAATTATATGACTTGATTTTAAAGATCTCTATTTGTCAAATTAGAGAAATTTTTCTCATGAAGTGAGAGGAGTGGGTATATATTTAACAAAAACTTGAATATGCCTGACAAGGAATATTTATTAAATAATCTCAATGACTCTAACATTTGCCCACTTAAAGCAAATTGTAAACATATAATATACATTTACGTTACTAAGTAGATTAATCCTCAGAAATTTGTCTACCATCTGTATTCTGTTTTGTATACATAATTTTTAACTTTTTACATTTACCTTTAGAGAATCACTATCTGTTGACAAGTACACTTCTGAATTGTTCAATGGAAAAAAGCTATAGAGAAGCTTGTCCAGGTTTTCATAACACTGTGAAATCAATGAAAGACAAGAACTGAAAGATGCTTTTAAATAAATCATATTAGACGTCTTAGTCATGGCTTGACCACAAAAATTTGGTGTCAGCAATGAGTCAACTTAAAAGGAAGGGGAAGGCAGCCCCCACAAATTGTTAAAGAGAAAAGGTCAGAAAAGTTGGGTAAATTATGAATACATAGGTCATTCAAGATTAAAAATGTACCAACCTACTTACTTATACATTTTCACTATTACTACAGGGTTACTACACTTCCTTGTACTAAACCAAGGCAGGTTTCTAAGTTCTGAAATATGTTTTAAATCATAGTAAAGTTGAATTTTTCAAACTTCTGCATTGTGAGATTACTGATAAGAGTGACAGCCCAACCTAAAATACTTAGCTCTTTACTGAGCTTTATTCTAAAACTTTACAAAATAATTTTAGGATAACTTTAAAAAGTCCATTTCAACTTTGTATGAAAGAAATTTGAAACATTCAAAGTGAAACTCTCACTAACATATATTGGCTTGAATATTGCGTATGACATAAAATATATGTTAGAAAATATTCAGTGTCAACAATTAGGGAAAACATGTATGAGTTGAACAATTTCTGATTGTCAACAAACAAAGAATTTTTATAGACACAAACAAACAAACAAACAAACAACATTTATATACCGGCCAGTATTAATCCCCGCCAGGGGGGTTGACCGGTCCATGAATTTTTCCACGCCACACGTCTCTATCTCTCGCCATATCTCTCGTTATACCCATCGCCTTCATATCACTGTTCACAGCATCCATCCATCTCTTAAATTTTTATCTTAAATTTCATCATCTTAAATTTCATCATCTTAAATTTCATCCATCTCTTTAATTTTTATAGACACAATGAGTGGCCAAATGACCTCCGCTTCTATAAAAGATACATTTATCATCAAAATAATGCAAAATATTCCTTAACCAGCTGCACATTGGAGAATTTATGTATCAGAACACAGAACAAAAACTTCTAAATTAAAAAAGTAAAAATCCTATATGGTTGTTATTTAGCATTTTAGAGCAACACAAAATGTTTTTTTTGGCATTGTTTTTGCATAAAAACAACACATTTGCTTACGTTTTTTTGGAGTGAACAATACTTAAATGTTTTGCCAAAAATTTAGTCTCATTATCATGCCAAATGTAAGGCTCATTAGCATGCCTAGGAACATAAAATTTACTTTACAATAATGCTATCCCAAAAAAGATATAGTCTTTAAAAATTTCTACCAAGTTCTCAGGCATAGACCCCGAGAGACTCCCATTCACATCTCTATGTAATGAGTTGAGTTAGAAATGAGGTACAACAAGTAACAGTTCATAGATGTAAAAAAGCTCAAACTTCAAACCATGCAAGTTTATTGTAACCCTTTACCCATTTTCACATGCAGTGCCAGCTAATTCACCTTTTGATAAAAAAACTCAAAATTCTTTTCTGTCAAAGATTAAACAAAGATTATCAGAGTGAAAATTTGCAATTAAGGACAGCTTAATGCCATTAATGTTATTAGGCATTTCACTAAACTATTATCTTCTGTAAGTTTATGCAAGGTGTGCTATATAGCAATCACCAGTAGCATTGTATTTGCCAATATAAACAGAATGTAACCAACATGTCTTTAATCATATAATTGCATGAATGTTAAAATTGGTTCACGTGTCATGCTTACTGGTTATGATAAATATCTTTTCATATGATTAAAGCTTGTTTAAATGTAAATCTGAAATAATTTAGTTTATAAATTATAATGATCATCAGAAAAATTACCTAGTGATCATGAAAAATACTTTGCTGTTTTCCAAATTTCAAGGTACATTTACATACCTAGTAACAAATTTTTATTTTATAGAAAATGCTTTTCATACATCAATAGGTCTTAGGAATTTCTGGCAAACAATCTGGTATGAGCCGTAAATCAACCCACCTTGACATCTCTACATGAGGTGTTCAGTTAGAACAGGGGACAATATGTGACATGGGACAACATTTCATGTATTTCACTGGTTTAATACTATCCCAGTCAAATTTTCAAATAAAAAGCTTCATGGCTCAGAAAGACTCAAAATCACAGGTTGTAATAAACAGCTGCTCATGTAATCAATATTAGTTTTCTCAAATCTTAAACAATGTGTAGTATAACTGTCCAATGATTGAATGATCAATAATCATAAACTGAAAAGCCCCAAACATTTGTTTATAATATGGTAAATAATAGCATGGCACCTTATAGCCACAGATTTTTTGTCCATTAAAATATATTTGAAGGAATGTAGGATTTCGCAGCCATATAACTGCCGCGATTTTCCAAACATTAAAGAAATCATAGCTAAAAGTCCTTCGGCAACAACAATTTTAGAAGCATCAATCTGCTTACCATACGCCATATTAACATAAATCGCATCACACACTCGCATAAATTGACTTTGATATATTACATTCATGCATACACTTCAATTGTCCTATACTTACGATTTTGGAAGTAAATTTCTGCTGACAAAACTCAAAACAATGTTGGCTTGCTTTTTAACATCAATGATTGAATTGTCTCCCGCGAGATCGTCTTTGCCAAGAATTTACAATTCATCCATAAATTTTTCACCCTTTTGAAAAAATTCACAGCCTGGACAGCAGCATTCATGTGAATATATGAATTTGTAAAAGTTTCCCCAAATTCCATCTGATTGAAGTTTAGTTTCTATCATGCTTATAAAAATTACTATGAAACGATCAAACATTCAATTCAGACAGTGAGCTTGACTATGTTAGTTCAGTTGGCTATCAGTCGAAATCCGTCAAAACCAATCACAATAAAACAAAAATTCAAATGAACCAATTACACGATAGCATTTGGACTCCCTTATACGTCCGGCCACCCCTATTATCAGTCGAGACCATTCCAGACTGTCCACTGATCTGGCCATTGACCAATAAAATAAGCGTTTTTGGCGTTCATAGACTCCTTTATCCGTCGAACCAGTCGAGCCACCCCGCTTATCAGTCAGCCAGTTATCCTAATTCCAGATATGTGAAAATCTACTGATTCGTTTACTAAGGTGGTATTTATATAAGTTTTCATATATAAAAGAGAATTTTGACGATGAAATCGAAACGATTACAGAACGGGAAATCAATGATCACAAAAAATTGTAATCATTAAATTTGATAAATAATTTTTGAACTATAAACATCAGTCACGTGACTGATTTGACAAACACTAGATCCGCCCCTGTTATAACAGTTAATGTAAGCAAATCAGTTAATATTTCTGCTATTTTTCCCATGATTATAACAATATTATTCAACTGCTCTAGATTACAGTAAAAGCAAGCAACTAAAGTTCTACAGTACTGTTCAACAAAAGTTGTACTGTTCTAGGTAAATCATATTGTGTCATAAACATTGAGCTTTAACTATTTACTTAACAGATACAGGCACTCGTTTATAAACAAGGACATTTCACTTACTTTCAATTTACCTACCATGTGAAATTTGGTAAATTCAAAATTAGCCAAAAAAAACAAATCCTACATATATAAAACAGAAAATTCCAACCTACTGAACAAAGCTCTTTGAGACTGACTCAACACGTAGGACGTTGCCAGGTTGTTCAGCTTCACACTGGGGCAGAGGCCTCACAATGAGGTGATTCTTCCGGCACCAGTTTGACGCAAGGACGCAATTGACTGATAAATAAGGACCAATGTTGAAATAAACCTAATTTACTATTGGAAATTAAATATGACGTGTTTTGGCCACAATACAGGGAGAAAAAAACTCTAGGAAAACTTCTTTAGAAAGTTTTAGTTTAGTTTCACACCCACTTGCTGTTGAGGTTTGCCGATTCAAGAAATTTGAATTTAGTTCGGTGTTTTGCATTCGTATTTTAGAATTCGCATTCTCCTGATATAGAATATATACAAAGTTCTGAGCATAAGGTTACGCCAATACCTTAGGCAGCATTTGCCGCCCTATGGGGGAACTAACCAGTATATATATATATTGACCATTTTAATTATTTGTATGATGATGTCTTATGTAAAGACGAAAACTTACTTTGAATATATGGTAATTTCATTGAGTAAGTTTACAAGGTGCAACTTTCGTTGATTCACCAAATTAGTTAAGCTAGTTCGAAGTTAAGCTAGAACGAATTGCTAGTTCCTACACGCAGGTAACAGTTAGAAAAAGTATGGTTTAGACGTATGATTAGTACTATGACTCATAGGCGTACGAGGCGGGGGTGCTGGGGGTGCTGCAACACCTCCAATTTTGAGCAAAAGGAGTAACGTCGGGCGATTTCTACCCAAAAGTCGGCAATATTTGGTCTTTTGTGGACAAAACAATAAGCAAATTAATCACTTTAATTAACAAAACTAATTTTAACAAGCAAATAGGAAGAAATTTTGCGACTGGGCAAGTTCTCTTTGACCTTTTCCTTTGCTATTTATTTTAATATTACTGTCAGATAAAAGCATTTACGTGTAGCTTAAATATGTAAAAAAGGAATTTTTATCGAAACCATATTTTGGGTGCAGTAACATTAAGGCTTTAAACTTTACCTGGCAATATTTGCCGTCCTTCATTACGTCTTTCTGGCTTTTACATTTAAATTGAATGAAATATATATTAGGGAATAAGTTGACAGTTTAACGTCGTATGACAACAGAAAACTACTAAGACAAATATTCAAAGCAGGCGTATTGAAAAGAGTGGTGTGTTTTTCGCTTTAAATGAATGCTTTTTCTATTGTTACATTTTAGCAGAATAACAATGTCATTAGGAAAAAACGTAAAAGGGAAGATAACACAATCTTTTATCAAAAATAATACTGTCTTTTACTAAGTGTCTGAACTTAAAGCGTCATTTTTCTTCTGCGTCATCTTTTTTCTGTGTCAATTCTATTTTTGAGCGAAAGAGCTACATTCCATCACTAATCCCTTTTTCAAGGAACTGTCATGCAAACTTTGTAAAGGTCTCTTTAATGTTACATGCCAAGGTGATAATGAACATTTAAAAGGGTAGGATACCTTATGTTGCACAGAAATGCAAAAATATTAAAATTGAAAAAATGGAGAAATTTGCAAACTGTACGCCATATTTACATTTCCCACATGTTATCCTTCGCTAACTCTCTGTAATCAATTGACGAATTCACTCTGATCTCATTTGTATGATATTTGAATAATGAATTCATAGTCACATACTAAATTATTTGATCAATCTTCTAGTAAGCCTTTGCTCCCGGCCTTACTTCCATCTCTCGGCCTAGATTTGATACGAACAAATTTCTGCCTAATTTCAGCCTTACAACACGAATTCACAACAGGTTGCATTTAGATACAGCTTTGTTTCCGTGCAGTTTCCAGATGCAGCTCGTAAAGTCAAAACGATCGTTTTCGTTTAGATATCACGCTTTAAACCTATACCTATATTTTTAATTCACATTTTACTCACGTTTGATTTTACGTTTTCATTCACGTTCATTTTTCTCAGCACCACGAAAAAATGTTTCACATGCTCTACAAGCTTCTCAGGCAACTCGACTACTTACATTCAGGTTCCAATACTTCTGTGTTCTTATCACTCCAAAAAAGCAAAGCTCTAGCGCAATAGAGCACTATCGTGTTTAAATATCACAGTATCCAGAAATGTTTAAAGTTTGCGTCTCCACCTGGTCGACTATTGTCCACTCAGATATGAGAACAAACCACATTATAGCCTGAACAAAACATAAGTGCATGAAAGCAAAGTTAAGGCCGTTTCAAACGTCAAACTTTGCTCGAGCATCATGTAGATTTAGCAATAGAAGAAGAATTCTTTGTTGTATTGTCTCTGGCGTTGGCATATCTGTGCTGGTACACTGAGCATTAGAAGGAAAAGGAAACTATTACTTTTTTAGAAGTGGTTAGCAAATTTCTTTAGATTTAGTGCAGGAATCAAACTTCGTCAGTATATTAACCAACAAGCAAAAATCCTTCATTATCTTGTCAAAATACCCAGCGATTCACAGTTATGTTTGCAATCATTATAATATAACAAAATGTGGCGCGGTGATGGGCAAATGACTAGCTCAAACTTGTCTACTTTGTTTATAATTAATACATTCATTATGTTTCATGCAAGTTAATAAAGCCTATTTAATTTATTTTTTAATATCATCACCGAAATCATTTTTACTCATCACGTGTTATTAATTTCTATGTGGACAAAATTATCTGGATTGGTTTATTATAAATCAGCAAACTATTTGCTGTTATTACAAATTTACTTGACAAGAGGTTGGTTAACTTAATTCAAGAAACTTTATTGTTGACAAAAATTTTTCATGCACGGCCAAAAAGAATTTGCTACACTCACAACAGCAGCGACGTCTTATCAAACTTACTCGAGTGACGTACAAAGAGCACTTCAATAGTTGGTGAAATTTTTAGCAAAAATATGTATCATAGACGTCCTCCAAATCAGTGTAAAACTACCATATTCATGATTTGTTTTCAAAATTCAGATATTTCAATTAATCAATAACACAAAGAAAAGGGTGTCGTCTTTAACAAATTGACTTAAACACTCCAACGGCCAACGACGAAGCAGATATCCAGAATCATTGATATTTGAATTAGGTCGGTGAAGGGAGGAACTTTGACCATTTAAATGAAAATCAAGAACCATGTGTTTACCATCACAATCATTCATCAATTTCGTGGCGTCATTTTTATGAAATGGCCACTTTTGAACAGCTTTGTATTCACCTAAGACATATAACAAAAATTAGTAAATTTCTCATATTAAGAATGAAATTCCTAAGCTCTAATATCTGTAGTAGTTTGTTAATAGTTTCGATGCTGTTTCGGATCGTGCTCGAGTTAAAACACATGCTATTTACGCACAATGCCGAATCTCAGAGCATTTGAGAATATCTCTTAACATAAATATAATATGTAAACCACAAAGTAACAAATAAGGCAATGTTTGACAGCAATTAAAATACTCTTCAGAGTATTTTATATGTTTACTGGAGTCGTTCCTTTGAAAAGGATTGTTCAGCATGCATCTGTTCGAGATTCCGTCAGTACCAACTTTTAAAAAACCACTCCAACAGAAAACCTTGTGTATCGTACATTGTGAAATACTGCAAAAATTTAGTTTTATAGTTTGCAATATCCCACACAAACCACGTGTAGTCATAGAACAAATCAACAAACGCAAATTTAAAGCAGACAAACGCTGGAAGTTCACAACCCTCTACAACTGCTACGTAGCTAGTTACCAAGATTATGGCATTGAACATGATCAAAGCAATGCATTGATTTCAAACAATATACCCACTTGATATTTTTCATCCAAATACCTCAATAACAAAAAATTATCAAGCTTTTCACTTTTCAACCGAATTCGTGATAAGTAAGACTTTTAGGCAACAACTACTTTTCATATAACGTCAATTACAGGTGTGGAAAGCGTAAAAAACTATTTTAAATTTAAAAACCTTTCTCAACATCAGATACGATTTAGAAAGATATGTTTAGTCAACAATTAACATAATAAACAGTGTATCACCTTTAATATACTGGCGATTGTTTAAATTTTCCGAACTTTGAGGACCTGAATGAAAAGCATCAATCATGTGATCACCATTTCCTTGATCCATTAACATCATTGTGATCTTCTTTTGGAATGGCCATGTTTGAAAAGCATCGTTATCACCTAGAAACAATTAAAAAAAAGTAAATGCATATTTCCAATTTATTATAATAAATTCTTTCAAAGCACTTTAACTTTGTATTTCTCCTCTCTTACTCCCAACCCTTTCTAAACATAACAACAGACCAATAAGAAAACATGGCATTTCAACATCGACCACTGTTGTTATTCAAAGGACCATGACAACATTTGATGTGGATGTTCATTTTGCAATTGAAAAATTGAAAAAACTATTGATATTAAATATAAAACATTTGATGACCAAACACTTGTTAAATAACTGAATCTACAACCATAATGTATATAACCTGTTATCTATATGTAGCTGGCAAAAAATGCTTTAATTTTTAGAGCAGTCAAATGCAAAAAAATAACGATAAAAGTGAATAAACCTTTCATAACAACAAAAAACAAAGATAAATGAGTTCCTTTTCCAAAACCATCACCATTCATATAGATCTTAGCACACATCTTGTAACCATATTGAGAACTGTAGAATGGTGGACTGTACAAGGCTGTTTTTACACCATTAATGGCGTCCTGTCTCTTCTTCTTGAAGTTATCAATTTTCCAAAGTAACGTACCGTTGTAGCTGTGTATAGCCTGGTTAGATCCCAGTGAACAGGCGCCACGTTGCGCGTTACGCGCCAATGACTCGTAAATTTGCTCTAAACGCTCGCGAATCCGTTGTATGATGGATGAATTATTTCTCATTTGTCGCTCAAGGGACATGATCCTCTCACGAATTGAGAAAACAGCTTCATACAACTGGGCGTCCCTATCGTTACCATCACGACGCTTGAGATTGTCGATCCAATTTTTGAGATCTGTAAGTTTACCTTCTAACATCACAAGTTTTTCTGAGAGATTGGCACGAACAGCATTGGGTCGGTCAGCCATGCCTTCACCACAAATAGAAAATTCCGAAGGTGGTATATAGTTACTTAACTGCGTAACAATTGCGATAACATATCGCAACAGGAGGCTCACATGATCAATTAGATTGTCCTTCATATGTTGTTGGATCTCCCTTCGTTTTAAAGTCTGTAAAAAAAAGACAAAGATAACAGCAGCACATTTTTTAAAAGGCAACTTTGTTATCTTTCAAAAGCCCTACACAGGTGTGCAAGTATTAAGACCTTACTAACCAAGCACGAGGTCATGTGATTTTGCAATGAATTTCATTTCTCCGTTTTTTTAATAATGTTAAAGATTATGACATGGGCTAGCTGTATATGGCGGGGTTAGAGGGTATCGGGATAGCTTCCATTCTAAGACAACGTTTTACTTATGGTTTGTCAACGGAATGCTTTAAGTAAAATAGAACTACCTGAGAACAATGACATAAATGGATTGTAATTAAGACGTATATGTTTAGCTTTAAAACGTCTTTATGTTAGCAGATTAGAACTTCTCAATTTGTTTGATTTCTAAAACAGCGATGCATGCAGAAAATAGTTATTCCGGATTCACGCTTTGTAGGCTTTACACAAGATACCGTTAGATGCACGATAGCAACTTTACGACAATCATAATCATTGTATGTCTATAATCTATGGATATAATTCTTAATCTGGTCCTTTATAGTTATAGTTGTGGTGTACTTACTTATGTTTTTGTTCACATGCATAAACATCTTAAACAGTCCAAAGATTCTTACTTTATTATGGTTACATCCAATAGCTTGAAATTCACATTCAGTCGGCACTTCATCACAAGTTGTATTTTCATGGTTTTCAATGTTCTTCCTCTGTATCAATTGCTTACAATACTTGCAAGGTACGGGTGCATTGTCACAAATATTGTCTAAGTGGTCCTATATGTTTACGAAAAATATTAAGATCCAAAATTACTCTGTGGTTGCAAACAATAAACGCACAGCCACAGCTAGATCCTACCTTAAGTGTATCATAAGGGACATCTTTCCCACAATATTCACATTTCACATTTCGATATTCACAATCATTCTTCAAATGTTCATCAAGGAGAGAGCGAGGTAGCTGAATGTTACATTGTTTGTGTACACAGCTAATGAGCGCATGCTCACAAACTTGAGAATGACCCTGACAAAAAAGAAGCTTTCGTTAATAATATGCCTACAATTTTTACTACAACTCTCTTGGTGCAGCTTACTTCTAATTCTTCGTAGGTACCAAACCAATTGCAATTGTAAGAAGGACAATGTAAACGAATCCTTCTCAACTCACGCCTTGCAAAAGCATCCGGGAAAACCTAGATAGGTTTCATAGAAATCAATAATATTCAATGTAAGAAGTTTAAACGCAGTTAGTCTGTAAATGAGGGAAAACATGTTGCAGACTTATTGAAAAACATAAAGTTTCCCAGGATTCCTAATCGTATGCTATATGTTACAATAAGAACTTTATTCAAAAGTAAGAATAAAATTTGGAGTAAAATTTAAGTTCGATCACTTGTGTTATTAAAAACTTAAAATTATAATCGTCTCACTTCTTATTTACAAAAATCGAGGGAGATAGCTATGCATAGTTGTGTCGATAATTTTTAGGCTAATTATAACGAAATGAAACTAATTGACTCTTAGCACATACGTTTGCGAAGGGATTTTCTGGTTCTAGTACACGAAATTTAATGTACATGGGTATCGATAAAGTCGATTTTAGCAATAATTTTGTAAGTGGTGAGACCACGCCGAATGAAGCTTTTTGTTTGTGAATTTTAATTTAGAAGCTACGATTGTTAGTAGCTGTGGAATCTTTTGTTAAAACCTACTTTTCACATACCTCGTTTTGGTTTAATTCTCGTTCATCTTCAGGACATCTCGGATCAGAACATCTACAGATTGAACAATGAATATAAAAACTTTTGAAATGAGTAATGTATGTGAAATTGAGCTAAGTCATATGTTGAGACACCCAAATGACAGTATTCATGCCACTGTTTTCAATCGATGACAATGATAAACACTAATTTAGAACTTCAAAATTATTTTCTGCATGAAAATAGTCAAATTTGGATAAACTGCCATACCCAAGTACAATGTCAATACAAGATTCACAAAACAAGTGTCCACACGAGGTCTGCTTTGGATTGACAAGAAGATGATGACAGTAAGTACATATGAATTTTGGGTGGATTTTTTTTCGATCTTCATCACGAATCTTTGTTCCAGGCATCTTACTTGATAGCAATTTGGACTTAATTTGTTTCTAACATTAAAAAAATAAACAGGATGAGCAGCTTACACATGCAACAAGCACTCGGATTAACGAAAGTGGAAGCAGGTTTTCTCTATTTTCCCACGTTTGAATGTAATCATTTGACTGCATGTTGTGAGAATTTAAGACTAATCTTTTGTTTTTCGATATAGACAATATATTAGCCAGGTTTATGATGATCATTTCTTTTGTCAATTAGCACTACAACACCATAACAAACAATCCTCGTGCGCATGTGCAGATTTTGAATTTCAGTAGGTTGCATGATATAGAACATTTGGAAAATGAAAGCGCGAGTTTAAATAAACATGATGACGCCTGTCTGCTGACTTAACCGTTTTTATGTCTTGACTGACTTGTTAATTTAGAGATCATGTAGCCTTTTACTGGCTCTATATTGCACCTAATCTAACAATTAGTCTTTAATTTATACAACATGTAAAGACATGATCCGAGTATAGTAATGTTGGGAATGAAATTTCAAGTTGTCGAAAAGTAGGAAAATTATGATGAACATTTTAAATCAACTTTGCCGAAGACAATCATCCTGTAATGGACAAAAAACATTCCAGGGTCTTACTTGTAAAAACGACATTGTTTACTATCAGCTATATTGACTAATTGTCTAAATTGCATATGACATTATGTTGGATTTTATTGATTCCGAATGATAGATCTCATAACGTTGTATAACAATTTCCAAATTTTTTTGCGTAATATGCATATTTCCAAAGTTAAAAATTGCTCAAATACAGATTTTGGGAAAAAAAGAGTGAACATTTGTGGACTAGAATTCAGGAATACGTCTGAGAAAAATATTTAAGTTCATATTACAATATACTTTTCTTGTAGCTATCTGCGCATTGTTTCAACAGTCATAAACTAATAATGGTTCACACTAAACTCTGTGTAAATGCCTAATTTTTAATTTAATATTTCTATATCTTTGTTAAAAGCGTAGTCCTGAAATCCAGTAACTTTGGTGCGCTGTTTTGTTTAATTCTATGTTCGAGCTACATTACTTCTGTAAATTCTTTTTGCTTGTAAGGACTAATAGAAAACTTGATAAATTAAACTTCTTGAAAAATTACACAATAAAAACCCAAAATTGGTGATAAACACTTAAAAACATGTTGCTAGAATCGAAGCGAATACACTACCCCCTACCGTCTATTTTATAAAAAGATTTGGTGAAATACCTAGACGGGGATTTCCCTAATTGATGAAACAAACAGTACTATTTACCTGCAAAGGAACAAACTCCAATAATAAGAAACAAACTCCAAACAATAAGAAACAAACTCCAAACAATAAGAAACAAACTCCAAATACGTCGATAGTCGATAAAATTAAACACACGTCTCTTTATACCTCGACTTCCTGTTTGAATTTGTTCTGAGAATGATAAGAGTTGACGAGTTAAAGATAGACAGCAACTTATCATGAGCAAACTGTCAACACATTGCACATTTTGGTCATGACCTTCATTGTAAATGGTGATATTTTGATATCAGCAGGGCCGCACTTGGGGTAATCAATATTTTATGAAAAACAGTTATTTATACAAATTGATGAAAAAAATACAAGGTAAACAATGCGGCGCTTTCTACATGCAGTGTCATTTTATTGAGATGTTTTGTAGAATGTGAATTGTGTGCAAATGACGTTCATTGTAGCTCCCATCGTTTACACAAAATAAATATTATCATTATTAAAAATCCATCGAATACTTACACTAAAAACCAAGACGATTTTTGGAGATAAAAATAACTATTCCTTCACAAATCTTCAAGCTTGCTTATCAGATATCACTTGCTATTTAAAGGGGAATCCCAACAGGTTTAGGGGAATACCAATAAATTTGAACCGTTATTTCACTGAACCATAACATAATAGGGATAGATTCACTTAAGTTTTCCACATGTAGTAGATTAGAATATAAACGTGCAAATAAAGAGAAAAAATGAACTAATTTTAAAGAACATGTGCTGGATACTTTTTACGTAACAAAATATCCCAGGTAAATTGCTAAATCACTACAGTTAACGTCCTCTTTGTTGAACAAAAGGACCTTCCATTGCCATTCCATCATACTGCATCAAAAACGGTTGAAAATACCGTAAGAATTAGTATAGTTTAGGTTAACTTGCTCAATGATCAATTAATTGGTTTAACATCGTTGTCGGAATTTATTTCGTTTTAGAATCTATGGAAGAAAAACAAAAAAAATTATAAAAAAGTGCTTACTTTAAAATAAATGTTATAGTTATTTAATTGTTTTTGGTGGACACTTTATGTAAAGAACACATTTCCACTACATTGATGACATGTCTTGTTTATGTTTGATGGCAGGCAGATATATGCTAAAAGAGGTTAACCATTGTTGCTCGTTTTGTCCAAAAGCACTCGACGAAATCTGCCTGCCAGCAAAACGTAAAAAAAGGCAAATCATCTATAAATCAATGATCTCAGATGATCAGGATATACCAATCGTTTATAAAAAAGTATATGCAAGAACAGAGACGTAGAAACATCACTAACTGGGGAATTCATATATGCATGATAGCAGTATTACATTCCTTTAAAATCCATCGTTTTTTAAGGATTATCACATGCATAAATGAAAGTGGATACCCCAATTATCGATTTTCCTGGGCCCATAAATGCAAAATATGATAAATACCTCCTGAAAGTAAAATGAAATCGTAGCAACGTACATTGTGTCGTTAATATGAACTAGTTAAAAACACTGAACATTCTTACTTTATCATGGTTGTATCCAATGACTTGAGAATTTTCAGTGTCTACTTTATGGCAAAATTGTTCCTCGTGGTTTTTGATATCTTTTCTTCGTATTTTATCTTTGCAATTTTTGCATATTACGGGTGCATTTTCACATGTGTCTTTTATGTGATCCTATGTGTAAAATAAAATAAAAAATAATATCAGTCACCCAGTGGACACTCAAAATGAGCACGCACTCAAAATCCTGAGAATGACTCAGATAAATGAGACTATTAAGACTAGAGATTCTTCAGCGTAAGTAACCATCCATTTTTTGTAGTTACCAGACCAATTACACCGGTCAGAAGGACGATGCAGAAAAATACTTTCCAATTCATCATTTGTGAACGGGTGTGCTGAAACCTACATGGGTTTTGTCCAATTATATCAAAACTCACAAATAATAAAAAAGCATTTCACCTTGTTAAAAATTAACTGTAATGACTAGCATTTCGTGGTTTTGTCATAACTAAAACGCTTCTAAATTTTCTGTTTTTAATGTTACTTAAGCAGGGGCGTTGCAAACGGGTTGGTCAGGAGCGTGCCCGACTCCCAATCATGTTCTTTCGTAAAAAAATGTTCATGCCTCGGTAAATTTTTGCGAAATTTTAATACATGTTTGGTAACTATACGCCCAAATCCGTACCATGCCACACGCGCACCGATAAATTTGACGTTCTGCCGCCAAAAAACATATATTCGGAAATGCGAGGGTATAAAACTCCTTATCGCAAGAGCCTACATAAATAGTACATAATCATGCATTTTGGAAGCGTCATTTTTTGGAGACAATGCTTCAATCATACCTATAAACAGGAAGATCTCATTATACTTCTGTTTCAAACCAATCAGCAAATGATGAATTTTGATAGTCTTTTACACACAATTCTAATCAAGCACAGCTGCTGCATAATGGCCGGCTTAAATACAAAATGCCTCACCCTAGAATAATTTCAACACAAGACTGACAAAAGAAGTGTTTACACTTTGCTTCCATTCGCTTGTTCAGCAAGAATCCACAGAAAGTACATTTGTGTTTCGCGTCGAATTTTTTTAGATCTTTCTTACTGATCTCAATTCCAGGCTTTCTAAACAAAAGCTAAGTACATTAAGAAATGTGTTGAATAAAAAATGACAGGAATTTTTTTTAAAAAAGTGCATAGTAAGCATTTATGTACGTTTGTCTGAATTAATTAAAAGTATAGCGAAATCAAAAAAAATATCCAGAAATATCTTATATTTCATTGGAGAAATTAGCTCAGTCTTAAAAATGAAATAATGTTACATTTTTAAATAACGAACAAAATCTAAATGGTAAATTAAAAATACAATGTAAAAAATCCGATAAATTCAGAAGATAATGTTAAAACTCATAATAATACGACTGGTTCCCACTTGCCTTTCTCAAAAATCATAACAGACACTTAAAAATTTTGATCTTTACCAAAAAGTACAACTTAAATGCTACAAGTCGTTAATGAAATGCTTTCGAATTATTCAAAATTGCGCAAAAATGTTTCAGAGTAATCAGGATTCAATTCTGTCGCGTATTAGCACAATGTATTAAATACGTTTGATAGAAAGTTCAAAGGCAATGAATGATTGTATTACTCTATTAATCAACGTGCTTAAGTAGTGCAAACAGTATCCAAATCCAGTTAATAACTGCAAAATTTTTACTTGAATCCAGATTTATGAAAGTAGATTGTTGGAAGAGAAACAATCTTTTACGCATACTATATATATTTAATTTTTATTAACTGCATGATGACTTTCACATAACACTTACTTGACCAAGAGTTTCTCTAATTTCGCAGTTGATAATGACGGTTTCTAAATCATCTATTAAAGACAGATGGCTGTCATGGGTGTTGACTGGGATTGGCTAGGGACTTCCCCACTTTAGGGTTGATACCAACTTTAGGCTTTAAATTCATAAATCCGAGGAATTCGTTCGATTATCAAAATAGAGTATCTATTTCATCCCCAACTAATATACGATTACACAAAAGTATCCCAATAGAGCAAAAAGGAATTCAAAACAGTCTTTAAGAAGGTATCTTCTCTTTACATGAGCAAGGTAACGTTCTCATGAATGTTATGAACAACAGCACTCAGGAAAAAAGATATACGAATACTAACTTTCGTAATGTTGTTGATGATATCTAAATCCAAGGCTTTTTATGATAAAAAATGTCACGTAAAATCGAAGATTTAGCGATAATAACTAATCTCAAAATAATTCACTTATATAGGTGTAAATATCCTTTATTTGTAGAAAGTTTAGTATTCGTCTAATCTATGACTGTGGCCTTATAATGTAATTTTTATTGCAATTCAAACACAACGTAAACAATTTAACTCACTGTTACTATTAATATTGTTCGTGTTTTTGTCACGTTAAACATACCTCCTGTCCTGGCAGGTACTTAACCTTGTAGGTTTAAAGACTTCTGACAAACATGGGAAGATAAAATTTATAAGCAGTCATTGCGCTTAGATAGCACAAACTAATTATAACAGCGTTTGGAATTCAAATAATCTATGTTTGATTGTTATTTAAAATAATGTATAATATTTATTGTTGTTTATATTATTCATGATGTTATTAGCATATACAAATATTTTTCTTGTCTCTATAGAGTTATGGAAACATACGGAAAAGTTTAAAAGAAACGAAAAATTAGGTTGCAAGTGCAAGCACGAAGTGCAAGTGCTTCCTAGCAATTTTGAATTTGATTCTAGTGTGGAATGCATTGTACTTTAATTTTTACTACGAGTTTAATAAAATTTTAATAACAGTTTAATTAGAACTCTACCATTCACCGTGACAGTGTGAAAAGTCCAAGTTTCCTTTCTTCAACATGGTTGCACCCACTGGCTTGAAATTCACATTCTGTTCACCTTTCACCACAAGTCCTTCTTTCTCAGTTTGCACAAACTTTTCGTCGTTGCTATCTCCGTTGGAGAAGTTGAAATAGCTTGCATATACATGCTAACTATATGTTCGCAGTTACGTAGAGCACAAAACACATAATTCATACGAATTACACTTGTATGAACATGGAATTCACGCGTTGTAATCAGTCGTAAGGTGATGTCCAAAGTGAATGATCACAGGGATAGACAATAACTTAAAACAAAATGTTCTTTCAAATGTTTAAAATATTTATCATTGGTTACGCAGGGATTCCCCAAACCATTAGAACAAATTGCACGCATGAGGAAGCTATTTTAAAATTCCAACATTCAAGAAATGCTTACCGTTGTCAAAATAAATCAAACACGAAAAAATTTCCATCGCTACAAAATGAATTCAAAAGACAGTAATCTACTATGGCAAAGTTATTTATACATTGATTATACAGCAATGGAAATTTTCCCGATTTTAATTTGGCTACATGATCTTCATTCTCACAACAAGCTGTGGTATTTGATTTTCTTCGCGGTGGCGAGTATGAGGAAATTTGTGGTTGAAGGTTAAGCACAGTATGTTTTACTAAAAATAAAGCTGGTCATTGCAAAAATGGTAAACCTCATACCCTATTGTACCAAAAATATTAATAAAAGGAAATTCAACGCACGCAATTAACAGAAAATAAAGTCTTCTTTAAATTCTTTCCAGCTAGTCAAAACATTCAATCAACATACACACATTGCATTTTTTATAGCATGTTTAGAATTTGACAAAACATCAGTCTTTTGTGCGCAAATATTTACAATTTTTTGATAGGTAAGCAAAAATTCGACAATGCATGTTTTGCCGTAATAAGTTCTTTTGAAATCAATTGTTCGTTCAGGATTAGCTATAACTTGAAAATATGAATAAAATCACCCCTCCCCCCTAGCTTTATCGAGCTAGCGACGTACGTCACTGAGATGACTTTGAACTTTCAATTGAAAATACATAACTGCTGATCCTATTGTTAATATTTTAATTTCAAGTATCTTTCTGCTGACTTTAGCAATTTTCAACAAACAACGTGTTCAACCTTGCAGTATTTTGCATTTACAATGAGCTGCTGCTATAATTTATCATTTGACTTTTCTTAGATTTAACTATGGTAAAGTCTTCTAAATTTAAAACTCATTTGTAGAAAATAAAAATTTCCACTTTATAAAATCAAACAGATGTACGTCTTCAAGTGAAAGACATTTAAATGATGTGCACATAAAATATTGTGCAACAATTCTATGACGACAAAAAAGCTTGATCAAATAAAACATTCACAAATTTTTGTTCAAATAAACACTCACCCTGATAACATTTTCCTTACGCGCTTTTAGTTTATCGACCTGTCAATGTACGACGTCTGGTTTTGATCTTTGGTTAATTTTAACAAGATTTTAACGGCTTTTCGTTTTCAACTAGTATTGTAAAACCTACAAATGTGAAAATCTATCTGTGCATCTTCTTACTTGGGTACCACCCAAAACCAATGAAGCATTTTGTTCAAGCTCATGATTTTTAGTTTATATCAAACACAAGTGATGACATTATCATTCGTGAGATTTCAGATTTACAATGTACAGTTGGCCCAAGTTTCCACATTTCGTATGTTCTGTGTAGATGAATTTCCTATTCAGTAAGGGCTGTTCACATGAGCCTGGTAACCAAGATTCAGTGAGGCATGAAATGATTTTGAGTCATTGAAGGGGTAAAAACTTTAAGCGCAAAACTTACAACCTTTTCTTAAGCGTCATAAGTCGTTTTAATGGAAATTTTCTAATCAATCTAAGTTATTTCTTTCCATTTTAAAGGTTTTGTGAATTTGCAAATTATGAGCATAGAGAATTTGTCTTTTCCATTTGCCAAAATGATTTAACGCTTCGCTGAATCCTGGCTACTGGACTCATGTGAACAGCCCTTACTGAATGGGAAAATTCATCTACACAGAACATACGAAATGTAGAAACTTGGGCCAACTGCACATTGTAAATCTGAAATCTCACGAATGATAATGTCATCACTTGTGTTTATGCTTTCTTGAGAGTCTTGGGGGGAGACTCATATGAAAAAGCTCTAAACGTGTAGAGTGTATGATTTTTTACGTAATTTTTATCGTAATGAATATTTGGTGTGCAGCCATTCCCCTGGGAGAGAGAAAACAATGGAATGTTCGCCATGTTAGAGGACATTTACATTGTAAATAAGGAAAAATCCTTTGTTAAAATCGACGCGAGTGGTTGACATTTTTTGGTAAACCTTAAGTAAATGGTCATAGTATAGAAACAAACAGTATAGTCTCACTCTATTGTGCAACTTGGTGCTGTCTACTTAATTAGATTACTGGCTGCGGCAAGCCATCTCAGCGTTCCTATTGGCCATAAAAGATATGCCAAATAAGATATGCGCTAAACAAAAAATTTCTAGAGTAGGACTACTGCTTGTTTTTATACTGTGGAATGGTTGCAAGGCAAGAATATACGTATACGTAATTGGAGATGGTATCAGAATATATTGTTTCTTATTTAATGATATTTGAAATGTATTACGATTGGGAAGTCACAGCACTATAAAAGTTTCACATACAGTTTCATGTGCTAACTCGTTGTCGCTGCAAGTTTTAGTGTGATAGAGTTTTATGATGCTTATGCACTCATTATTTTCTTTACATTATTCACTTTGTTCAGCGTACTCCTTTATGAATAGGATTGGAATACAAACTGCTTTTCAAAACAATTTGTAATAATTTGGAGAATTTTGTTGTGAAATTTTGGCTTTAGTAGCCACAACAACATTAAACTTAGCCAGCTCAAATAAAGATCTTTACGCTAAAATTTCAATCAAACAATCGAATACACTGCAAAATTTTCATTTCTATCATACAAATCACAACGAGAAGTATGTCTCAGATGTTTGTAGATGTAGATCGTCTAGGTTAGTAGAGTCCTGAGAAGGACTATTGGTGTTGATAACGACTGACACTTCGACAACGTTAACGGTAGTGACCTTCCGAGTTAAGGGTGAAGTCCTTCGTGGGAAGCCGAGTATTACTTGCTTAAAAATCTTTTAAAACAAGAAACTGTTGAGCTGGGTGATTTCGGCGACAACTTATATCATAAACCATTTAATCTGCACAGAAATTATTAACATTGGGAGTGCTGCACCCCAGCCCCCTTGAATTATGGCTCTGAGGAGCTATCTAAACACTTATGATCGCGCATGCGTAAAACATTGTGTAGTGAGTATGCAAACATTTTTTTTCACCATTGTATTGCTTTTTGGTTTACCATTATTTACACTTCACTGCACATTCGTTTTAGTTTTATTTAGATAATATTATACATCGATGCATGTTTATTTATCATCAGGAAGGCTACTTTGCGTAAAACAATGTGTAGGGAGTATATTTCTTTAAAATAATAGTTGTAAATAGTTACTTTGCTCTTACTTATTGAATATGAATAGCTTATTTTTAATCGTATGTATAACAGTGTTCAATGTAAGTGTAATTAGCGCATAAATATAGACATAGTGGAAAATATTCACAAACTGCAATTTTATTCCAAAAAACCCGTTTCGTGATATCTCACTCATCAGAGGATTTCAATGATAAATGAATATGTTTAAATATATATACAAGAGGACCGAAGTTAGCATTTTAAGCAAGGTGTATGATTATAAATTGCATAAGAGTGTTTTGTATATCTATGGCAATAAGAGGAAACAAGTTTGTTACGTTTATTGAGTGATGATTGTGTTGGTTGTGGAGAAAGAAGATTTTTATTTCAGACAAATATTACATCTATTACTGGCGCTGCTTTACGGTTTGCTGCATGTGATGATGATCCATGGAGATGTTTTCGTGGTCAATGTTGCTGTCTTTAAGTGTCCAAATGTGCTTACTCAGTTCGGTCGAGTTTTGTAGTTTTTTTTATGGCGGAAAGTGGCAGTGTGGTTGCTATGTGTAGTCTTAAATTCGTTTTCTGTAAGTCCCATGTACATCTCAGTTGTGTAATTGTTCTTTGCATTTCACATTTTCTTGGTAGATGACGGATGATGGTAAGTAGTTTCCGTAAAGTGGGCAATGGGCTTTTTGTTTCAGTCGGCAGTTGCATGTTCTGGTCTGTATTTTGTTATTCGTGGTATTGTCGTTTTGTTGCATGTTCTTGAAATGTAATTGTTTTGATTTTGCATCATTTGTTCTCGATGCTGTCCATGCAGTTGTAGCTGAGTTTGATTGTCTTAAGGCCAAATACTTTCCTAAGTTTGTGATCTATGGGGAAGTGTTTGTCGATTAACAAAAGGAATTTGTAGCCAACGTTTGTGTAGACGTTTTTGGTGTAAAATTCTAGTTTGTGAATTTTTACACTACCTCTCTCTCTCTCTACATACATATATATAAAGTTATTGATAAGAAGAAGAAAATACACAAAAACTACAATTTCATCCCGACAAGCCTGTTTCGTGATTGCTCACTCTTCAGGGGATTAAATCAATATTTACGCTCTGATCTCGGGCATCGAGCACTGTTTCATACGGAAAATCATAAATTATAAACTTCCTATGTATAAAGTTACATATAATAAAAATTGTATCTTTCATATAAAAATTTTATTGTTAATAAAGATTGCCCAATACTAGAGCAAACATATATTTATAATTGAAGTGATTGCAATTCTAATTTTTTTTTATAATAATATATGGTTCATTTATTTGTAGCGTAGGATACCAAAGACGTAAATGGCAAACACGATCAATTTGTAGTTTAAATTTTCAAAGGCGTAAAAAATATAACAATGAATGCTGGCGATCTTCTCTACTGTGCTTAGTGATTTCTAACGACTAATAATCAACTATACTTCGAAAAACGCAAAAAAATTAAGCTTCAAACATACCAATTTTATAGAAAGAAATGAATTGATGGTGTGGAGTTGTGCCAACTATCTACTAAGACTTTGGCAGTCTAGACTCGTTGTTAATAGCCTGGATGGCTTCACTTATATAGAGGGAGGTACAGTAGCTAAAACAACCATTTATATATAGCTAGATACGGGTGGTTACATCATGTGAATTTTTTGCAGCATCACAATTTCAAAGAAATTTTACGTAATCCGTTCCGTCCCATGACGCCACCACAATAAAAATACTCCCTTCTTGAAAGAGTGTTTACTTGCATTAGTTAAAGGGATATCAACAAACCTGTTTAATCGACAATAATTTTAATAAACAGTGTGTCATCCTTAATATAATCACGATTTTTCAAACTCTGCAATGGCATAAAGAGTGGAGATCCAGAAGCGATATTCATTTCAGACTTTGGTCGCTGAAACGAGGAGCTTTGAGGATCTGAATGAAAAGCATCAATCATGTGATCACCATTTCCTTGATCCATTAACATCATTGTGATCTTTTTCTGAAAAGGCCATGCTTGAAGTGCATCGTAATCACCTAGAAAATAAGCAGAAACAAAAATATTTGTGTCAACCTGTTTGATATGCACAACCATAGCTTAATTCACCCCACACTAAATTATATAAAGAAGCAAAGTTTCAAACAAATCTAGAAAACAAACGCCAGTCAACTTGGAGTTACATAATATACAAAATGCTACAAATTGTCTGTACCTTTCATGACAACAAAGAACAAAGATAAATGAGTTCCTTTTCCAAAACCATCACCATTCATATAGATCTTAGCACACATCTTGTAACCATATTGAGAACTGTAGAATGGTGGACTGTACAAGGCTGTTTTGATACCATTAATGGCGTCCTGTCTTTTTCTATTGTAGTTATCTATTTTCCAAAGTAACGTACCATTGTAGCTGTGTATGGCCTGATTAGATCCTAGTGCCCGGGAAACTCGTTGCGCCTCAAGATCCGTAATCTTCACGGTGTTTCGAGTAAGTGATTCGTCTATCTGATCGAAACGCTCGCGAAACCTTGATATAGTGGATGAATTATCTCTCGCTTGTCTCTCCCTCGCTGAGATCCTATCGCGCATCGAGGAAACCTCTAATGACGAGTGGGTATTTTTACTATCGTTACCACCACGAACCTCAAGAATTTCAGTCTTCTTTTCCAGATCTGAAAGCTTACTCACTAAAAGAACAAATTTTTCTGAAAGATTAGCACGAACAGCAGTAACTTGGTCAGCCAAGTTTTGAACAGCAGTAGTAAACTCTGGACGTGGTACATAGTTACTTAACTGTGTAACAAATGCCATAACATATCGTAACAAGAGGCTCACATGATCAATTATATTGTCATTCATATGTTGACGGATCTCTCTTCGTTTTATGGTCTGTGGAAAGAAAGACAGAAAAATTGTGCCACATTCAATAAATAACCTTGTCAAGAAGACGTTAATTGGATACCATTTACTTTTAATTTCATTACATAATTTGAATCTAACTTTGATAAAGACCGTTTATGCATCTAAATTATAAAATATATTAGCCTATACTATGCAAAATTTTTGACGTGAATTTTGTTCAAGTTAAAGATTGTTCAACCGTGTCTTTGCTGACATGAAAATGTAAAACAAATCATATATTCTTACTTGATCATGGTTACATCCAATGTCATGAAATTCACATTTAGTTGACACTTCATCACAAGTCGTACTTTGATGGTGTTCAATGTCTTTTCTTCGTATGGTTTCTTTACAATACTTACAAATTACGGGGGAGTTTTCACACACATTGTCTATGTGGTCCTATATGTAAAATGAATGTACAAAGCAACGACAATTAGAAAATAGACAACTTGAAAGATGGCAAAGAAGAATTAGTGCCATCTGACAGGCTGAAGCAATGTCGACGCATGTATATGAAAGAAACGGTTACATTCTATAGACATTATACAGACTCGTGTATATGAAAAGGCTAAATTTTCATTTTGTTTTTTAAGTACAAGTACGATGTAAATATAATTTTTCAAATCTCACTGTGTTCCATTAATCTATGCTCAAATATTTCTCGTACCTTAAGTGAAGCATACGGGACATCTTTACCACAATATTCACATTTCACACTTCGATATTCGCAATCATTCTTCAAATGTTCATCAAGGAGAGAGCGAGGTAACTGAATGTTACACTGCTTGTGTATACAGTTGATGAGCGCATGCTCACAAACTTGAGAATGACTCTGACGAGAAATAAAAACTTAATAAGTAGATATGCAGCACTTTCATGGTACCTTCCTGAACTCACTTCCAATTCCTGATAGCTGCCAAACCATTTGCACTGTTCGTAGGGACAATGTAAACGAATCTTTTTCAACTCACGCTTTGTAAAAGTATCCGGGAAAATCTATATAGGTTCAGTTGAAGTTTAAGGCTGTTAAAGTGCTTACACCAAAGTCAGGGAAATATAACTTTTTAAATATTCAATCGATTTTAGGAACATTTGCAGTATGTTCGATAGGCCGAAAATTTTATCTTGAATGGTTATGTCTATCATAGAAGTACATGACTCAGCACCGGAAGTGACGAATTTAGGAGAACACACTTGCATCGTAAAGTGGAAAGTTGTTTCCGTGTCAAGTCATTTCTCAGAACTTGATATACGCGCTTCAACGGTTGGTGCAACAATTACTGATCAGTTGACGAAACAGACGTTGAGAATGGTTGTTTTATGTAATAATACCAAATTTTTCGTGCAAGGCTTTCTCAATCAGTGATTGATGTATTGCGGTATGGACATTTTCTGTCAGAACTTTAAAATATTTTCACCTACCTCATTTCTGCACAATTTTTCTTGATCTTCAGGACATTTCGGATCAGGATTTCTACAGATTGTAAAAACTTTAAAAAAGATGCGATGAGCGTGGAATAAAGGTCATTATAAGGCATGCAAATCACAATGTTCAAAGCAAGACTGTTTCATCTTAACGACAATGATAAGCATGAATTTAGGATCCTCAAAAATTCTTCTCTTGCATTACCAGTATAACATAATGAAAACAAGCAATAAGCAGATGCGTAGAACACATTCGGATGGGTGCAACTAAGATGGAATGTCATCTTGGGTTAAAAATGCAATATCTAGATCGTTGGAATCATGCAGTGGAATATGGGATACCACAATTTGAAATGGAATATCATATTATTACGCTGGATTATGCAATACTATATTTAAATGCGACATGTTTTAAAGACAAATTATCACATTGGAAAAACGTAAGATATTTAACTACCATATTAAATATTGTTATACGTTTTAATAACATCAATCGATTCAGTTACAACAGTCACAATTTAGGGTTAAAATTTCAACAATAAATTACCCAAGCAGGATCTCTATACAAGATTCACAAAACAAATGTCCACACATGGTCTGCATTGGACTGAAGAGGAGTAGATGACAGTGGGTACATATATACTTTGCATGGAGAGTTTCCTGGTCTTCATTGCGTATCTTTGTTCCCGGCATATTGAATGATGGCAAATCCTTAAGACTACAATGAAAATTTTGTCAAAATTGATATGGTCTCAAACAATTACAGAAATATTGGATTGTGGAAAAAAAACAATATTCTCAAATTTAGCTGACTGAGCACAAGTAGGCTGCAGCGAATGAATGTTGATACAAGTTGATATAAATGCTTTCTTGTTGCACTGCATTATATGCTTCATCACTTTTTTGTTATAACACACCATTCATGATCTCAAATCAGATCCAATTTTCCATTATGATAACCATCCATTATGATAAGTATAGGGAACAGACAGAATTTAAAATCAGCAGTATATCATATGATGAGCTTTTAATAAAATTGGGGGTTCCCCATTTCTTTCTAATATGTTTGCGCACTGAGAAGCCGGTCTAAAATAACTGGAATTGTCCATTTTCCACGCTAATCACCCTTCTATACACAGTTTTGACAGTGTCAATTTACATTCCAATGTTTCTACATGTACAAATCGCATTTTGACAGCAAAATTGGGTGAAATGAATATAACATAATTATAGACAATGGCGTACAACAATTAGCAATTCTTACACAATTTCCCGAATGAAAAGCAATTAAACTCGCGTGAGTAATTTTCTGATTTGTACAATTTTATGCCGAATAAATGTAAATGATACAAATGAGTAGAGGGTCTTTTCAAATAGTTGTACTCGTAGTTTCATCCCAGGTACATGGCAAACAGAGCCATTCCACAAGACTAGAACAGAGGAGAGTATTTGCTCATCTTTCGGAGGTAATGCTACCAAAGATCCTCCAAAAATTACCACCAGAACGAGAAAAAGGTTTTGGTGATGGCAACTTGCCCAGGATAACCATGATATTATGCTAATAAATTTACTAATGAAGCCAATCAATTTTTTAAGCATCGTTACGAACAACAGAAAGATCACTTTTGCTTACATTTGATCGACAAACCTATATATAAAATTTGAAAAAACCTCTTATGGTTCATCAATTTGCCGTCAGGATGCGTCTGCAAACAAAGAGCAAACCATGAACATTTAACAATGAGCTGTGCGAACAAGCACACAGAAAAGATACGAAAGGTCGTGATATTTGTGGGCAAGCTTGGGTCACCAAAAGTAGTTAATGTAGCTCATGTAGCTGATTTGCTAGTCTTCTAGATGAGGGCAGTTTAACATCTGCAACCTATCATGTCGAATAAATTTTCGGAAGCATAGTCCAGTTGATGGTCAGTATTAGTAACTTTGGAGTCTATCACTGGCATCGCAATTTGTCAATCAGATCTTCCATCTACTTTCAATAACGCTTCAAACTTTTTCCGTGTCGTCGGTTTGCACCATGTTCAGATATTCGTCTTTTTTAGAATTTTTTAACGCGCTTTCCTATAAGATTTCGACCACGAAGCTCTTACCCTTGCTGCCACAACTGCTGAAATTGCTGCTTTAAATTGTAACCATGTTTGAGGATGTATAATCATATATTCGGTTATACCTGACTCATTTCTTTTGAAAGTGGACTGGCTTTGTAAAAAATTATGGGGGACAATTGAATTTATGAATATAGACACGTAATTAACGCAAACTTCATATTTATCTGGGACAGTCGTTGCATAGTAGTACAAGAAAACAAGACGCTAAATTGAAAAACGCACCTCTCATTTTGAATTGAAAAGGATGAGTTATTCATATGGTATTTATATTTTTTCATTGTCATCCGCAGGGCCGGATCAACCTCTCAGGTGGCCTGGCTCCCTCATTATGTTGAGTGGGTGGCCTTTCTTCACATATCAGTGCCTTTCGTACCTAATTTTCTCTTGTAACACTTGATGTAATACAACATTAAACAATTAGAGGTACATCCTACTGTGAGTGCACCTAAACATGCAACAAACAGACCAGTCCCTAAGCCCAAATTTCTCAATGTGTTTTTTTGGATAGAAAAATGGCTGAGGTGCGTTTTCGTTTGGCTGTCTTACGATTCTTGTAATTTCAAGGCTGTTGGCCTATAGGTCCTTCGTACTCCGTTATAACTGCTCACGCGCTTTTGTTGTTTTCATCGACTATTTGAAAGCAAATAAATGGATTCAAATTGTTCCCTTTTTCTCTCAATGAAGGGCAAATTAATACTGTAAAGGGCAGTTACTAAATTTAATGAATTTATGCAACATACGAAGGTTTACGATAATGGCGCGATAGCAACTCATTGCAAAATTAGTGCACATTTGAAAAGCTTCTTTCTTAGCTATAAAAACCCACAGATGTCAGAAGAAAACCGGTTTATCTCGTGTTCTTTAGATAAATCTGAGCCATTACCACACACAGTGGATAGCAAAACAAATCATTTATTAGTTCGTACAACCGATCAAGATTATTACTTCCCAAAATAAAAGTCTCTATTCTAGGAGAATATGAATGAACAATTTTGACTGCTTCTGCCTACGCGATATGTCTAAAGACTCCTAAGACTTGTTCAAGCTGTATTACTTTATGTGATCAAATCAAGCATTATTGCCATACCGTCTTTCGAACACGCGCTGATAACAAATCCCTGATAAAATTCAAGATAACTGACTCACTCAAACAGATTGACCTTTTGACCATATATCAGAGAACAATACATACTTCCAAATTCTGATTTTTTGCAATGCAAATTTGTTTTCTGCGCTCAATACTTACAGTTCCATAATACATATTGCTGTACCAATGCTTCTAATCTATACTTATATAACAAAACAACTTATTTATAAGACTATGCTATGACAATTGCTCGTAAACTATTTAAAAAAGTATATAATTTTTACAAGGTTGATAAATATTAGTTCATAAAAGGAAGAAAATTCGGTTTATAACAGGAAATCAAACTCTATGCCTTAAATGGAGACATTCAACCCCCGCAATGAGCAAGTGCGTCGATAACTTGCTGTTTGACTTTTGGTAGTTATGGACATGGGTACATATTCGTTTATTGTTTACCAAATACCTGTAGTTAGCCATACACTGTACATTACGGGCATTACAATAATAAATTTCTTCAGTATGTAAACAAGAAGAAAAACAAAGTTAAACGAACCGCATCAGTAGCCAGGAAAATCAGGAAGTTTATTGATACGCTGAGCCCCAATAGGCAATTTCATATAAAAGTCTTTGTTTTGCATCCATGATTAATTGTGATTTATTAAAAGTAAACCTCTCACTACACCTCAGCAATCTGCAGTGAAGGCATAGCAAGACATGTTACTTAAGCTATTTTCCTCATACTCAAGTAGATATCTAAAGTTTTGTCTTGATTTACGTCATCTTTTCTATGTCTAATCGAATTTGATTAAGAAAACTTCCGTAAGGATTTACGAGATTTATTTTTACACTCTTTACATATAATTTGTATGGACGAAAGTCATAAAAACTATACGGATTCAAAGTAATAATGCGGACGGAGCCCTATGTCAGGGGCACCCACACCCACGAAATTACAACTTTCCCTTTAGCTGGAGCCAAAGTCCAAAATGAGTAAAAATGTGCGAAATATTAAAAAAGATTAAAAAAATTTCAAATCTCATCAATATACTCTTGAGTTGTATTCTTGACTTGCAATCATTCTCTTGAGATTTGCGAAACAATGTTGCTCGCCCACGCCGGCTGATGCCAACAATAACGTTAATCGTAATGTGTTACGAAACAAAACTTCAAACTTAAACACGCTTTAGTAAACGCATGTTATTCGTCTGAACCTTACACCATAGCAAATGAGTGGTTTGAAACTTTTAATCTTTTTTTAAAATTGTTTGTTCAAAGAACTTATCATCACTTACGGTAACTTAGGTACGAAAAAAGGGGAAGTACCATATATATATATATGTATATAATAATGATGCAGCACATTTCTGAATATATTTAAATAGACATGTGAACCATACCGAAAAGTTCATTTTTTCGGTTTGTTATAGATTTAAATCAGTAAATAAGTAAGCCAGCTTCCTATTTTAACACAGAGCGGTTTTTTTTTTTGAATTTCAGTAGATCAAAATATGCCAAATTTGGTTTGCATTTTTGTCACGCCATCAATATCTGACGTAATATACATACGAAATTGCAAGCATGGCATTTTGCACCATGAGAATAATAATAATGGCTGACAACCATTTGTCTTTTCGGTTTGTGTATGTCTTAATATGTCAATGATTTCAGACTTATTTCTGTTAAAATAACCTTCCATAAAATCACTTGTGTACAAAAAATGACGAAACTTATGACCTATTTCTCAAGCATCTGTGTAATTTTATAATATTAAACTTCAAAAGAAACAATGTCAAAAGCATTATTGTCATACTTGTATATATGATTCGTCGTAAATGATCTTTCCATTCACTCCATTTATGGCAATGTGGTCGATGTCACACTTCAGTATCACTATAAAAATTTAGCTTATGTAAAATTTTATGGACTGCCTTCGTTTGAGAACATTTTTCATTCTGCATGCCAATTATAATTCAGTTGTTAAAGATCTCAGTGGGAAAAATATACACCTGTACACACATATAACTTATAACTAGAAGTTCTAACGCAAGAGGATAGGAACTTCTAGTTATAAGTTATGAGTTTGCCTTCTGTCTCATAATGGTCACCATTTTGTAAACAAATAATCATTTTACAGAATTACCAGTATCGCATTTTCCCAAGGATAGTTCATTTTCCATATTATTTTCGTTCTTACTTCAGCTAAAATTTCCCGTTGATTTGCAAAAATTATCGAATTAAGCGCAGTAGCTGTTTTTCTTTTTTCACCAGAAAAAATGTTGTATTCAGTTAAAGTTTTACTGAAAGGCAAAATAAATATGCTGTACTTTGTAAGGTCTATATCATTTTTTAAACTTAAACCAGGAATAACATAAGAATTACAGAGAATTGTCCAAATTTTTTGACCAAACGGATAAAATCAATAATGTTACTATAAACTCAATGTTATTTACCTTCGGTTCTTTTAAATGAATGTTCAAAGTTTTATTGTTGTATAGCACTGTGCTTACTTTTGATTAATACAGGGCAAATCGTGTAAATTATTGAAAGCACAGCATTAGAATGTTGTCAAATCCCAGCAGCGTAAATGGATGCTGCCATTCCTCCTATGCAAAATATAAAGTCGCAGTTTTTTGCTACACTGAATGTACATCTATAATTGATTAACTTTTCAACAGGGTTTTTATGACTTAGTAGGGTGTCACACCACAGCTAGCGACCATCAGCATCAGTTATGCTCTCGTTATTCTTTGATGGAGATTGGAAAACTTTGTCTCTTCGTCATTGTGTTTATGATAAATTGCTAAATCTTCTATTGCCATATATGGTCACAAAATGTTCCAACAGAAAGATTCTGTTACAATAACTTCTTAAATGGTGAGAACACAGGAAGAAAAGAGTATTTTTGGAGCAAAATGAGAATAGACATTTTCATTTATTAACGATTTTATTTTCTCCCTGCAAATTGCCTTACATTTTACAGTTTCCTCATGAATATTTTGGTACATTCAATATCTCCTGCTGCAGGAGGTTGTCTTGGAAAGCGCACGAAAGAAAAACGTTATGGTAAATGTTAATCAAGACAGCACGGCACTGTGAGGGAAAATACTGCAAATTTAAATCTGGTGCTGCTTTGTTCATACGCAACCCATTGGGTCCCAAGCAAATCATTGCATCTCGAACAACTTCCGTTGAACACTCAACACAACAAGCAATATGTCCTAGATATAATTTTGTTACGTAAATGAGTTTCAAACAGGCAAGATAAGATAGGTGGAGGAAAATTTTTCTGTAATTTAATAACAAAATACCTAACTAAACTAAAGTTATACACCCGTGAAACCAGCTAAAATTTAAAATTGAAAATGTTCAAAAATGAAGGACATATACTCTGTGCGCTCTATTAGTAACTTAGTTTCTAAATTGGCGAATGTTAAAAATCTTTCGTCCATCAAGGTATATGCTCTGTTTTGCACCACTCTCTGGATCTATTCCTGCTCATCTCCGACCTTTCTAGTCAACAATCATCTTCATGAACAATGTATCATCTTTAATGTACTGGCGATTTTTTAAACTTTCCAATGGCATAAAAAGAGGTGATCCAGAGGCGATATTCATATCTGACTTTGGTCGCTGAAACGAGGAGCTTTGAGGATCTGAATGAAAAGCATCAATCATGTGATCACCGTTTCCTTGATCCATTAACATCATCGTGATCTTTTTTTGAAATGGCCATGTTTGAAGTGCATCGTAATCACCTAAGAATAATAATATGCAATTACATACGATCGTTAAAAGTATTTTGCACTTAAAAATGTCGACACAGTTCGGCATAGTGCTTAAGTTGAATTCCCACGTAATTTCTGAGAATTTCTAAATTTCCCTTATTAAAGTAAACGTTCTTCTCCTAAGGTTAAGTGTTCTGTCTCATATCAACGCATCTACTTATGGACGCTGTTTAATGTCAAGTGCATCTTTTCATGCTCTGATTTAAATTAAGAACGATCCACAAAATTTCTCCTAAAAACCAAAGGCGTTTAGCTTCATTCACCTTCCAACACAATTTGTTTTATTAGCAATTGTTATGTAACAATTTACGTTGCTCCTTTATACTTTTCTTTTCTACCTTAAGAACTAACTTAATGACTTGAAAGTTTATGGTTCAAATGTTGAATACTCTGTTTCAGTCAATTTGAAGATATCTAGTCTAAAATCAAAGACCACTATCTTCTGTGAAGTTAACAATCACATTGCGTTGCAGTGTTTTTTTTTGAAACAACTGGCCATGATAACTTTGATATATTCAAAGATACCATCAACTTCCAAATATAAAAAAGGTCATATAGACAAGCTGTGAATATTCTAGGCTAGTTTTTCCAAAAAAGAAGAAGATAGTTCGGGAAAAGAGCAAATGGCATAGAAAATCAACTTGAAAGGAAAATATTCGGCTTGTGCGCATGCAGCTACCCAAAAGTCAAAAGCGGTTATTTCTTAGAAAACGCCAAGTCTGGTCACAATAAGACTATCTATAATTCAAGACAGAAGGAAATAACGAGGGAGTCTTTGACTCGATCAAAAAAGGAAGTTTCCATTATGATCTGTACACAATACCAATGATGCTAGTATTTTAAGTTTATTATGTCTTGACTTTAAACATTCAAGTCCATATTCAATAAAAATAAGCATTGAATAAATTCCATTCTGTTAAAAAGTAGTTCTTCGATTGAGATTATCTCAATTCACATTCCCTGATAAATTTAATTTTAACCTTAAACATATCTTTATAATGATTGAGTTCATTCTTATTATATCGTAGCGTAATTATAGAAAGTCTACCTTAATCTTATCTTAGCTAAATCATAATGTCGAAAAAAAGAAACAGAAAAATATATACATCCACTACTTTCAAAGCATCAAAAATAAAACAAAGGAAAATGTCTATACCTTTCATGACAACAAAGAACAAAGATAAATGAGTTCCCTTTCCAAAACCATCACCATTCATATAGATCTTAGCACACATCTTGTAACCATATTGAGAACTGTAGAATGGTGGACTGTACAAGGCTGTTTTGATACCATTAATGGCGTCCTGTCTCTTTTTCTTGAAGTTATCTATTTTCCAAAGTAACGTACCATTGTAGCTGTGTATAGCCTGATTTGAACCTAGTGCTCGAGTACTGCGTTGCGCCTCCAGGTCCACAATCTTTACAGTGTTTCTCGCAAGTGATTCGTCATTTTGATCAAAACGTTCACGAAATCGTAGTATAGTCGAGGAATTATCTCTCACTTGTCGTTCTAGAGTCGCAATCCTATCACGCATCGAGGAAACTTCTGAGGACGTCTGAGGGTTACTGTCGTTACCACTGCGACTCTCGATGCTCTCAATCTTCCTTTCAAGACCTGTATATTTACCTTGTAACATTCCAAATTTTTCTGAGAGATTCGAACGAACAGCAGTGATTCGGTCACCCAAGTTTTGAACAGCAGTAGTAAACTCTGGACGTGGTACATAGTTACTTAGCTGTGTAACAAATGCCATAACATATCGTAACAAGGCGCTGACATGATGAATTAAATTGTCATTCATATGTTGACGGATCTCTTTTCGTTTTAAAGTCTGCAAGAAAGACCAAAATCACGACTGTGCTACAACACCATATGTTTCTGGAAATTTTGTTGTTTGAAAAAGTTTAATTAAAGCACTTCATGGCCTCTTACAAGTGGAAGATTGTTGCAGATTGTTACGTTGTTTTTGACATAGAATTTTGAATAAATTCAAATGTTCTTACTTTATCATAGCTGCATCCAATGGCTTGAAATTCACATTCAGCCAGCACTTCATCACAAGTCGTATTTTCATGCTGTTCAATATCCTTCCTTGGTATCTTTTCTTCACAATACTTACAAGCCACGGGATAATTTTCACACACATTTTCCAAGTGATGCTATTGGTTAAAAGGCAACAACAATTGCGTAATTAGCGTACGGTCTAACATCTTTAAAGATTTACATTGGTGGTTTCAGCTGAAAGGCGACAATTATGATGTTGGAGACAAACATATTTTGAAATATTTAAAAAGCATTTATTGTTGTGTTGATTGTCAGGATTGTTATAAATGCTAATTAAAATATTATAGAATTTCAGCAATTTTACTGGTCGAGAGCTAAGATCTATAAGACGACATTCAATCAGAATTGCCTTGTTATGGAAATGACTTCTTCTTATGACTATGAAGATGACTACCGCTAAGGTTGTCGAAACGCCAGTCAACAGCAACAAAAACAGTCCTTCTTAGGACTATACCAACCTGGACGATCTACATTTACAAACATGTATCTTTAACTGTACAAACAACGGTTATTTAACAAATGTTATCTAATTGTTAAATATTAGGCGATTCATCTCATCTCGTTAAGCTCCTACGATCCATTCTCGTATATTTTGCTTACCATATATGAAGCATACGGGACATCTTCAACACAATATTCACATTTCACATTTCGATATTCACAATCATTCTTCAAATGTTCGTCAAAGAGGGAGCGAGGTAACTGAATGCTACACTGTTTATGTATACAGCTTATGATCGCATGCTCACAAACTTGAGAATGACTCTAACGAAAAAAAAATTATTTGAGTATTTGAGTAAAAGTTTGCAATTTTTTGATAATTTGCTCAGCTCAACTCACTTTCAATTCGTCATAGTTACCAAACCAATCGCACTTGTCAGAGGGACAATGTAAAAGAATCATTTTCAACTCACGTTTTGTGAAAGCATCTGGGAAAATCTATGTTTTTAAAAATTTCAATGGTTGGTGGATGTTGGTATTTTAACTCACGCAGATGAAGCAGATTTAAGAATGATTTTTTACGCAATTACACTTAGCCAAATGATGTTATTTGTTAAAGTCTTTTCGAAGAAACTAGTAATAATATATGTGTATGGAATTTTCTTTCCACGTACTTTGTTCTTGGTTAATTTTTCTTGATCGTCGGGACATTTTGGATTTGGACCTCTAAACATTGAAGACTCATGAAATTTACGACTATTTTAATAAGTATGAAATTGAGGTTAGGTAAATAGACAATTCAAAACTTCCCCACCATTTAGCCACGATGATAAATGGCAGATTTGAAATTGTGATACAACATTTGGCTATGTGATACAACATTGGGATATGTGATACAACATGGGATATGTGATACTACAAGGGATATGTAATACAACATTGGGATATGTGATACAAAATTGGGATATGTGATACAACATTGGGATATGTGTTACAACATTGGGATATGTGATACAACATTGGGATGTGTGATACAACATTGGGATATGTGATACGACATTGGGATACGTGACACAACATTGGGATATGTGATACAACATTGGAATATGTGATACAACATTGGGATATGTGATTCAACATTGAGATATGTGATACAACATAGGCATAGGTAACACGCACTGCTTTGAGATATGTGATATTACATTACATAATATTGTGATTATAACATTCTAGCAATACCTGTTAAATGTTGTCGATCGATCAAGAATTCTACCGTAAATTATCGAATAAACGCCCGGGATGGTAAATAAATATCAGGGGCGAAACTAGAACATTAATTAAGGAGAGAATATTCATACATTGAGATCTGCCTTGCTGATTTCTTTTGAAATTATAAACGCTAACAAACCAAATAAGTCAAGCAGAGCTGAATATATGAATATTTGCTCCCCCCCCATTTTACGCTTTAGTTCCGCCGTGGGATGTGGTTTCTATTAAAGACGGGAAGATTGCTCAGAGAGGCGTCTAATACAAACTCACGTTTCAAGAAAGGCTTTTAATAGATACTAGTCGTTTATTTGATAGAGAGAGTCGCGATTATTTTATCATTGTCACACATTATTAAAACAACGTGTTAATTTTTACACGAAAATTTATCTTACCCAAGTAGAATGTCAATACAAGATTGACAAAACAAGTGTCCACACGAAGTCTGCATTGGATTGAGAAGGAGCAAACGACAATAAGTACATATAAATTTCGCATTAATTTTTTTCAGGTCTTTATCACGGATCTTTGTTCCAGGCATATTGAATGACGTCGATTCTTTCCAACAGAATAAAAAAAATCAATACGAATAATTCTTTGAATAAAGAATAATTTGTTGCTTTTTATAAAATTATAACAATTTTGTGACCACATGCATAACCTAATTGTGTTTCAGGGATAGGGAGAAGGAACAATTTTGCTGAGTAGCGCTGTATATCCTACACACAGAAAGCAACAGAGGGCGTTACAAGAAAGGCTTGCACAAGCAACTTTCTTGAGGCAATAAGGCCCGTTTATAGATTACTGTGCGAAGTACTTTCTAATGGAATCTAATATTATTTTAAGTGCAAAATCATATTAAAATTATGAATGCATTTCATTCAAAAGAAATGAAAATACGTAGCTACAAGACTTTTAATAGCTAATACTGCTTTTGAATTCGTCATAACGAATTCAATACCAAACTCATACATGCATTTCCACAGTTATGCACTATAACAAATACGATAGTCTGTATGTTCATGGAATAGCTAAATGATAAGATAAACGCAAGCCAGTCTTACCGGTAAAAATCGTATTAGGAAATGCGGAAATATGCAAGCTTTTTCACTCACTCTGTAGTCTACACGTATATTTATAAATAAATAGTGCAGCTATATAAAGGTTGTTTTTTCTACATGTAATCCACCGTATGTTTTCCAGACTAATCTGCCATATCGTAGCTAAATTTAATTCTTAAGCATCTTTCCTTGTGAGGGCACCTGCAATAAACATATGTACATCTTTAGAATTTCTGCTCTCGACACTCAAGGATAATCTTGTCTGAATACAAATCTTGTCTATATATACTTACATCCTAAAGTTTGCTCCGACAACACGAAATCACGAAAGCTATATCCAAATACGGTAAAGTGAAGAGAAAATGAAAACGAAAATGAAAGTATACATTAATCATTATTAGCAATTTTGCAAAATTGAATACAAGCAATACTAAGTAATTTTGTATTGTTTCCAAGAATTGAGTATGATAATTAAGATGCTCTTCTAAAAGGTCACCGAGGGTCACAACAAGTTAGGATTTCGACGCAAGGCCAAGTTCATTAAAACTGCAAAATCATGATAATTTCAAAACCAAAGGAAAAAAGTACTGTAAACATCGGGAAAAACCATGCTAGAACTCACGACAAAACCACGCTCATCATATGGCGGAAGTAAAACATACACAGGTTCAGTGCTGCCAGTCGTACGGGAAATCCCCTATAGTAGAGAGATTAAGTGGTTTGTAGGTGGTAGGGGAAACCTAGTTCCGAAACCTACGGGGAAAACTGTAAAATGTAGGGGTATTGTTGGGGAAAAGAAAATCTTTCAAAAATGAGTCTCATTTTTGCCCAAAATACTCTTTTCTTCCTGTGTTCTCACCATTTAAAAAGTGATTGTATGTAACAAAATTTTTCTTTTGGCACATTTTGTGACGATATATGGCAATAGAAGATCAGCAATTTAGCATAAACTCAGTGTGTCATTTGCGTCACTTGTATGCTATTAATTCGTGTATGCCACAAATTACTAACTTTGGCGTCCGAATGTTCCTAGTTTTCAATATAATCTACTTTTGTATTCATTTTTAAAAACAGATTTAAATGTTCTGTGGTGTGAACCGACGTAGGTATATAAGTGTGGGTATGTTGTTATGTAGGGAAAAGTAGGAGAAAACAAGGAAAATAGTCGTAGGGGGGGATGTAAGGGGAAAATAAAGTTTTGGTAATGTCCTCTGGCATTCCATATAGTTGCAAGGCCTTTTCTAACTATGCCTTATTGCTTTTAGTACAAAACTAAGTATATTGCTATTAACAAAGCAAGGGAATAATTGATCTCCTTTTAATTTTTTCTTCATACAACTTTTGGTTCTTTCATAAGTACAATCATTTATAGACAATTATTAACTGTCTACGATTTTCTATGGAAAACGTGTCGGCACATGCATGATGAACTGCCTATAAAGCTTGCAGAGAACAATATACTCGCCGTGAGGAGGTGAAAATCAAGTAATATAACCGTTGCACCGTTGCTTGACGGGTAACAAAATTTTGTGAAACCGTCGTGTAAACATCTACAAAGCTGAAATATTACCTTTACCCGAAGTATAAATGTATTAAATATAATTTATCACTTATAATAGCACAACAGAATTAATTCAGCCAAACTATTAGTCAATGAGCTCAGCTTCCATTGAATTCCGTGTACTTCTTGGTACTCTATCACACCCATCCATAATAGCCGAAAATCATCTGGTCATTTTTCGTGCTTAAAACTTTGTTGAATTTAAGAACGCGAGAGGTTATGTATCCAAGGCTTTTGAAGGTGAAAATAAAAAATATTTAGAGAAAATGAAAAAATATTTAAAAATATATTACAATTATTCTTCAAAAGTTGAAGGAGAACTGAGTTTGAAGTTAAGGTTATAACAACTTCTATAGGTTGCTTAGAAAGTGAAATGAAAAAATTTAAAGAAGACATACAGGAATTGTTTGATAAAAAGGAAGCTGCAGTAGGCAGTTAAGAAATGCAGAAATTATTTTTGTCGGAAAGTGAGGAAAACATTATCAGGAATGACAAGCTGAATGATTATTTGTAAACAATTAACTACTAAAGTTTGTTCGTTGATAAATATCCTCAAATATGCTGACGATAAACATCTGGCAATTAGCATATAAAATTTGTTAAGTTAATAGAACGAAAAACAGCAATAAAGAAAAGTTTACTCCATTTTTGATAACATTATCTCAATTGCAAATCTCTTTCTTGAAGGTAATATATAATCGGCCAACTGATTATATTAAACAGTGAAAATATTTAGAACAAAACGGATATGAAGTTACAACAATATTTTCAAATTGAGAAAAAATTAAGACCTTAATCATATTTTATTTATACAACATAAACTTCATTATATTTTCCACACAACGAATGATACAAGTTTCTCCTTATATTTTGGTTAAATTTTGCCTTTAAAAATGTCTAATTTGGCTCAATGTTTCATAAATTTTATCATTACAAAAAGGGGAAAAAATTAAGTGCGTAATCCCACTGCGAATATAACTGCACATTTCGAAACCTTTAAAGAAAAAAGAACAGTTGCCACTTCCAGAAAACATATTTTCAAGTTTTTCTTGAGTAGCCGGTACGAATATGCACAACATTAGTCTTGCGTTTTTGAAGCTGGCTAATGACAACGGTTTAAGTTTAACTTGTATCAATCAAGTATAAATTTAAGCAACAAATTCTTGTAATGGTATATAGATGCAACATGTTTTAATAATACCACCATATTGAGGTATGTATAACAAATTAGAGGTTTGCGTTATGTACAGTTGTTATGTACATAACACAAACCATCATTACCAAACAACAGCATTACTGTCATAAAACTCCAGTCCTCTATCAGTAATCTTGCTATATAGATGATTTGAAGCACTTTTGATTGCATGAGTAGTATTTTTAAAAACAAAGAGTAGCATTTTTAAAAACAAAAGTATAACATTCAAAGAAAGAGAAAAGTGTTGTGTCTATCAATATTGTTCTAATAAAATCCACCAGCTTTTGACAAACACATCATATGTATTATAATTTTAGGAAAAGCATTAATTTCCATTCAGAAATATTGCAATCTTATTCACTACAACACAAATTGATGATTTGAAATCAAAATTAACCAATGAAAAATTGCTTAACGTAAGCATTGATAGAAACATTTTTTATCTTTTAGTTAGAGTCAACCAAATGTTTTGCGACCATAAACGTTAACAAACGTGCGCCTCAAATCAAAAGTGAAAAAGGAATTTTTGTCCGGCATTTTGTATGTTTTCTAAAGCAGTAGTTTTATGAAAACGTCAACTATAGAAAACCTTTGAATTGTGGTGCTGAAAAATCTTGAAAGATCCGTTGTCAAAAAAAGCAATACTGAAGAAATACATTGCAATATCTCATTGTGAATGCACAGTTAACTACGGTTTGAGGAAGATACTGCAATTCAGATTACATCCTTTAGCACAGCACTTTATTGAAAAAAACCATTGCACCCTAAACCATCCATGATAACAACCCAAACCACTCAAAAGGAAATACCCCATTCGTTTCTATTTTGACAGTATTCACATTTAAACGCTCGAAATGTTTCTTCACAGGACAATATAAATACGTTAAATTGCTCTCAACATGCTGACTGAACATGCAGGCAACTTTCTAGACTTAACATGTTCAGAGCATTTGCACACCCTGCTGAGAAGTGTTGAGTGGCATTAAACGGTGTTGACTGCTGTTGAGAGAAATTTAAATCTCCTCAAACTTTCCACTCAACAACTTTTAACATTTTCTTTGTCGTGTAGTCACCAGAGCATAGCTCAGCATTATTTTGTGCGTTTGAACAGCACACTCAACAATTTTGAGCTGAAACATGTGCGCTGTGCTGCTTCTACTTTTGTGAATATGGTCTCAGAAAAGATAGAAATTGAAATTTCAGCAAATCGCTGAGCCAAGTAAGAAATTGTACGGACAGGTGTAATGGAATATTTTACTTCGTGATCTGGCGAATATGTTGAGCCATGTTAAGCGCGTTTTCGAACAATTCGCTTTAACATCACACAACACACTGCTAACTTTAAGGGTAATTTTTACCCCCCAAAATTTATAGTGCACACGCTAGACAATAATTAGTCAGCAATGGCAGATTATTAACTACGGGGCCTGTATACGCTAAGGCAAAGTTCTGGACCTTTAAGGCCAGTTTTCTTTGCTATTGCGTTTTATGTTTGTAACCCAACATGGTGGAAAATGGGGAAAATTTCATTCAAAAGTTCTAACGAAATTTCCAAATCATTGACATGGTCATTGATGAGCATTGCGCATTCTGAGAATCGCCAATTTGAACAGTAGATAGCCCTAAAGCCATTTTTACTCTGCATTCAATTGCTCGTAAGGTTTTCAAAAGCATAAATGATCTAAGTTGTACACATTTAGCTAGCCCTGAATAGCAAAAACTTCCAAATCCTAATAATGTCTAGATACAACGGGCTTCTCGAAAGCCCGGGCCTGTAGGCTTAAGCCTTCTTAGCCTACTGGATACTCCGCCCCTGAATGAGTGCATGTTCAATCATCAAGTTGAGAGGCGTTTGTAATTAACTTAAAATTTCCTTTGAATAAATGAAGTCTGTTTACACTATGTAACAGCTGGTAAATGGGAAAAAACTCTCACATCAATTTCAAATAAGTATACTTCATGTGCGTGGTATTATGCATGTCAGAATTTTGATCTCTTGCAAAACTTCCATCACAATTACAGTCAAACATGTATTAAGTTGCACTCTGTAAAGTCCCAAATTTAATCTCATGTATAGCTAATTTGTAAAAATGAGACCTCTATCAAGCAGACTCTATTAAGTGGACATTAATTTGTTCCACCAGGTGCCATCTTAATACAGGCTTAGCTGTAACAAGCTTCAAATTTCCAACCTGATTAGTCAAAGATGAGCTTGATAAACAGAGTATCATCTTTAATATACTGACGATTTTTTAAACTCTCCAATGGCATGAAGAGAGGTGATCCAGAAGCGATATTCATATCGGACTTTAGTCGTTGTAATAAAGAACTTTGATGATCTGAATGAAAAGCATCAATCATGTGACACCATTTCCTTGATCCATTAATATCATTGTGATCTTTTTTTGAAATGGCTATGTTTCTAGAGCATCGTAATCACTTAGAAAAAATAACTTAAATATAACATGTTTTCAATTAAGTTTTCTTTGTAGAATCTTGAAAAATTATTCATGAATCCACTTTAATACTCTCTACAAAACCATCAAAACAAATACACCAATAAGGCAAAAAAATTCTCTAAATAAAATAACTCTTAAAAATACCATTTATTTCATATAATCATTTAATTGTTATTCTCAAAGAAAAAAATTGACGATTGTAGTTACCTTTCATGACAACAAAAAACAAGGATAAATGAGTTCCCTTTCCAAAACCATCACCATTCATGTAGATCTTAGCACATATCTTGTAACCATATTGAGAACTATAAAATGGTAGACTATACAAGGCTGTTTTGATACCATTAATGGCGTCCTGTCTTTTCTTGCTGAAGTTATCTATTTTCCAAAGTAACGTACCATTGTAACTGTGTATGGCTTAATTTGACCCCAGTGCACGAGCACCACTCTGCGCCTCTAGATCTGCAATTCTCATCGTGTTTCGCCGAAAAGATGTTTCGGTTTGATGTAATCGCTCGCAAAACCGTTGTACAGAAAAGAAATGATGTCTCAATTTGGCTAGAAAGTTTCACTATTGTAGCTGTGTATGGTTTTATTTGACTCTTGTGTACGCACACCACGTTGACCCTTGTGTTACTTGTGTACGCACACCACGTTGACCCTTGTGTTACTTGTGTACGCACACCACGTTGACCCTTGTGTTACTTGTGTACGCACACCACGTTGACCCTTGTGTTACTTGTACGCACACCACGTTGACCCTGTGTTATTGTGTACGCACACCACGTTGACCTTGTGTTACTTGTGTACGCACCACGTTGACCTCGTGTTGTGTACGCACACCACGTTGACTCGTGTTACTTGTGTACGCACACCACGTTGACCTCGTGTTACTTGTGTACGCACACCACGTTGACCCTCGTGTTACTGTGTACGCACACCACGTTGACCCTTGTGTTACTTGTGTACGCACACCACGTTGACCCTTGTGTTACTTGTGTACGCACACCACGTTGACCCGTTACTTGTGTACGCACACCACGTTGACCCTCGTGTTACTTGTGTACGCACACCACGTTGACCCTCGTGTTACTTGTGTACGCACACCACGTTGACCCTTGTGTTACTTGTGTACGCACACCACGTTGACCCTTGTGTTACTTGTGTATGCACACCACGTTGACCCTTGTGTTACTTGTGTACGCACACCACGTTGACCCTTGTGTTACTTGTGTATGCACACCACGTTGACCCTTGTGTTACTTGTGTACGCACACCACGTTGACCCTTGTGTTACTTGTGTACGCACACTACGTTACGCTTCGAGATCCGTAATTCTCACCGTGTTTCTCGACAGTGATTGACCAATTTGATCAAAACGCTCGCGAAATCGTAGAATAGTTGAGGAATTATCTCTCACTTGTCGCTCGAGGATAGCAATTCTTTTGTGCATCATGGAAGCCTCAGTGTTATTATCATTGCTACCACCCCGATTCTCATGATTCTCAATTCTCCTTTCAAGACCTGTAAGTTTACCCACTAGCATCACAAAGTTTTCTGAAAGATTAGCACGAACAGCAGTAACTTGAACAGCCTTGTTTTAAACATGTCCACAGTTTATTACACAGCCTAGTAGTAAACTGTGTACGTGGTACGTAGTTACTTATCTGTGTAACAAATGTCATAACATATCGTAACAAGAGGCTCACATGATCAATTAGATTGTCATTCATATGTTGTCTGATCTCTCCTCCTTCTAAATTCTGTAAAAGAATAAAGACAAAGATGATGATAATGCCTTCACATTTATCTGAAAATCCCACGCTATTATACATCATTTGCTCGTAATATAAATCTAAATCTTAACCTTGATCCATGATGCATATAGCTTATGTATTAGTGATAAATCTATTTCGCTTCATACTTTGATAGTGAGTTGTTCAAAGACTGCGTCAAGATAGTTTTACTTTTTAGAATCTCTACTCTATGAACAATAATTTAATTTCTTGAGACTCAGGAATTGACGAAAATCTTTTTAATCAACACTCAATGTGCTGATTCTTACTCAGATGGCAATATTTGAATTAGGAAATATTGCTCATTATCCCAGCTACGCGTCGTGGAATCTGTATTGATTAAGTGATTTAAGTTGACTAATCCCTTGCTCTGCCGTCAAAAGGATTATGTCTTTAATTAACTTGCTGATGAAGTGATAATGTCATTCTTCCTTGTCTCCATTATAGAGGTAAATTTTGATTGTTCATATAAGCAGACGTGGCACATCGTCAGGTTTGGCGCCAAACTGATAAGTTTGAAGGCTACTATAGGTGGTTTGCATGTAACGTCAAGGCAGCCATGTTGGTAGTCAAATATAAAAGAATATTTTATTAATGCTATTGTTGGCACCAGCCATCGTAGGTGAGCGACATTATTCGGTAGTTCTCTGAAACATTGCAGCAAATACTTGTTTATTTTGAAAGGATTCAACTGGATGTATTCAATAATATACATGTTTATCCATGAATCATTTGTACGTACACATATTTACAGAAGCCTTTTGTTTGGGAAGATGTGACGAGTATTTATATGTCTTATCTAATTTATCTTTAAAACCAAATCTCATGTAAGTTTGAAATAAAATTGTGTTTTTCTAGAAATTTGTACGTCCACGGAAAAACATTAATAATGATTGTTTTAGGTGAAATACATTTACAAAACTGATGTATACTTAGAATTTTATGAGCATTTTTGTGCTACTTTGGAACAAAAACGCTTTAGTTTTTGGCACATTCGCTGCAGACATACCAAACAAATAATAACAGCAAAATACCTTCTAGTTATGGTTGGCTATGGCCTCCTTTACAAAAATATATTTGTCAAAAAGTTGTGTATACTTGGTGTTAAGCCTCATTTGTGAAAGTTTTATTTGCCAAATTAAGCGAAAAAAGACTTTATGTATTCGTAGTTTGTACAAGTTATTTTACGCTTCTGTCTATCGGCCGTGTGTTTAAAAATGCGTGGAAAGACTGGGAACTACAGGCTTCAAAATATCGACTGACGTAACCTTCCATCTATTTAGTTCAATGGTTTATGATAAGAAAGTTTATTTAATTATTATTAACATCAATAAGTTAAAAAGTATCAAATGAAATAAAAGTTTTCAGCTTAATTAACAATACTGATAAAAAGTAACAAGAAATAGCTAAACATATTCCTAGCTTAACACAACATCGTTTAATAAATTGATGTTGCTTAACATGAATATTAATTGGTGAGTATCTTTTAGTTAGCCAGTGGGAATTCAACAAACTTTCTCTAATTATAAACTTACTTATTGACCAGGTTTTTACGATCTAGAAATAGTTGTCCCATTATATTTTTATTCCGTCTATACATATAATGTTCTTCAAATTCCGCTTATCGTTGATCTTCATCCAATCAAAACACGAAATTGATTTCTAAAGAAGTAAATTATAAATCATTCTACCTAAAAGTTAAAAGTTTGATTTTAAATTTTAAAAAATTAACTGAATGTAAATTGAAGTCTAGCTAAGAATTAAGATTAAATATGATCAAAAACCTAAACTCTTTGAGTTATCGTAACCATTTCAGTCAACAATGAGCTTAATGAATAATGTATCATCTTTAATGTATCGACGATTATTTAAAATTTCCAATGGCATAAAGAGAGGTGATCCATAAGCAATATTCATATCTGACTTTGGTTGCTGAAATGAAGAACTTTGGGGATCCGAATGAAAAGCATCAATCATGTGATCACCATTTCCTTGATCCATTAATATCATTGTGATCTTTTTTCTAAATGGCCATGTTTGTAGCGCATCGTAATCACCTGGGAAGTAGAATACTTAGTTATGTTTCTTTTTAATAAAAATAGCATTCAGCCAAAACCTCAAGATCTGTTGCTGCTGTGTGACTATAAAATTGTCGATGTTGTTCAGTATATAATATGTGGGTTGAAATTCATCGCCATTTCCAAACATTTAGAAATACTCCTTACTAAATTAAATGTTAATTCTTCCAGGCTCCATGTTTTCAAGAGTTGATACCCAAAAGTTTTCTACCGAGGAAAACAAAACTGTATACGTTCAAGATAGCTCTATTCACATTCTAAATCAATTCGTTTTCATGATTGACAAGTAACATTTTACATTCCTTAATATTTTTCAGTCTTTCAAACTAGTTTTAAATTTTCTGCCTTCGCTGGTGCGTATGTATATTCTTTAGTGCGCAATATGCTCTGAATATGTTTTGAATATAAACAAAACGCCATCACCTAGCATCTATAAACTTTGCTCTCCTGTCCCATATATATATATAGAAAAAGTCATTAAAAGTCATTGAACATCTTCAAGTTCACAGATAGAGCATTTTGCAATAGCTTATTTCATTGAAAGGAAAATATTCGGCTTGTGTATGACATGCGTGGATCCAGACCTTGTCAACCGTCATATGCAGCTTAAAATTATTCGTACGCCCACAAGAAGGCAGTTATTTCATACACAACGCAGATTTTGGTTTTAAAAGCAGTTTGTATTTAAATAATTAGGATGATTTTGAAAGACTGATATCTCGTGAATAGAACTCAAAGTAAAATTCTTACATTTCTTACGTAGAATTGTCGTCTGATACTATGGAGAAACTAACGCCAGTCAAGCTTTAGTGAGTTGCACTCAAACTGAGGCAGTAGCAAATCAAGGGTTAGACAAAATAAGTTATAGCTGCTAATCTTTTAATAAGCTATCTTTATAACAATGCCACTGGTTATGAACTTACAAAGAAAAAAATTTAGTTATTGGATGAGCTGTTGTAATTTATTTTGCTTAACAAGGCATCCGCCACTGCTAAATCACAACCGTAACATCTAACTATATTCTCTGTTGCCTAAATCTTTAAGTCACAAGACATCCACACATTCATGTTGACAAGTTTATTTAAAAAGTGAAACAGAAACATCACAGGAACATATGTTTTAACAATTTCAAGGAAAATTTGTTATTCTTAGCAGGTGTATGTCTTAAATCAAAAAAAAACGATATCTGACGCAATGATTAAGCAGCCTTTTAACTCAAAATATCCTCTATAAATAAAAGAACTTTGTATAGAAAGCAAAACAGGAACATTAAGCTCACAAGTTCCTGGTAAAAGTATGCATTATGCTCTTCCCACACAGAGCTATAAGGGGAATACTTATTGCCATGCACAGGGATTCCCCTAATATTTGTGAAAGTCAAATAGAGGCAATTACACGATAATGACCACAATAACAATATCAAAGGTATAGAAAATCTGCCATTATCGTGAATTTATACTATATCTCGACTTTAAGCAATTGGGCACCGTTTTCAGTTATAATAACAAAATAACTGACATTCATAAGCAGCTATATTAACGCTAAAAAATATTCTTTCAATAAATTCCAATGATTGCTAAAATTATTAATTGATTGAAATGACTTTGTTAAATTTCTTGATGATTGCAAACATAGTATCAATTTGAGAACTTAATGCAAATAAATGAGTTAACATTTCACTCAATAATATTAAAATCTATACCTTGATTGAATCAGGCTGAGAAATGGCTCTCACAAAGCTTGCAACATATACACAAGCCAATTTTAAATCATTAAAAATTAAAAAAAACCTAAAAATGATTTTACCTTTCATTACAACAAAGAACAAAGATAAATGAGTTCCCTTTCCAAAACCATCACCATTCATATAGATCTTAGCACACATCTTGTAACCATGTTTAGAACTGTAGAATGGTGGACTGTACAAGGCTGTTTTGATACCATTAATGGCGTCCTGTCTCTTCTTGCTGAAGTTATCTATTTTCCAAAGTAACGTACCATTGTAGCTGTGTATGGCCTGATTCGACCCCAGTGCACGCGAGCCACGTTGCGCTTCAAGGTCCGTAATCTTTATCGTGTTTCTCGCGAGTGATTCGTCAATTTCGTCTAAGCTCTCACGAAATCGTAGTATATTTGAGGAATTATCTTTCACTTGTCTCTCGAGAGTCGCTATCCTTTCAGACATCGAGGAAACATCTAGATAATGGGTGTTATTAATATTGCTATTACAAGGATTCTCTAAACTTTCAATCCTCCTTTCAAGACCTGTAAGTTTACCCACTAAAATTACAAATTTTTCTGAAAGATTAGCACGAACAACAGTAACTTGATCACCCATGTTTTGAACAGCAGTAGTAAACTCTGGACGTGGTACATAGTTACTTAACTGTGTAACAAATGCTACAACATATCGTAACAGGAAGCTCACATGATCAATTAAATTGTCATTCTTATGTTGTTGGATCTCCTTTCGTTTCAGCAGCTATGAAAGAAAAACTATTATGTTTGCATACACAATCTTTTTCAAAAAACTAATATGAATACGGTTTTGACTGAATCTGTAGTTTAAAGACCGTCGCAGTGACCCTGTGCCGTTGATGACATGAATTGCAAACAGTTCAAATATTCTTACTTTAACGTAGCTGCAACCAATAGCTTTAAATTCACATTTCGTCGGCACTTCATCACAAGTTGCTTCTTCATGTTGTTCAATATCTTTCCTTGGTATCTTCTTCTGACAATATTTACAAACCACGGGTGCATTTTCACAAACATTGTCTATGTGGTCCTATATGTTAATGGGCAGGGGCGGATCTAGAGTATGTCAAATCCGTCGCGCGACTGATGTTTGAAATTCAAAAATTACCTATTCATATTAATTAAAAATTCATTAATTATTCTTACTTTATTATCGCATTTACTTCGTGATAAAAATCCAGCTTTATTTATTATTGAAAACTAATGACTAATGCAACGAATATCACCTTGGTAACCAGATCAGTTGAATTTTAATTGACCTGGAATAACCGACTGATAAGCGGGGTGGCTTGACTGGTTCGACTTATAAAGGAGTCTATGAACGCCAGAAACGCTATTTTATTGGTCAATGGCCAGATCAGTGGACAGTCTGGAATAATCTCGACCGATAATAGGGGTGGCCGGACCTATAAGGGAGTCCAATTGCTATCTTACAATTGGTTCATTTGAATTTTTGTCTTACTGTGATTGGTTTGACCGATTTCGAGTGATAGCCAACTGAACTAACATAGTCAAGCTCATTGTCTGAATTGAATGTTTGTTCGTTCATAGTAATTTTCTGAAGCATGATAGAAACTAAACTACAATCAGATGGAATTTATGGAAATCTTTTACAAATTCATATGTTGACATGAATGCTGCTTTCCAAACTGGGAATTTTTTCAAGAGGGTGAAAAATTTATGGATGAATTGTAAATGCTTGGCAAAGACGATCTCGCGAGCGACATTTCAGTCATTGATGTTCAAAAGCAAGCCAACATTGTTTTGAGTTTTATCAGCAGAAATTTACATCGAAAATCGTAAGTAAAGGACAAGTGAAGTGTATGCATGAATGCAATATATCAAAGTCAATTTATGCGAGTGTGTGATGCGATTTATGTCAATATGGCGTATGGTAAGCAGATTGATGCTTCTAAATTTTTTGTTGTCGAAGGACTTTTAGCTATGATTTCTTTAATGCTTCGGGAATCATGGCCGTTATATGGCAGCGAAATCCTACATTTCTGCAAATATATTTCAATGGACAAAAAATCTGTAGCCATAAGGTGCCATACTATTATTTACTTTATCATAAACAAATGTTTGGGGCTTTTCAGTTTATGATCATTGATCATTCAATAATTGGACAGTTATAGTACATATTGTTTAAGATTTGAGAAAACTAACATTGATTACATGAGAAGCTGTTTACTATAACCTGTGATTTTGAGTCTTATGATCCATGAAGCTTTTTATTTTGACAATTTGACTGGAATGGTATTAAACCTGAGTATTTCACATACATGAAATGTTGTCCCATGTCACATATTTTCCCCTTTTCTAACTGAACACCTCATGTAGAGATGTAAAGGTGTGTTAATCTACGGCTCATACCAGATTGCTTGCCATAAATTCCAAAGGGCTATTGATGTATGAATAGCATTTTCTATAAAGTAAAAATGTCGTCCAATGTATGCAGATAAACCTTGAAATTTGGCAAAACAGCAAAGTATTTTTCATGATCACTAGGTAATTTTTCTGATGATCAGTATAATTTCTAAACTAAATTATTTCAGATTTACATTTAAACGAGCTTTGATCATATGAAAAGATATTTATCATAACCAGTAAGCATGACACATGAACCAATTTTAACATTCATGTAATTATATAATTAAAGACATGTTGGTTACATTCTGTTTGTATTTGCAAATACAATGCTACTAGTGATTGCTATATAGCACACCTTGCATATACTTACAGAAGATAATAGTCTAGTAAAATGCCTAAGAAACATTCATGGCATTAAGCTGTCCTTAACTGCAATTTTTCACTTTGATAATTTTCTTAATCTTTGACCGAAAAAAATTTTGAGTTTTTTCTTAAAAAGTGAATTTGCTGGCTCTGATGTGGAGATGGGTAAAGGGTTACAATAAACTTACATGGTTTGAAGTCTGAGCTTTTCTATATTTATGAACTGTCACTTGTAGTACCAAATTTCTAACTTAACTTATTACATAGAGGTTTGAATGGGGGTCTCTAGGGGGTCTATGCCTGACAACTTGGTAGAAATTTTTAAAGACTATATCTGTTTTTGAATAGCATTATTGTAAAATACATTTTACGTTCCTAGACATGCTAATGAGCCATATATTTGGCATGATAATGAGCCTAAATATTTGGCAAAACATTCAAGTATTGTTCATTTCATTTTGTTTTTGAAAAATACGTAAGCAAAATGTGTTGTTTTTACTGAAAAACGATGCCCACAAAATACATCTTGTATTGCTCTAAAACGCTGAAAATGGCATTTTAGAGGTTCTGAAATTCAAAATTTCTCAGGGGAGAATTCCTCAGACCCCCCCCGGCGCGGAGTGTCTCCGACGTTTTATGACTGATTTTTGAAAAATCCTAGATCCGCCCCTGTTAATGGGGTATAAAACAACAACAATTCAGTAGGTATAATGTGCTGTCTAATAGTTTAAACATGGATGGAATGTTAACACCAAATTTCTAGATAAAATATCTGAATGGTTTAACTGTTTGCCATAAATCCCAAATCCAGATGTAAGGTAAACAGTTCAAATTGTGTGCCGCTTATCGATAATTTGAGGGGTGGGAGCTCATACGAATGCTTTAATCCGGAGAATACAATAGATTTAAAGAAACTTAATACGGCATATCATGCACATATAAATATAAGTCCCTTCAATTATTGATTGTACTGCAGCCCTTACGTAATGCTTCACATCTTGCAATGCTCTCCTTTTATCTGTGTGCAAATACTCCGCATACCTTAAGTAAAGCATACGGGACGTCTTTACCACAATATTCACATTTTACATTTCGATATTCACATTCATTCTTCAAATGTTCATTGAGGAGAGAGCGAGGTAACTGAATGTTACACTGATTGTGAACACAGCTGATGAGTGCATGCTCACAAACTTGAGAATGGTCCTAACGCAAAAGAAATTTGAATAAATAAAAATTTTACATTCTACAGATAACTTCCTTGAAAAAACTCACTTCCAAATCTTTGTAGGTACCAAACCATTTGCACTTTTCAAAAGGACAATGTGAACGAATAATTTTCAATTCACGCTTTGTGAAAGTATCAGGGAAAACCTACAAAAATATGGTAGAAATGCAACGGTTTGTATAGTAAATCTGCATAAATTCACATGAGCATGTTGGCAATGAGTTTTGTTGGTAATAACATAAGAGTAAGTTAAGTTTTTTTGTACTAAGCTTTCCAAAGCAATGATCGGTAAGGTTGTACCAAAATTTCCTATCAAAACTTTATAATATTCTGGCAGTTTAGTATAAAACATCACCTACGTCATCCTTGCTCAATTTTTCTTGATCTTCAGGACATTTTGGATTAGGATCTCTATAGATTGAACAAGCATAAAAAGTCTTAAGAAATATGATGAAAATATACCGTAACTGAGGTCATGCTAGCAGACGGAAAATACACAGACTGCTTAAATATAAATGTAAACTTTGAACTTGAAGATGTCTCTTCACTAACCAATGCAGGCATATCACTAGGATATGTCACACGCCATTGGGCTTTGTCATACTGGATACAACATTGGGTTGCATGATACAGCATGGCACAAAACGTTGCATAAAACATTGGGATATTTGAGTAAAACATAGGAATATGTGATACTATATTAATATGACTGGGTTGCTATGGTGACAAGCATTTTACTATTTCTGAAAGTTTAAGTTTACTAGAAACGTATAGCGATGTATGATATCAAACACGTTTCTCAAATTTTACTGGTAGGCTTCCATAAATTAATTTTGTTAATGTAGTAATAAGGAGCCAAACAAGCTAATTTAACATAATATCTGGTTGACTGGTTCATCGTTCTTGTCGTTGTCCGTGTTTTTATGAAGTGTTTTATAACAATTCAAATATATTTAATTTTATTATATTTTCACAAATTTTGACTTCATTGTGTGCAATCTGCCTTACTCAAGCAAAATGTCGATACAAGAATTACAAAACAAGTGTCCACACATTGTCTGTATTGGATTGATAAGAAGAAGATCACAGAAACTACATATAAACTTAGCGCTAATCTTTTCTCGATCTTTATCTTGAATATTGATTCCTGGCATCTTCGATGACGATAAATCCCTTCCTTGATATTTTGCATGACTTGAAGAATCGACTGTTGTGTTTTATGTAAACACCAAATTTCCCTTTCACCTAGAGTGTCGTCATTCAAGGAAACGAAATTCCGTTAGAGTTTAAAAAGGTTAAGTTCGAAAGGAACTTTCTGCTTGCGCTCAGTTTTAATTAGGACTGTGTTTATTTTAGACAGTTTAGACTGTTGAAAACAAAACGATCTACTGTGTAAATTTGGACTTCTCTAAAGTCATAAAGTAGTGGGTATTTCCAGTTTGATCATAAATTTCTTATTGTTTAGTTTTTTCCGGGTTGGCTGAATGTGCTTAATTTAGACAATTTAGGCTGTTGAAAACGGTAAAATCTATACTGTTTTAATGTGCAATGGTCAGAAATCAATTTGGAGGAACTCCGACTATCGTCATACAAGAAAATAAATTTATTGTTAGGTTTAAAGAAGTTAAGTTCCAAAGGAACTTTCCCAGTATTTTGTTCAGCACATCATTCATGTTTTCATGATCTCAATTCAGATCCAGTTATCAGACATCATAAACATCTGAGTATACGCTTTTCTGTACTGTCCCCCCCCTGATACGTTACTCAACTGATCAAGCCACAAGTCAACACTTCGGGGAATTCCCCAAATGCAGTAAGGGAATTTAGCACCTCTTGGTCTGAGTTGAACTACAGTATCCGTTTAGCTTTGAACAGCTGGCCTCCGTTTATCACTTCCATGGAACAAAATCCATATTCTGAAAGAACATACTTCAATATTTGCGACTGAAGACACCTTTATTGTGCAGTGGCTTATCCAGCTTTATAATTTATTAATGGTGACGATTGTTAAAAATCTGAATAGCTCTATAGAATGATTAAATTGTCATGTTCATTTTATAATTTATCAGTCCTCCGAGATCAACTGGAACGCTACATTCCGTCTGAATAAATTAGTAGACGTTTTATCTTTATATTTGGAATTAAGTAAATTGGAAGACTAGCCGCAGACATGATTAAATCAGATATAGGATATTTGAATAAGAAGTAGTTTATAATTTTGAAAATGTCAAATTTCAAGGTCCATGCAGAAACGTTTGATAATGTTATTAAAGTGGTTATATCACGAATTTTAGCCCCCCTTTTTTATGAGCTTAATTGAAAATTTGGATTATTTGAAGAACTATGACATGTCGCTGGACTTAAACAGATAAATATAAGTTGCTTAATTTTGCCTCCAAAGTCGGGTACTATTTGCGAATTTTTTACGACGCCATATTGATACTTGTGACGTAGATAGTTGAACACGTCTGTTTCCGTCAATAGACCCATTGCATATGACGTCACAATCCCAGTGACGTTACATCTGGAGGACAAGCAAACGCGACATGTAAATAACAAAGAAATATTATTGTCAAGGATGGTAAACTTTTGCGCAATTTATGGCTGTTCGAAGCGTGCTGATAGGGATAAGGAATTAAGTTCTTATCGCATACCAGCTGTGAAAACCAATGCGAGCAAAATATTGCAAGATTTACACAAGGAACGTCGTTCTTTGTGGCTTCGAAGAATTCGTCGGGCAGACATTGATGATTCTAAATGCACGTATTTACGAGTGTGTAGCCTTCATTTTGTTACTGGTAAGCCAATGAGTTGTAAAAAGCTTTGTTGTGCTCGCTTGTGTCATTTTATACCATTTGTTGTTTTGTTCACAATGGCAGGGAAACCATCGGCTTTAACGGACCAAACTAAGGGGGTGTTTACATGAATCCGGAATGAGTTTCGATCCGGAATGAACTCATTCCACTTTAAAAGAAATCCTATTGCATGTTTACATGAATCCGGAATGAGTCACAACTCGATCCGGATCGAATTCATTCCTAGTTTCATTCCGGATCGAAATTTCATTCCGGATGGAAATTTACTTTTATCTCATGTAAACGCGAATTGAGTTTCATTCTAGAATGATATTGTGATTAATGACGAAGCACGCATGTGCCATGGGTACTGTCTTCTGGCAAATTGAAGCTCGTAAGTAAATAAAGAGGCTAAATGGGTTAAAATGAGTGCGAAGAAAAACAACAATTAGTTTCATGTAAACACGGATTGACATCAAGTTTCGATCGGGATTGAAAGTCATTCCGGATTCATGTAAACACTAAACACCCCCTAATCCAGACTGTGCTCCATCTCAAAACCTTGGACATACATATGTCGAAAAAGTTGATGTCGATCGCTATGCTCGTATTTCGGAAAGAAATGAAAAACGAAAAAAAGTGAATCCGTTGAAACAGTACTGTCAGCAGTGACTCAATTGACCTTGACAACCCATCTTGTAGACGATGAACACGGAGTCATATCAGCCACATCTGCTTCATTGTCAGAATCAGAATCGAACACCAAATATTCACAAAGAGAACTGAGTTTAGATAAAATAACTGCAATGAAGAGTGCGATAAATCGCTTGACCCAAGAAAATCTTGAGCTAAAAAACAAAATAAGTGACATGACGCTTGACGAGAAATCCTTCTTAAATGATGATGAAAAAGTCCTTTTTTACACTGGTCTGCCAAATTAGAAGATCTTGTCAGCAACACTGGAGCTGGTACGCCCCTACCTTATGCATTCTCCCAAATGCTCTTTGTCACCATTTACGCAGTTGCTTTTAACAGTTATGAAACTGCGACTTAATTTAACTGGTGTAGATTTGGCTTATCGATTTGGAAACATCAACAAGGGAACTGTATCAAGAATTTTCTTACAAGTAATTGTTCTTTATAATTGATTAAGCCCTCTTATTTTATGGCCTGATAGGGAAGCCTTAGAAAGACCTTGCCCATGGATTTTAGAAAACACTGCCCTAAATGTGTTGCCATCATTGACTGCTTTGAGATTTTTTTGCATCGTGCATTAAATCCTCTTGCGAGGGCACAAACTTACTCATCCTACAAGCACCACAACACGATTAAGTACTTAAATGCTGTCACTCCCCCAGTGTACAGTTAGCTTTGTTTCCAGTGGCTGGGAGGGAGAGTCAGTGACAAACATTGGACTGAGAACAGTTGTCTCCTTGATAAGCTCTTACCTGGAAATGTAATCTTAGTTGATAAAGGCTTTGATGTCCAGGAGTCAGTTGGTTTGTACTGTGCAACAATCAAGATGCCAGCTTTTACTAAGGGGCAAAATCAGCTCAGTGGCATTGAAGTTGAACAAAGCAGACGAATTGCTAATGTGTAGATTCATGTGGAAAGAGTGATTGGAAACATTAGAAAGAAATATGCACTTCTGAGTTCAACTCAGCCAATTGATTTTGTCAATTCTAAAGAAAATGAGCCCACTACGATTGACAAAATAGTTACTGTTAGCTGTGCACTAATTAACATTTGTGATTCTGTCTTACCTTATAACTAAATAATATCTTTAAAAGATTTTGCATTCATACACTTAAAATTGTACTAATAATATTCATAAGACATTTGATTTCATTATATTTCATTTATTCAATTTTTTGGGTCTTCAGTACCATTTTCCAGTTAACTCTGGAAGGAGTCTACTCAACACAAATTTCTTTGCTGCCTCCATGTTCCTTTCAAGTAATTCGTTATTTTGCAAGATTTGTTCAACAAACAAGTTTTTCTCTGTCCACACAACAAATCACAGTATCTCAAACCTGTGCATGACAACTGAGCCATAACCTAAAAAAGTGAATTTCTATGCATTAAGCTTGTTAAAGGAATTTATGAAAACAAGTCTTTTTCTGTCCACACAACAAAATCACAGTAGCTGAAACCAGTGCATGACAACTGAGCAATAACCTAAGAATGTGAATTGCTATACATTAAGCTTGTTAAACAAAATTAGAATAATTTACAAATTTACTTACTTGAAAGTAATATGCATGATTCTTTTAAGTTGTTTTGTGCCATCACTTTTTACTTCAATGCAAAACAACCTTTCATCTGTTGAAGTTTCAATTGTCTCATCTTTATGGCAAAATGACACAATCAAAACAAAATCAACAGGTAATGTAATTAATATGTTGACCTTTCCCCCATGAAACATAGACACAATGACTAACAAACCTTTATTTCACAAATCCCATTGCCACAACATTGGCAAGAGACAAGTCCATCTTGAGAAGCACCAAGAGATCCATGGGTCAAATGAATCCAGAATCCACTGTTTGTTACTGAAACATTTTCATGGTTTGTGTTTACCCATTTCCGATATTTGTCTCTTGGCACCTCCTCATGCTGGCAACCCCATCTTGTTGAAAATTTCTTCAGCTCTGGATAGCAAATGCTTGTGATCAGACTCTTGGAAGGTGAATCTCTGTTGGTGCGACAAGCTGCTTTGAGCTATATACTCCAGATGATCCCGATGGAATTCTCCCTGCGACCTTAGAACAACGAAGTGATGGCGTAATTCCACTCGGTGAATGGTAAGTTGTTGTTTTCTGTTTGTAATATACATGAAGTTACTTTATAAACCACAATGCTCCCACGTTTCAGGTGTAATTGTCAATGCTGTCATACCGATTTGTTAGAAGGCGCATTAGAGTACAGATGCTGTAAGGAAATAGGACCAGCTTTGCAGAAAAGGACATTCGATGGCAGCATTGAGAAAATATCATGCATAACACAGCATGCCAAATTTGGGCCTTTAGTTCATGAGGCTGTCCTTGAAAATGTCGGGCCACTATTGAGAGATAGGAATGGACGTGCTTATCGCCGCCAAGCATCACAATCATTAAATATGTAAGATTGTAAATTGTATGAGAAACAATGTTATCATCAACATTGTTTCATCAACAATAATTAGTCCAACCTTTTTATTTACTTCAGGTACTTGAGAGCTGTGGCATACAGATGGTTGATGCGATGGTTTTGTGGGTCTATGGGATGGGAGAATGCTCGGCCTTTACCTGCTTGTGTTTACCACTTTATTCGGAAAGCATATCCAAGTGGTAACACAAAAGGTTACATACCATCAGAGGGGCGATGATGGAAAGGTCTTTTAACTTGTGCACTGTAGAGACTGTTGGCCTTCTTTGCTGAGTTTAGAATGGTCAGGAAATATGCCTAGATGAAACCAAACAGGAGATACATGGATGCACTATATGGTAAAGAAAATCTTTTCTTCAATGTCAGTCTGGGAAAAAAGACAAAAGAAAAATTATATGGAATTAAATCATAGCATAAATATAAAAATGGAAAATAGCAAGCCACATGAACTTATCTTATAAGGTCTTCACACTTGAGTGCACTGCATCTGCAAAGGGCATGTTGAGCATTAAACTACAATAAAAAAAATTATTCATGAAAATTAATTAGTTGCACAATTGAGTGAGATAGTCATCTTCAATCTGACAAGTATACATACCATTCAATGTTATATTAATACTGTAATCATCAGGAAAGGTGTGTATATCAGTGCCCAGATAGGGAGGCTAGAGGGTACTATCACTTGCCTAAGGTGAACCCTCAGGCTGGTGGTGGGAAGGAGGTGCCTTACTTCTCCATTCCAGACAGGCTCCAAGCAATGTCTGACCACTGCCCTATCATCTACCAACTTCAATTTATTCTTTTTCAGTGGAGCATTGACCTCGAGGATGTCCTTTCATTGGAGCTTTGCATTTAGTACATTTGCGAGTACTTTTATTCCCAGCGCTATTTAATATTTGATCCGCATCATCTGTTAGGTCTTGTCACTGCTGTCTTTGCTGTTCCACTAAGGAAAAAATGCAGATCATTACATCCTAAAATAATTGTAAACAATACCATTATCCCATACTTACAGCACGGATAAAGTGCATGACTGACATGCTTGTTCCTCGCAACATATTTTTTTATTGCCTCAGCCTTGGATCGTTTGGTGGGAAACTGGCTGCACAAAGGTTCAGGTGCTTTTCCTCTATATCTTTCCATTATAGTTGAAAGTTCTTGTTTATTAGACATGAAAAGAACATTCTTTACTTGTTCAACATATTCTACAAATTGATATGAAAAATAATTTGTTACTGATGCTTCAATTCTCATATTCTACAGCGATGGCTTATGGGAAGTATGTCGAATAATCTACAAAACTTATATCGAATTTATATGACAAAAGAAAAATTAACATAAACAAGCGTAAACTTACTTGTCTGCGCTTTCGATCGGTTATTTCGTCCTGTAATGGTTCAGGAATCCCAGCCACGTCAATGGTTGGGATAGTATCTTTCTTCAATCTTCTTTTGAGCTTGACTTGCACGCTCAAATTAAGGTCAAAACAAGAATCTTCAAAATGCGCAGAACACAGACACGAGGTAGAGGAAGCCTCAAAACCCGGTCTATGTTTACGCACAAAATTTACCCGTTTTCTATGTCTTTGCGGCTCTGTTTCTTTTTTAGGAAACAGATGCATCGACATTCCTTCGGTTTTTGAATCATTGGCGCAACTAATTTGATTAGGTCCGCCAGCAACACAGCGTTTTCCTCCGCGTTTCTTATTAAGATTAATAGTAGAATACGCCATGTTGATATATGTGTTCAACTTTCTACGTCACAAGTCATTAGCATACCGATCAAAAAGTTCGCAAAAAAATGCTGAAAATCGTGACTTTGAACCTCCGTAAAATCACTTTCACCAATCCAATTTCAATTATAATTGCAGATTTAAAATCACAAGGTCTTTCAATTTAGCTAATAAAAAAGGGGGGCTAAAATTCGTGATATAACCACTTTAAGTCTGTGTCGTGTGTGTGGTGAGTAATAAAATTGGGGTAATGGCTAGGTGGGCTGGGTACGGAAGCCACACCATGAGTTGAGAAGAAACTATTTTTGAGCAAAAAAATGGCAGAACTTTTGAAGTGCGTTGGATGACGATCTCACATATTTTACAAAAATTCAAACTTTATTTTCTACTTTAAAAGTGTCGTCAAAGTGCTGTAAATGACAATGTACAGGCTAAGAAAATGAAAAATGTCCTAAAAGTGTACCCCCGGACAACCTTATGTCTTTTAGCAACCAAACAACTTCGAAATCGGTGACAACAGGTTTTGAAAGGATGTGTGTTAATTCGGCTAATAATCTAAAACACAAAATGTACATGCGACGGTTGACCATAAATTACTTCATTGAATTAATGGCTCTTGAATACATTAGAAATCGTGAGTAATATCCTATCTACGACAGTATTCAGTTTTTATGTGCTGTTATTTGTTGTTTGCTGTGGTCGTACTATACGTATCATGTGAAAGCGTTCCGTTTGCCGCCATAATTTTTGTCCTGAAGATAGCTAATATTTGGCAGATTTTTGAATGGGGTAAAATCAAAAGCAGATGCGTGGGGGACGGTGTGATATTTTAAAGTTTCATTTATATTTTATTAAGTTAAATCTATACACAATTTACTTGGACACTTACGATTGATCATTAATACCAAAAACACAAACAAAAACACATAGGCTGCATTTCTTCAAATATAAGTTTATTGAGAAGAAATAAAATACACGAAAAATTAGTTACAATGTTATCTTCAAAACGAATTTATAAGCCTATAAGAAAGCTCGGTTTGCAATTGAACTACACAAGCATTTGATACAACCACGTTACATCTTTATCGTTTTCAAGAAATCTCCAATTTTCCTTGAAAATCACAATTTCCGAAAGACATCACAGTTCTATATACACATAACAATGATTTGAAATCAAGATAAAAAATAAAATGCACAAAAAAATTAGTTACAATGTTATCTTTAAAACGAATTTATAAGCCTTAAAAAGAGGTCAACCTAAAGAAAGATATCGTTGGCCAGAAAAATCAATCACATTAATATATCGGTTTGCAATTGAACTACATAAGCATTTGATACAACCACGTTACATCTTTATCGTTTTCAAGAAATCTCCAATTTTCCTTGAAAATCACAATTTCCGAAAGACATCACAATCCTATATACACATAACAATGATTTGAAATCAAGATAAAAAATAATAATAAATTGTTTAACATAGGCATTGATAAAAAAGCCCTTACTACTTTTTATGAAAATATGTTAATTGTCCTGCAAATAGAAAAAACGTCAAAAAAGTGCCAATTGTTGGATAAAATGGATAAAGTGAACAAACGGTCGTTAATCTCCTTCAGTCATGAGCTGCTTGAACATCTGTCTAACAGAGAAGAATTGATTGGGGGTTTATAGAAAAAATTCACATTTTCGTATTCCAGGAAATGGGTTGAAACCATTGTATTGAAAAAACAAATGAGGAGTACAAATGTGTAAGGATATCAGGTCAAGGCAAAACACTATTAGATTACTATCTATTGTGGTAGCACTGTGCTATAACAACCGCAATCTTTTTCCAATACCTCAATTGGAGTATCTCATTCTTTTGAAGCAAGTTTTTCTTGAGAAAGTTTTTACTGTCAAGAAATAATTGAATTTGAAGAAAACATTTCTAAAACAAATAATAAACAAATGTGCTTTAAAAATGAAGACTTGTTTCGTCAATGATCAGCTTGATGAACAGTGTATCATCTTTAATATATTGACGATTTTTTAAACTTTCCAATGGCATGAAGAGTGAAGATCCAGAAGCAATATTCATATCAGACTTTGGTCTCTGAAACGAGGAACTTTGAGGATCTGAATGAAAAGCATCAATCATGTGACCTTCATTACCTTGATCCATTAACATCATTGTGATCTTTTTTTGAAATGGCCATGTTTGAAGTGCATCGTAATCACCTAGGAATAATAATATAGATGACCGCTGTTGTTTTTCAACTCTTTTTATACATTGCCATAATTTCAAAAACTAATCGAGAAATTTCACGAGTATTTTAGAAACCTTAAACTCACGTATAGTAAACAATTTAACTGTAATGATTTACAGTGTCAGATCACCGAACTCGAGAATAAAAATTCAAGAAATTCCTGGGTGAATATCCATGTTAAAACCAAGTAATGATTTGCCTTTGTCAAATAAAGAAAGTGCATGGTAAAATGATAATTAAATGTTTTAATTACGATGCATTTTATGTATCAATTTTCAAAGCGGTAAAACTTTAAATATTAATGTACCTTTCATGACAATAAAGAACAAGGATAAATGAGTTCCCTTTCCAAAACCATCACCATTCATATAGATCTTACCACACATCTTATAACCATATTGAGAACTGTAGAACGGTGGACTGTACAAAGCCGTTTTGATACCATTAATGGCGTCCTGTCTCTTTCTATTGAAGTTGTCTATTTTCCAAAGTAACGTACCGTTGAAACTGTGTATTACCTGATTTGATACAGAAGCATGCGCAGCAATTTGCTGCTCGAGGTACGCTATCTTCATCACGTTTCGTGCTAATAATTCATCAGCCTGATTCAAACGCTCAGAAAGTCGAAGTATAGTAGAGGAATTATCTCTTACTTGTCGCTCCATGGTCGTGATTCCTTCGTTCATTGAGGAAACATCTACAGACAATTGGACGTGGTTACTATCGTTGCCAACACGACCTGTAAGCTTACTTACTAGCAGGGAAATCTTCTCTGAAAGATTGGCAAGAACAGCACTGATTCGGTCAGCCATGTTTTTAACCGCAGCGGTAAACTCTGGACCTGGTATCAACCTTGTAAGAAATGCTCTAACATTACGTAACATGGCGCTCGAGTGAACAATTAGACAACCATTCATATGTTGCCGGACGTTATCTTGGTTTACAGTCTGTGAAAAAATAACAAAAAGACATTATTTAATATAATACTTTAAAAATATAACTAATATGACTAATCTTTCAAGACATTGAAATACATATATATAAGGAATATACAGGCAAAATTCGGTTTCTCAGCCGCTACATATCTTCCAATAGACATAAACCTTATATTCGTCAAACCTGCACCATCATCTAATAGCATAACATATTGCATAATTGAGTTAGCAAATTATAAATGTCACAGCTGCTTGTATATGACTAGTGATAAGCTGCCATGATACATTGAATTTCATACTGCTAAAGTTGGTGTCGGTTGATTGTATTTGATTTCAAAGGGGCTGTTGTAAGGCAAAAATTTGGAGTAATATAGTGGCGGTGACACATCCCTAAAGCCTGTACAACGACTTTTTTACTAAAATATTGTTTGCAATCACCATCGGTGCGCTAAAGAGTATATCCGCATCAAGGCTTTCAACAATTAGAGCGTCCAAATTTAAATGCAAGTATATACAATCATGGAATAAGGTGGTTTACATATATGTCCAAACGCTGAGATGGGTTACACAATGAACGTACGAAGAGTGATTTGGCTTATTTTTCTTTCATTCTCTTTTGCATTGCATGTCTTGACCATCATGATTAGTTTTTGCACCTTGTCTTATGCCATGACTGGTGACTGATCGTTACAAAAGTGGAATTGATTAAGAGTAGACTTTTTGATATGGTGAAACTATAGTACACGAAAAAAATGCTCAGGTTTTGTCTAGTAGTTTTGAAAAGTAATGATTGTCATCCAAGCCAAAGATTGTGTTACTTAATAGACAGTAACGGATGCAAAGTGTAAGTAAAGCAAGAGAATAATCCAATAGTTATTTAACATACGATTATTTTTTGTTGTGCACAAACTTACATCTAATGTTTTTGCTCTTTGTACCAATTATACTATTTTCTATTGATGAGAATGCATGCCTGTGCATGTGTATATTTCTTCTTTTTCATCGCAATCCTGATTGTGCAGTTCAACCTCAAATTTTATGATAATAATGTTACAAATAAGATGTTGTCTTCTAAAATTGTTAAGCATAAAAAAAAATTATTGACATAAAAATGTGTACAGTCCAAATATACTTACTTCATCATAGCTACATCCAATGGCTTGAAATTCATAATTAGTCGTCCCTTCATCACAAGTCGTACTTTCATGTTGTTCAATATCTTTCCTTGGTATCTTTTTCTTACAATACTTACAAACCACGGGAGAATTTTCACACATGTGGTCCTATATGTCAAAATAAGGTACAAGGCAACGAAAATTTAGTTGCTGGATTAAAATTATGGTAACGTTATTTCACTGATTCGAAAGATGGTGAAAGAGAGCAGCAGCAAAATTATGGCAGGGAAACAGAAAATTTGTGTATTGAGATATAATATGTGTTTGAGACAAATGTTCGATTGTTATAAGAAATATATTTTGCGATAAATATCGCTATATATTTCAGCTCAGGTTTTTCATCTTATCTCAAAGTATTAATCCCTTTGATCGCTAATATTCCACGTATCTTAAGCGTACCAAAAGCAACAGCAGTTGCACAGTGCACGCAGGTGATGAGCACATGCTTATAAACTTGAGAATGACCCTGCATAAAAGAAACTGTAAAGTTAGTTAAAGGTTTTGATAGAACTTCCTGAAGACAACTCACTTCCAATTCTTCGTAGGGGCCAAACCATTTGCACTCTTCAGAAGGACAATGCAACAAAAAGCTTTTCAATTCTCGTTTTCGGAAAGCATCTGGGTTAATCTATAAAAGATTTATACAATTTCAAAAGGTCATTAAACAAACAGTTCATCACTCTATGATTAATGTCTGAAGAATGTGTTTTTTTTGAAATGACATGATACTGTATTGATACTATCAACGATTCATAAAGCTGTATATTGAAGTTTCTTGTCTAAACTAAGGAATACTTCCACATACTCTGTTCTTGTTCAGTTTTTCTTGATCTTCAGGACATTTTGGATCAGGACTTCTACAGATTGAATGTATAGGAAAACTTTCAACAATGTATACAGTGATACAATGGGCACCGGTAAGAAAAACATGTCCAATCTGTGGTTTCAGCTTAGATAAACTACATTTAGATTTAAATATCTTCAAGCATTGGACAAATTTATAATATGTGTCACCACCGAATGATCCAACTTTTACATACATATTTATAATAATTGGAAAAACTAGACTATAGTGATATGACTGATATCACATTGCTATTTGTTGTCAACTAAAACTATAAGTAAATTAGCAGAAATAGAATTTCTTTTCTAATGATGAATCATGTCTCTTTCATGCAATGGCCTCCACGTTTCTATATCGGATATGCTATTTCACATTTGAAAGAGAGGAAAAAAAAATGCTCGGCATTCATATGTATTAGCAGCAAAGTGACAAAATATCTTTATGTCGTGAAGAAAAACATTAATAAAAGTAAGATCAAACTTTGTTGAACTTATCGCGTTTAGCTACTTACATATCTCGGGTTAATTATGTTCACTAGCAAATCAGTTCTTAAAAGCTTTTGTTTGTATTATGATACTGTTGACAAAAGAACCTAGAGCAAGTAATAAGTACTGCCCTTTTTCAACACGTGATTTTGTAAAGAAAAAGTTATTATAAAAGTACTTTAGGAGTAGTAATTCTATATGATTGGAGTGAATTTTTTTATTTGTAATTTAAAAAACATCTGGATGATGTCTATAATATTATGTCTTATAGAATGAATCAAATATTTCCTTACCGAAAAAGAATGTCGATACAAGATTGACAAAACAAATGTCCACACGAGGTTTGCATAGGATTGACAAGGAGAAGACAACAGTACGTACAAATGAGGTACGGCTGGATTTTTTTCCTGTCTACATCACGGATTTTGATCCCAGGCATCTTGAATGAGGGTATTTCTTTTCACGAATAGAATCTAAAATTTGATAAAAAAAAAACTATTCAAATAAAATCTAAAAATACACGACAATTTGACAAAAAGCACTGGAACAGAGGTAAGTAATCATTTTAGTGATTTTACACAAACGTTTCAGCAATTTCACTCAAACACATGCTCAAAAAACTCGCTGTGTATGTCTCTTTTTTGATCGGATAATTTTCAAACAATACGGTGGCAAAATATGCAAAAAGCTCATTTTGCAATAAAATCTATTATGCTTCATTCACTTGATCAACCATGCCGGATTTACAATGCTTCATTCTCTTGCTCCACTATGCCGGGTTTATATTGCTTCATTCTCTTGACCCACTATGCCGGATTAATAATACAATGCAACTGGAATTTGTACCAATCTTTCATAAACATCATTGCAGATGAAATTTTGGTAGCAGTAGTAGGATTCTGTAATATTTCTACATTTTTTAAGAAGAAGCATCATGATATAATCTCCAGTTTGTTTCAAAACAATGCAGGTCGACCTTGTACCATCTCAATTTTCTGCGATTATAAAGCCAAGAAGACAAACGTTATAGGATTACATATATTTCTCAGTTGTTCTGTCCCTTACTATACTTTATACATAAATGCGTTATCCATTGTAATATACATATCAGTCCGAGGGTCTCCATTTTAGTACTTTTTTGTCCTGGATTGAGGATCGGCACATTGGCCATGTTGATCGTTATGGTAATTTTACTCAAAAACAGTTGAGATTGCTTAATTCATTTAAATGAAGTGCATAAATAGAAACTCTTGTACCGGTTTGCAATTTACTTATTGTATATCATTAGATTTTCTACTCTTCATACTCAATTCATAACTATATCTGATGTGACTACAAATCTTACATAATTACACCTATGTATAGTATGGATGTATTCAGAAATTAACTTTTAACTAACTCGTATATTTACAATACGCGGAAGTGAGGCAAATATATAGGTTGTCAGCACTTTCGCTATGAAGGAATGATGGAAATTTTCAAATGAGTGAAATAGAAGAGTTGCTGTACACAAATAATACAAAGCATTTGAGAATATGCACACGAAAGTTCTCTAGCATGGAAAAGCAAGGATGTCCCAACACTAAGCACATGGGGTGTATACATGGGTGCGTGTAAAATATAGCAACTCAAAAAATTGGAAAAAATTGAAAAACGTAAACAAGAGTTGTTAGCAAAAAATACCAAACTTTTGACCTGCACGTGACCTGATACCTGACTACATGGGATTTTCCCTTTGAAATATGCAAACTACGTGTACATGTTTCATGCCAGCCTGTTAAAGGTTGTGGTTGTGTAACAATTTTTTAGTTTCTTTCAATAACATTTCATACTTCCCTGTTGATTATCAACCGATCGAAACTAATTTAAATCTTACATTTCATATTTTTGAAAACAAGCGAAATACTACATCCAAACTACGTACCGATTAACGCATTCGATCGATGTTGTAATGGAAGCAAGCAATATCAAAAAAAAGAAAGTATTAAAACCTGAAACATATATTTATGTGCGCTTGACCTTTAAAATTTCAACTTTTCGTTGGAATGCAACGTTTAGGTAAAGCTAAATTAATAATGTTTGATATTTCTGACTGGGGGGATTTATAGCTATAGGCTACAAAAATACTATACTACAAATCATACTTTATATTATTGTTAAAAACTCACCAAAAATTAACACGAACATGACTATTGAATAGCGACAATATATGGAGAAACAAAATTTCTGTGACGTAGTTTAGATGTAAACATACAACATGAATTGTGAGGGAATAACGCTCAACTAAAATCCCGTCGCTTACGCAAACGTTACATGACTATTATTAAAAAATTTTGAATACTTACGTAAATATTTAGGAGTACAAATAGTCGCTCTCGCATACAGTTTAAAGTTGCCGTGTTAAACTCGGCTCTTTAAAACGATCAAAAAATTGGGGGAAATCCCTAATGCTTAAGGGGAAGTCCCGAATAAAATGGCACGTGATCCAATTTCAAACAATATATATTGTTTCCTAAATATTGCATACCATAGAAGCCCATGCAAAAGTCATATAAACGTGAAATTAAACAAATTCTATTTCGTCACTGTTCTACGTCACTAGGAGGTCATGTGAGATAGAGCGCGCGATATCAAGATCAGTTCGAGCGTAGCTTTCACAGCGTTATCAGTTACAAAAATTTTTTTTCCACACTATATTACATAAAATCGTTTTATTAAAGTCTGTAAATACATCCTTTTTTTGCATGAGGAGGTATCACATGATCATCTTCAGTTTGAGTCAATACAAAATGATGTTCCAATCAACATCAGTATCCTATGAATTTTTCCCTTTAACTCTAATGGATCAACTTATCTTTGTCAAAAGCTCTTTTATTTTTAAACGTAAAAAAATGTTTTACTGAGTTTAACAAATTGCTATCAAAGTTTATTTCTAGTTCTTAATTTTCTAATCAAGTCTTACGCCGAGCAACAAATTAAGAGGTTTTTTCTCGGCATTAAGTATTAGAAGGATTTTTTTAAAAAGTCCACACTGTTCAAGTTTTTCTATTTCCCTTCCAATCACAGGACTCTCGCACTGCGATTAGCTAGTTTAGCGTACTTATGGGTCAGATTTATAATTGTGGTTATCATGAATCAATAAAATATAAAATTTTTCAAAATAACAATTGTGGAACTGGTGGATGGGTCTCTTTTACGCTACATTTAATTAGCAATTTCATTTTTATTTATTTAATTGTACTTACAGAACATTGAAACGGTAGGTCATCACAGACTCTTTATTTATGTATGGAGTTTTTCAGATAAAACTTACAGTAATATATATTGCAAATAAATGGACATCATTTTATGATCTTGCTATATCAAAGCTGCATGTTAAATTACATTTACAATACAATATAACATAATATCAACACAATTGTATTATAAATTCACAAGGATATTCCATCATCGTGGATTTATGATACAATAAAAAAATACAATGAACATTTTTAAAAATTACCAAAGTATAAAACTGAATAGACAAAAATCATTTCCCCGAGTAAAAAATAATAATAAATTGGCAGGTAGTTACGAAAAATAGCAATAATTGCTTTGCATGATTTCATCAAAGTTCGGGAGCCGCATTTTGTGCTTCCATATCGTCTACCTCGTATTCCAAACGCTCGGTATTCCATTGTATAGCAGATGTATTAGCTCTCACTTCACGCTCTAAACTTTCAATTCTCCTTTCTAGGCCTGTAATTTTTCCAACTAAAATCACAAATTTGTCCCAAAGATTGGCACGAACAGCTGTGATTCGGTCGCCCAAGTTTTGAACAGCAGTAGTAAGCTCTGGACGCGGTACATAATTACTTAACTGTGTAACAAAGGCCATAACATATCGTAACAAGGCGCTCACGGGATTAATTTGACTCATATTTTGACGGGTCTCCTTTTGTTTTAAAGTCTGCGAAAAAAAGAAAAGATAATTGCAAAGCATTATTTTCCACAAAATAGCGTTACTTGCAACTATTTTCGGTTATCCTAATCTAAATATGATGAAGAACAAATTTTGTTTCCTCTAAGCACTGAAATCATTAAATTAATAAGAATGCACAAGCGTGCCCGTTTTCAAACAGAGAACCTATACAAATCAAAAAAATCCAAAAAACCAAAAAAAAAACATAATTTCATTTCTATACTCAAAATATTGGTATCGGTGGTGCTTATCTTTGTTTTGAAGTTCTATATTTTGGCAATAATAGGTAGTAAAAACCCATGGGGGATATGTAAAGAAATTACGCCCAGGTGGCTAAATACGGTGACTAAAACACCGTACTCAGAGCTTACATAATCTAAAATTGGTGACTTTCAAAAGAACAGATAAATCATTAAAAAAGCTTTTCCTTTTTTTTGGTAAAAAATTTGCTATGCATTAATTTTTTATGATCATTCTTGTCAGAGGGGTGCTAAAGCTCACTCCCCCCCATTTCAAAAAAATGCCATGAAGCACAAAATTAGTCATGTTACCTTACCAAAACGACTTATGTAATGTGTAAGTGTAAATAAGGCTATTTCAGTTGAAATTGGGATAATTGAATGTTTTATTTCATGTTTTTCCATTTCTTATGTCATGGTGGTTCATATTGACACAGCAAATTTCGTACGTCTGAGAAGTAAAAACCATAACAGCAAATAATCTATAAAATTATCCTAAGACCCATAAAATATCGCATTCTTTATAAGATTTTGATTACCGACAATGTTTGAAAACAGAAATAAGAACAGAAGTTAAGTCTAAATGTCCAAATGTGACGCAAGATTTAGAAGTAAAATGGCCTTCAATATGTTTTGTTTGTAGCATGAGAAATACAACATCTTTAGTAAAAGATTCGTTAGGTTGGTAGCAGTTCTCGCCTTAATTTGTCAAAACTCACTCTACCATCACACTTATGAAAGTATCCCAACTGCGTGCAATTAAAGTTAGGATAAACACACACGACTTACACGAGGCTAATTGAGAACAAAGCATTTACTTGTGTAACGGATAATTATTTTTACTTACTTTCTATTCCCCAAGCAAAAACATGTCATATGTTTAATATAACGGGGATAAATAAATGAAAGACAAGAAGTCTATCCTGACGATATGATCCACTGAAAATGTCCAACTTTTCAACTGTAAATTTTTTCAATTCTTAATTTTATAAAAATTAAGCGTAAGCAAATTTTGAAACACTTAAAGCCAGTCAGTGTTGCCAGATGAAATTTTAAAATTTCATGCTCGCCTGCGTCAAAAGTTCACAAAAATGGCAAAAGGTTCATTTTACATCTCATTTTTAAGATCGGAAGTTAACGGATTAACTCGGGAATTTTCGGAAAACCTCGGAAATTTTCGAAAACTCTCGGAAGTATTCGTTTTGAAAGAACTGTCGAGCTATGAAGATTTTCTTTCCATTGAACTATGATTTATCTATACATTCTTTATAAAAATGACGAAAATACAAAAATGCATAATATATAGAAAAGTTCACAAAAGTTCACAAACTTTTAATTATCATGAAATGTTTATGAACAGAGCAAAAAGCTCATAAATCTGTGATTTATCGCTCCAGTTGTTATACAGTTCACTGGCACAAACCAATAAACCAGGGACTGCGGAGTAACATATAAAGAGGCTAAGTCTTCAATTCTACTATAGTGTCTTAAAAAACACTTTTAAAGAACAATTTCAGCTCAGTCTAAATATCTTTATTGCAAAAAGTGGGGAACTTCAGCCCCTCCTGTTCTGGCGTCCCTGTGAACAACGCCACGACAAACGACACACAACGGCGAACTCTTCGGAAAAGATAATTTTTACAGCTGAAACTTAACTACATTGAGTTCGTTGTAACTTACAGCGTTCATGGAAGAAAAAACCTACTGAAAATCACACTGTTTGCTGAAAAGACAGTATAATCAGGAAATATGACGAAAAATACTTAGCCAAAAAATTTTCTTTCATTTTCTTTTCATTTTCTTGCATTTTTTTTCATTTTTTCATTTTTCCTCTCTTCATTTTTCTTTTCCCTTTTTTTTCATTTTCTCTTTTTATCTGAAACAGTGTTCGACAGTGTTCGTCATTCTTTGTCATTTAACTGGATTTAAAAATCTGTTGCTTCGTTCTTATTTTCAAGCAAACGCAAGGAAAAAAAAATGAAAGTCCAGTTTCAAACAAAGTGTGGAGTCAAACTTGCAATCATGCATTTTTAAAATTGAAAAGATTTTGTCATTTTGACTTTGATAGTGCTTGAAGTATAAATGGTTGTCATATCGATAGAAATGATTGAATATCTTTAAACACTTTAACATATATTAAAAAAATGACAGATCTATGATGTATGACAAAAATTAATAATACCAAAAAGTTGTGTTTGTCCTATATTTAAATTTTGTCAAATGAAAATTTATACCAACAAATCGTTTCAGTTTATTAGAAAATTTTTTATAGAACTTGATTGGATAACTTTACAAACAATACACTGGCAAGACATGCAAAAAGTTAATTTTTCTAATATAATTCACAATGCTTTTGCCGTCTTGTTCCGCCATGTTGATTTTTCAATTAATGCAAACCCCAACTGTGTTACACAGCTATAGTTTGAAGACCTACGCAAACATCAACAGCCGTAAAATTACTGATATAGAGAAGACATGTTGTTCATTTGTTAGATTGCCATAGATTGGTCAAAGAATGGCATATATTTTCGAAAAAGATCGGCCTTGGCGGTAGGTTATTTTATTTTAAAACTACACATCTTACGAACGCTTAGAATACAAAAATATAATAAAAATAAACGCTATTCATGAATTGTAAACATTTCGAGAGTTTCACATGACAACTGTAAGACATGATCATTTTAAATCTTTAACGCTCTGAATTTTCGCGTTTTTCATTCAAAAAATGCCATAAAAAAGATTTCTAAGAAATAAGCTCTTGCTCTGTCACAGTGTTATCCCGTAAAATATGTTTCACCTTGGAAGAAAGCGTCTACAATATATTATTGGCAAAAGAACCATGTCTTTTACCAGCAACCTACTCCTTCCTTTAGTAAGTTAGTATAATAATATAATAACATAAATAGTAATCGTTTGAATAGTTTGCGAAAATCAAACTCCATGGAGATTCGTACGATGATGTAGATAAACAATGTTCTTACCATCGAAGGTATCTAAAACTATACAATTTCTATGTGCGAAATATTCTTTATTTCTGTCTTATGACGTTTAAATTCTATCGAGCAGTAATGTTTGAAAACTACACAATCTAGAAACTTCGCATGAACAATGAAAATACCATTGAGTCGATTGTTTACTAATATGCATTTTATAAACTTGAGACTGTTTAGTGTAGGTTGTATTCAATATGTTTACAATACTTAATAATAACACTGCCAATATTTTTGCTCATCTTCAAATACATTTTCCCCAGAAGCAACAGATTTCATGGGGGTAACATAAACCACTGTTATATCACTTATAGCAAAGAATAGAGATCACAAACTCTCGTCAGAGCATTGAAATTTTTGTCTCCAAAACGCCATGTTGAGAGGTCTCGTTCAACGTGGCATCATATCGACATTTATAGAGAAATATCGGTTTTTCGTATTTATTGTTCCTACTATGGCGCTTTAACATTTAGAAATGCATAATGCCTTATGCGAGACATTTTCTTTACATTTTTTTGTGTTATATACTATTGATAACTTGGGTGTATAACTTTTTATGTACAATATCTGTATCAATTGCTTTAACATCGAATAACTGAATAAGGGTCCAAAACTTCTTGTTCTTGAACTACTTAGATGTTTGGTAAAAAATAATTAATGAAAAATACAATATAAGCCTTAAGAATTTTATTTTTACCACAATATAATAGTACTTCTAAGTGAAATTTCCCAGAGGCTTTCTCTCAATATGGCAGTGACACCGGAAGTCAAATGTATTTGATGGACAAAACACACGTGTCTCAAATAGATTGGATAACGCATCAAATTGTAAAAATTGAAACCGGAAGTAAATTTTAGCGAATCGAATTTGGGAAACCACCTTTCTATGGATTTGTATTACAGAATCGCAGTTTTTCAAATATTTTGCCTTTTACGCGTTTCTGATAGGATCAATTTTTTTATCGCAACTATAGAATGTGGAAAATATTTTGAACGAAAAGCTTGGGTTAATTCCACTTCACAACGCTGTGAAACTTGGTGTGAACAATTTTGATAATGCGGAAGTTTGTTCTAAGTTTAAGGCGGATGACTCTTAACAGAAAATCGATTCCAAATACAGAGTTAATGATCAGGTTTTACAACATTGTAAAATCGAAATATTTTTCCACATCCTTCAAAATTGTGCTATCATTTTATATTTTCATTGTAATTTTATTTCCATTTTAACTGTAATAAATTCGAAATATCACTATATCTTATTTTGTGCTTTCTTTAATCGTTAATTATGAGCTAAAGATGGAAATTATTTTGGGAATTTGTTTCGTGTTACGTATATAAATCTCAAAACGACAGTGAACGTTTTAAAACAGTTCATCTACACAACCAGTGATGTTATAATGCATAATTGTTGTTGCAAATTTATAAATATCCTTCCTTTTTGTGACATCTTTCTAAAGAAATACTAATGAAGTATTTTATATAATTAACACTTTACAACGAGTGAAGCTCTGTCCATTTGATGTAACTTATCAGCAAATATTCTTGATTATTCCATATCTCATTATGCAATGTGACGTCACTAGTTGTGCAAAACAGTCATTTCAAAACTTCGACATCTTAAGAAATACGAAGTCTACTGTCATGTTCTCTTCAATAAAAATGTTCTCTTCAATAGAAATGTCAATTTAAATAAGCAAAAGTTTCGTTTTACTAGAACTTTGAAATACAACTATGATCAACATGACATTGTCGTGAGTGTAGTGAGCCACAAATACAATTTCTTTTTATCTCTTTACGCAAATCTCAGTCTGTTAAACACTCTATAACCTAACTGATTTTAGTCGTATGTTTCCACTTGTTTGATATAATTTTATTTTACTCTGTTTTTCTAACATAATATTTTAATGATATACTAACCTTTGAGAAAGTCTTTATCTGTTGCCAAACATTTAAACTTTAGACTTTCGCTTCATTGGAATCTGAAAAATTAAAAACAGAAACTGAGCAATATTACCGTAGTCAGCTTGCTACTTCCGAATTAAGTGGCTTTATAGTGGCTACTATCAGGGGAGCGCTTAGTTTCGAGTTGTTGTCTTCAGCATCGGTTGACTCTAAATGCACTCTTTATAAAACGGTATTTTTTTTATTTGTTTGAACTTGTAAAGTTGCCATAGTTGACACAAATGCACAAATAAACAATTTCACCGTCAGCTACTTTGCATCGTAAAATATATTTCTTAGTTTAAATAGAAAGTTTGAAAGTAGTGTAAAGTACTCCTTCTTCCATCTAACAATAAGCGTTACTAGCTCAACTTCATGTTTCCATTATTGCGCCTGGTATTTTCAAAAATAAATCTCACCTAAAAAGTAGCACAAAAAATAAACCCTCACCCTCTGTAATAACTCTGATAGTTATAAGTCTACGTTTATTTAGCTATCTCTCAGCTTACACGTTCTTGCTCTACATGTGCTAACATAATAATGAAGTCATGCCTCAGTGCATGTTAATTATATATGACATAACGGAAGTTTATAGTTAATTATGTGCATATATTACATCCCTCTTTTCTTTAATTGAAAATAGTTTAAGTTTAAGTGTTCAGGTGCTATAGATAACACGTTTATATTTCAAGTCTTGTAAATTGGATTTGGGTTGATTCGTCTACCATTTTGACTTGTTTTCACTTGGTGATTTGTATCAGTTTGTGTAGGATTTGAGACGTTGTCTTTTTCTTTACTAGCTTCTTGTTGTTGTGGTGTTAGGACTTGGGCACCGTCAATATCCGTGGTGTTGTAATCAGATATTTCTTCATTTGTCTTTCTTAGATGTCTGCGATTCCGTCTGCATTCTGTCCCGTTTTCCCCTTTTACTATGTAGCTTCTGGGTGCTTCATGTTTTCGTGTTACCGTTCCGCGAGTCCATGGTGCTGCAGGATCTTTACGAAATCGAACAATATCTCCTTCTTCAAGTGGTGCCAAAGACTTGGCTGTGCGGTCATAGTGTTTTCTTTGCTGTTCTTGCTGTTGTTGACGTGCTGCTTTAAACGTAGTTCGGTTGATGAGCTTTGGATTAAGTTTTCTTTGAGAGGTGGGAATGGTTGATCGAAGTCGTCTGCTCATTAGTGCTTGCGCCGGAGTTACACCGTCAATAGGGGTATTACGATAATCTAACAACGCGAGGTATGGATCTTCGCCGTTAGCTTTGCATTTCTTTAGAATATTCTTCATTGTTTGGACTGTCTTCTCATGTAATCCACCAGACTGTGGATATCTCGGACTTATGGTGTTGTGGCAAAAATTATAGTCTTTTGCAAACTGTCTGTATTCTTCCGACGAGTATTGTGGGCCATTGTCGGACACTACAGTTTCTGGGATTCCATGACGACTGAATATGGACTTTGTCATGTTAATAACTGTTTGTGCTTTCGTGTCTCGAAGTTCAGCCACTTCGGGATACCGGCTATAATAATCAACAACTATTAGATGTGGTTTTCCATTACAATCAAAAAGGTCAGAGCCAATTTTTTGCCAGGGACGACTGGGAATATCGTGTGGATGGAGTGGCTCTCGTTGATTGGCATTTGCGTAGTACTGACATGTTGAGCAGTTTGACACTACTTCTTCTATTTGTGCGTTCATACCTGGCCAGAATATGCTCTCTCTAGCCAGTCTCTTGGTCTTCTCAGTACCTTGATGTGATTGATGCAGTTTCTGGAGTGTTTCAGCTTGCAATGTTGGTGGAATCAGGATGTTGTGGCTCTTGTAGATAAGACCATCTTCCGTTGTCAGTTCTTCACGGTCTGGATAATAAGGTTTTAACTCAGTTGGTATCAATATCTTATGAGGCGGCCATCCGTCTTGTATCTGTTGTACCAAGAGTTGCATAGTCTTGTCTTTGCGGATTTCATCTTTGATGGCTTGAAGTTTCCGGTCTGTGACGTAAGACTTTGATGACATCAGATGGATAAATCTTTCTGACGCGATGTCTTCTTCAAATTGTTCATGTATAATCTCGGGTGGAAATGCACGCGAGAGCGCATCAGCTATGTACATTTCGCTTCCTTTCTTGTACACCAGATTTATATCGTAGGATTGCAGCTGCATCAACATTTTCTGGAGTCGACTGGGTGCTTGAGATAGTGGTTTTTTGAGTATCATTTCCAGGGGTTTATGGTCGCTTTCAACGGTTATGGTTTTACCGTAGACATATTGATGGAAGCGTTTGCAGCCAAAGACGACAGCTAGCAGCTCAATCTGCGCGTAACGTCGTTGTGTGTCATTCATGGCTTTTGATGCGTACGCTACTGGACCCTGGTCTTGAATTAAAGCAGCTCCAAGGCCATTCTGTGAAGCGTCGACCTGGAGTATCACTGGTTTTGCTACATCGTAATAACGGAGAGTATTAGGATGAGTTAGTAAATGTTGTAGATCTTGAAATGCTTTCTCATGTGTTTCATGCCAGTGGAATTCAATGTTCTTCTTTATAAGTTCTCTCAGTGGAGCGGTGACGTCCGAAACATTTGGTGCAAACTTGGCGATGAAATTAACCATGCCCAACAACCGTTGGACGTCCTGCTTGTTTTCTGGTTTGGGGTAGTTCTTGATTGCTTCAACCTTGCTCTCATCAGGTTTGACACCATACGCTGTTAACGTTTCTCCAAGGTATGTTATCTCGGTTTGCCGAAACTGGCACTTATCCTTGCTTAGTGTCATATTGACGTCTGCTACACGATTGAGAACACGCTCCAGGTTGCGATCGTGTTCCTCCAGTGTCCGTCCCCAGATTAGTATATCGTCGATATCTGTTTCGCATCCCTTTAGATGCTGAAACTTCTCGTGTACTGTTTTATGGAACACCTCTTGTGCGAACACTACTCCAAAGGGTATTACAGTAAAACGATATCGACCAAATGGCGTATTAAACGTCGTCAGGTAAGAGCTCTCCTCGTCAAGAGGCATTTGCCAAAATCCCGAGTTTGCATTCAGTTTGCTGAAGAATTTGGCATTGGTCAAACGGCTGGTAATCTCTTGCTGGGTGGGAAGCTGGTAATGTTCTCTGAGGAAAGCTTTGTTGAGGTCACGTGGATCGATGCAAATGCGTAACTTTCCAGAGCGTTTTTCATTAACTACCATCGAGTTGACCCATGCTGTTGGCTCATTCACTTTCTTAATTATTCCTTTGGATTCCATATCCGTTAGCTCGTTGTGGACACGTTCTCTCAGTGCTGAAGGTATCTTACGAGGAGGATGAACGACAGGTGTTGCATTAGGCTTGATCTTGATATGATAAGGATCTGATATGCGTCCTAATCCGTCAAAGCATTTTGAGTATTTCTCAAATATTTGTTCTCTGGAAAGTCCTGTCAGTGAACTTATATGTGTAGTCCCGTCGTTCTGTTTACTGCGCAATTGATCTACATTGTGGAATGTTACGAGCTTCATACTTTTGCAGTTGGCGCATCCAAGCAATGATTTACCATTTTCAACCACTTGAAACTCGAGTACTTGCGTTGTTCCTTTGTATTGGCATTTTAAATAGCATTTCCCTATGACTGGAATATTGTGGCCTCCGAAAGCAGTCAATTTTGCTGTGCTGAGCTTCGGGTTTACTAAAACGTTGCCGCTTTGGAATAATAGTTTCATAATCTTTCTTACTCAGAACGTTTGTTTCTGCCCCAGAGTCAAGTTTCACTCGGATTGTCTTGTTGTTTATTTTTAGATATGCGTGTTCCTCATCACTGTCATTTGTGACAGCTTTCTTTACCATATCTATTCCGTGCGCTGAAGAGTCGCTTTCATAATCGACGTCGTGTATCGATTTCTTGTTGTTTTTTGTTTGTGATCGGCAGTACTTAGCGAAGTGTCCCAATTTCTGACAATTACATTTTTTTCCATATGCCGGACATGATTTCGGCTCGTGAATTCGACCGCAATTGCCGCATTTCTTTGGAGATCTTCCGTTTTCCGGTTTGTTGTTTTTGCTTTTTTGGTTGTGAAATTTCCCTTTATAACCATGTTTTAGCTGATCATTCCCCAATGTGTCGACATTGGCAGAATTCTGGTCGTTTAGAGATTTCATTTGCTCGCGAGATACTTCAGACGCTCGACATATATCTACAGCTTTCGGCAGTGTTAAATCCGACTCTCGAAGTAAGCGTTCTTTGATATTTTGGTTTCGTATTCCACATACTATTCTATCGCGAATAAGCCCGTCATGAAGTGCTTCAAACTCACATGTTGCGGCGAGAGTGCGTAGGACAGTCACATACTGGTCGATGCTTTCGTTGTCTTCTTGATTTCGTATGTTGAATTTATGTCTTTCATACGTTATGTTCTTTCTTGGGTTGCAGTAGGTTTTAAACGCGGATTTTAACTCATTCGTTGTTCTCAACCACGTTATTTCTCCCTCAGCATTGGTCTCTGTTTCTGGCGTTGCGAATGTTAAGGTTTTATATACTTCTCTGCCCCTTTCTCCTACACACAAAAGAAAGTAGGAACATCTTTCCTCTTCAGAGCGTCCTTTAAGTTCGGTCTTCTCGAACAGCGTCCAGTGCTCCTCAAACTTACGAAAGTTTTCGCTAACGTTCCCGTCTAATTTCAGAGGTTTGGGGGCTGCCCATTGAAGGTTACCTGATGCCATACTAATTGCTTTTTATGGTATCCCGCTTCTGACACCATGTAATAACTCTGATAGTTATAAGTCTACGTTTATTTAGCTATCTCTCAGCTTACACGTTCTTGCTCTACATGTGCTAACATAATAATGAAGTCATGCCTCAGTGAATGTTAATTATATATGACATAACGGAAATTTATAGTTAATTATGTGCATATATTACACCCTCTATCCTCCCCTTTCAGTAAAATGAAAAAATCACGGGTCAATCCCGCGATGAAATCAACAAATGCTAATTAAGATTTATTTTTTGTTACAAGCTTTACTCGTTTAAAATTTACGACTAAATGATAACTTGATTAATGTTGAAATTTCCGATAAAATTAACGTCATGTTTAAACTAATACCACAGAACAACGACTATACAGAATGGTTACTTAGGTGTACAAAGTGTCCTCATGTCGTCCATTATTCCAGCAATATGATTAGGATTTCTCACTTGTTTCTAACCGTTAAAATTACATGACGTCAATACTTAATAATTTAAATATATTTTGACTTAAGAAATGACTTTGGATCATTTTAAAGGTTTGGAAAAAGTCAAAAACCTTAATCATCTGGCTGGAATAATGGCGGCACGACATGCGCGAGGACGAAAACATCAAAGGTTCCGACACGAGGGACTCTTCTGTATATTCTTATTCTGTGCTATCATGTCTAAATTATTATGAAGCATGTGTTGCGTAATTTATTTTGCGCCAGCAATTTTGCGTGAAAATTTGTTATAGAATAGCTTCTTTTTGGACATTCTCCGTTCCATTAATTCCATAGTTTAAAGGTAGTAAAAAAACCCGGGGGGCTAAGTAGAGAAAATACACCCAGGTGGCTAAAATCTTTATGATGTTGTTCTGATCGTGAAAACACCGTACTCAGAGTTTACATAATCCAAAATTGGCGACTTGCAAAACAACAGATAAAAACATTGAAAAAGCTTTTCCTATTTTTTTTGGTAATAAATTTGCTATGCATTAAATTTTTTATGATCAATCTTGTCAGAGGGGTGCTAAAGCTCACCCCCAGGTCAGTTGACATCCCTACACTCATTTGGTTCACCCCTGATTTCATGTTCAACTGTGCTAAATATTGTTTAACATATAATGCTCATATTTTGGATACATTTTTATTAACTAGTTTAACATAGAAATCAAATATATTTTAAACTTAATAATTTATTTATTTGTAACATTAAAAAAACGACTGCTCTATTCTGCGACAATTACTGCTGTCCTTCAAATTGAGAGCAAAGAAGTCAGTTATACTAAATGGATAAACTATGAACAGTATTTGCCACTCTCAATCAAATTAACTGCAAATTTACTAGCAAATCAAAAATATTAAACATTGTCCATCCCATATTTAGATGTAAAACTGTAAATTACACATTTTTATTGTCAAGTATATAACCAATAGATATTTTTGCAAAATGCTCATTATTTGATATTAAAAATCACAGTCGAGAGAAGAACATGAGAGTATATCAGAGCAAAATGTTTAGCAAAGTCTCAGCAACATGTCTTAAAAATAAAAACTAATTCTTCACTAAATATTTCACTCTAGCTCGAAGAGAAAACTAAAAAAATCTCAATGGGAATTTAAAGGGAAACATAACTCCACCTCAAACTAAATTATCATCATATTGCAATAAGTTTTGACAATTAACATGCACTAGACATCAATATCATTAAAAAAAATGGGATGAAGCACAACATTGGTCATGTTACCTTACCGGAGCATGAGAAATACAACATCTTTAGTAAAAGGTTCGTTAGGTTAGTAGCAGTTTTCGCCTTGACTTGTCAAAACCCACTCTAGCATCTCACTTATGAAAGTATCCCAACTGTGTGCGATTAAAGTTAGGATAAACACACACGATTTACACGAGGCTAATTGAGAACAAAGACATTCACTTGTTTAACGGATTTTCATTCTTACTTACTTTCTATCCCCCAAACAAAACATGTCGTATGTTTAATACAACGGGAATAAATAAATGAAAGACAAGAACTCTATCCTGACAATATGATCCACTGAAATTGTTCAACTTTCCAACTGTAAATTTTTTCAATTCTTTATTTCACAAAAATTAAGCGTAAGCAAATATCAAAATATTTAAAGACCAGTGAACCGTAATAACAACTGGAACGATAAGTCAGGGGGGAATTGAAGCCAGAAGATGGCAGCCATGCAGGTCGCTCGTTAGGTTAGTAGCAGTTTTCGCCTTAATTTGTCAAAAATCAATCTAGCATCTCACTTATGAAAGATCCCAACTGTGTGCAATTAAAGTTAGAATAAACACACACGATTTACACGACGCTAATTGAGAACAAAGACATTTACTTGTTTAACCGATTTTTTATTCTTACTTAGTTTCTATTCCCCAAGCAAAAACATGTCATATGTCTAATATAACAGGGATAAATAAATGAAAGACAAGAAGTCTATCCTGACAATATGATCCACTGAAAATGTTCAACTTTCCAACTGTAAATTTTTTCAATTTTCTATTTTACAAAAATTAAGCGTAAGCAAATTTCAAAATACTTAAAGCCAGTCAGTGTTGCCAGATGAAGTTTTAAAATTTCATGCTCGCCTGCATCAAAGTTCACTAAAATGGCAAAAAGTTCATATTACATCTAATTTTTAAGATCGGAAGATAACGGATTAACTCGAGAATATTCGGAAAACCTCGGTAAAATTATCCTAAGACCCATAAAATATCACATTCTTTATAAGATTTTGATTACTGACAATGTTTGAAAACAGAAATAAGAACAGAAGTTAAGTCTAAATGTCCACTTGTGACGCAAGATTTAGAACTAATATGGCCTTAAATATGTTTTGTTTGTAGCATGAGAAATACAACATCTTTAGTAAAAGATTCGTTAGGTTAGTAGCAGTTCTCGCCTTAATTTGTCAAAACTCACTCTACCATCTCACTTATGAAAGTATCCCAACTGCGTGCAATTAAAGTTAGGATAAACACACACAACTTACACGAGGCTAATTGAGAATAAAGACATTTACAAGTTTAACGGATTATTATTTTTACTTACTTTCTATTCGCCAAGCAAAAACATGTCATATGTTTAATATAACGGGGATAAATAAATGAAAGACAAGAAGTCTATCCTGACGATATGATCCACTGAAAGTGTTCAACTTTCCAACTGTAAATTTTTTCAATTCCTCAATTTACAAAAATTACGTGTAAGCAAAACTTGAGAGTACTTAAAGCCATTGAACTGTAATAACAACTGGAGTGAAAAGTCAGGGGGGGAGTTAAACCAGATGACGGCTGCCATACAGGTCGCTCCAGTCCTTTTGTAAGCTAAATGGAATTTTTATATTTATAAAATTTTGAAAAGTAAACTTTGCGTTACTTTTTCTAAATACTATTTAATTTGAAGAATATTGGTAAGACTGAGCCCTAGTCTTTTGCGCGGTTTCTACGTCAAAACGCCACAAAAGATAAGTTTTTAAATGCAAAAGCACAAACCCAGTGAACTGTAATATAAGCTGTAACGATAACTCTTATAGTTTTGTCCTGTGATTGGTTGAAGCCAAACATTCAGCTAAATTTTAATGAGCTCCCCCCGATATAATGTGTGTTTTGATTGGTTTCTTCGCGACTGTCGTTTGTTTTCACTTCTTGGCAGTTAAAAAATTATTTATTGTTGTTTTTTTGACAGATTTGTGCTTTAAAATTGAATTTACTTTACTTAGTGTATGCTACAGCTAATACTAGCTATGAATAATGACGGACTAAATGCCATAAAATACATAGAAATATTTCAATATTTAAGGCATTTTATAAAACTGTGTGATTCACGTCCTTTTACATTTTAAAAATGTTCCAGTGATATATTTTATTTGATGACCTACAATTTTCCTTGTTCATTTATTGTTTTCTTTTTACAATACATACCAAGGTTACCGGCTCGTCTTATGAATGTGTTTTTTTTCTTTTCTCACTTTTTCTGCTTTACACAGACAGCACAAGAGCTATGTGTTATGTATTTAAAATAAAACCTTGGTTTTATGCATTTACATTATTAAAAAAAGGTTTTTAAAACTCTTTTTGCGAGGATCTTGAACTTTTCTTAATGACACTGAGCTGTATACATATTTGTATTGTAAATGTTTCATGGCATGAAAAATGCATATTTCTCTTTTGCAAATGGCTCACTATTTACCAAAAATTGTAGGTTTGTGTATTTAACATGGAAGTACGAAAGTTTTATGGTTTGAACGTTTGGCTATGTCTGAACTTTCAAAAACTCAGAAAAATCAACTAAAAATCGAGCGGCCATTTTCTGATTTTGGACTTTGGTTTCAAATTTTTTAGCAATACTATAAATTTCGGCCATTTTTTCCAACAACCTGTAGATTTGACCAATATTCTTCAAATTTAATAGAATTTAGAAAAATTAACGCAAAATCTACTTTTAAAATTTTATAAATATAAAAATTCCATTTAGTTTACAAAAGGACTGGAGCGACCTGCATGGCTGCCATCTTCTGGCTTCAATTTCCCCCCTGATGATCATTCCAGTTGTTATTGCACTTCACTGGCACAAACCAATAAACCAGGGTCGGCGGAGCAACATATAAAGAGGCTAAGTCTTTAATTTTACTATAGTGTCTTAAAAAACACTTTTAAAAAACAACTTCAGCTCAGTATAAATATCTTTATTGCAACAAGTGGGGGAGTTCAGCCCCTCGGGTTCCGTTGTCCCTGTGAACAACGCCACGACAAACGGCACACAACGGCGAACTCTTGGCAAAAGATCATTTTTACAGCTGAAACTTAACTACATTGAGTTCGTTGTAACTTACAGCGTTTATGGAAGAAAAAACCAACTGAAAATCACACTGTTTGCTGAAAAGACAGTATAATAAGAAAATATGACAAAAAAATACTTTCATTCTCTTTACATTTTTTTCATTTTTTTCATTTTTCTTCTATTCATTTTTTCCCTCTTTTTTTCATTTTCTCTTTTTATCTCAAACAGAGTCCGACAGTGTTAGTCATTCTTTGTCATTTCACTGGATTTAAAAATTTTGTTTTTAATTTCAAGCAAATGCAAGAAAAAAAACACGAAAGTCCAGTTTCAAACAAAGTATGGATTTAAACTTGCAATTATGCATTTTTAAGAATGAAAAGATTCTGTCATTTTGACTTTGATAGTGCTTAAAATATAAATGGTTGTCATGTCGATATAAATGATTGAATATCTTTAAACAATTTAACATATATTAAAAAAATGACAGATCTATGATGTATGACAAAAATGTATAATACCTAAAAGTTGTGTTTGTCCTATATGTAAATTTTGTCAAATGAAAATTTATACCAACAAATCGTTTTAGTTTATTAGAAATTTTATGCTATAGAGCTGTGGATAAACAAGAAATAAAATGAATATTTTTTTGGTAAAAAATAAATTTTTACTTGTTCACTCTTGATCGTCAGACTAGTCAAATATTATCAACTGAAGTTAAATTAAAGCTTAAAAATGGGGACTCAACGATTAGAAAAATACAAATAGTTTATGAACGCGCGAGAAACTAAGCCGGCAAGGAATTACGACACAGATTACAAATGATGGCGACAAAAGATTTTTTCTGGTTCCTTTTTTTGTCTTCAGTTATCATTCCAATTGAGTTCAAAGTGTACCAGATGTGTAGCCTGCAAACCCGCACAAAATGCCAAACTCCTTTTTAGCCCAAAAACTAAAAACATTCCGAAAAATAGCTATTGAAAGTTAGGGTGTTACGAGGCCCACTCACGCTTTGGGCCTTTCTCCCACCACCCATGGATAGTTTTAGTTTAGCTGAAACCTCTGGCAAGCAACAAGGCAAATTGCCTCTTTCCTGCCTCCTCTCCCCTCTAAAACTTTCCTTCCCAAATTTGCGTCAAAAATTTCTTTGAAAATATTTAATTGAAGTCAAATTACACATTTACAAATTTTTTGCTTTACACAAGGATGGATAATTGACATAATTGATAATTGATAAATGGATAATTTACACAAAGATGGATAATTTAGTGGGCCATATTCATATATATATGCTTTATGTTATTGAGTTTCTTTTGAAATAAATTGTGATTACAGATTATACATCATTATATCTTATAAAATACAAAAATAAAAAGCGTGCGCTGCTTGGTCTTTAGCACAACGTTTGCACTGCAAACCGCTCTGAGCTCAATCAACGAAATCAATTAATCAATCACGAATACATGTTACAGGAAAAACTACAACGTTTATGATTTAAATTTGTGTTTCGCATTATTGTTATTTCATAAAAGAATATTATCATCGACCTTATTATCGGCCTCCTGTCGTCCCTAGCTGAAATGCCCTTAAATAGATTTAATATATCCTGTGTCACAAAAAAAAACGAATAATAAAAAATCGTAAAAACATTTAAAAAACGTGTAATAGGAACACTGCTGAAAATATGTATCCTGAGACTTCAAGTCCGTCTACATCAAACGGTAAAATTTTAGAGGGTCAGTTTTTTCCATTTATAAAGTTTTTGGATGTCAATTTTCAATAAGCTGTAAAGTTTTAGGGTAAGAGTCAATTCTTTTTTCAACTGCAAAGTTTTGAAGTGTCAGGTGTTTTTGTAAAGTTTTTGGATGTCAGTTTTCAATTAACTGTAAACTACGGCATATTTGAATATTTTCTTTCTTAAAATTGAAAGCCATCATGAATTTTGTGCTCCAATTTCACAATGCGATCAGTAGCGTGTGCAAGATTTTCAGTAGCAAACAAGAAGAAAAAAGTATTTAAATACACGTATTGTTCTAAAATAGACAGCACACGCATGATATCTTACATATTAGACAAACGAATCAGTGTTTAATGTTGTAATTATGTCGTGTATGTTACTGCCGTCATCGAAGTAATTTTTACTTTGGGTGTATGAAAATCCCGACTGTTTGTTTTAAAGATGTTGTGAACACATGTTGCTACCTCAAGTAAGGTGTTTTTAACGGTGGCACAAGTTGTGTTACACAAGCTTAACTATCTAAAGCGTTTTTTATTTGGCAATGAGACAGAGTTGGCTGAGTAAGCCTATGAAAATTTAATGTTCATCATGCGTCGTTTTTGCAGTTGTTCACTTGAAGAAAATGTAAACATTTTGATGTGCGATAAGAATTGAGCACTCAATAACAAAAGATCACTGTTTTTTCCTCCAAAGAATCCAAATTAGCGCAGTTTTAAAATCATATAATTAAATTTAATTATTTTACATTGATATTTTGGTCTAATGCGACTTTTACAGGATATCACATAATGCAGGGGTGGGCAACATACGGCCCGGGGCCGAGTCCGGCCCCTGAAGGAATTTTGACTGGCCCGCCGACTGTATCCGACCACCGAATATTGAATATTATTATTGTAATAATCCGGCCCACCAATAGCTTCATTTTCCTAAATCTGGCCCGCCGACTGGAGAATTTGCCCACCCCTGACATAATGTATATGATCGCTTTTCTCGATTAAATACAAATTTTAAATAATTAAGAATAAACCTGAAATTGATTAGAGAAATAAGCTCGTAATTTTTGAAATAGATTCAAAGTTTTTTCTGTATGCTTTAATTTCGTACGCCCCTCTTGGAAATCCGCAAAGGATGCTAAAGAAAAAGTTTATTATATTTGGTACGCGACAACAACTAAAGAAACTGCCAGATGATCTGTCTATTCAGTTTCTGGGAGTCTCTCACACCATCCAAATCAGTAAAGGATCTTGGCGTAACTTTGGATCGAGAACTTACCTTTGATGAGCATATAAATAATGTGGTAAAATGCTACATGTAGTTACTCATTATGCCAGATCTCCATGCAGAGTTAGCCATTTGTTCAATAAAGAACACATTGAAGTTATTCTCAACTCACTAGTCTTCAGCAAATTATAGTTTATTTCCACTGTGTTGTCAAACACAAATAAGAGAAATGTTGCTAAGTTACAGCAAGTACAGAACTTTGCTCCTAGAATTATGGACAATAAGAAGAAATTGGAACATATAACCCCAACGTTGAAATCCCTTAAATGGCTCTCAGTATCTGATAAGTTGGTATTAAATAACGCTGTCATGAATTATAAAAATATAGTCGGTGAAGCAACGTCCTATTTTTGTTCCAAGACAACAAACATGTGTGAGCAAACACATCAATATAATACAAGATTTCACTCATCCGGCAAGATAAAACAACAACTTTGTAGAACATCCACAAGTCAACGATCCTTTTTAGTTAGAGCTATAGATCTGTGGAACTATAGTATTGAAAACAATATCCATAAAACAAATTTGTTCATTTTTAATAACAACTTTTTAGATTTTTAAACTAGTTTTTAAACTTGTAATAGTTCACTGAAAAGCCCTTTCAGTACTACTACTGCTTCTGTTAAAGTAAAGGTTTCCCATTGATCTATCTACGTACGAAAATAGTTTGTTTATAACAATATAAAGATCCAACAATGTAAATTTTCCTAATGCTATCTATGAAAAGTTATAATATTGGATATTATTGTACAGCTATTTTTGTAAAAATTTTATGCTAAAAAATTTGCCATTTTTTTAAATACCCCATAAAAAGATTATAAACAAAGATCTCTCAATCGCAAATAGCCTAACTATCCAAAAGCCTAGACTTCCACTGTAGATGGTAGAGTACTTAATGTACCTAAAAAGGCAATCGAATGTTTTTGTTGCCACGAAAAAGCGCTTGAATACGATGAGTAGGAGGCTTTGCTAGGCGAAACGGAAACTCGAGGAGTAAATTGCTTGACGTGTGTTGAATAATAAAGTGTGTTGAAGATAGACGTGTGTCGGCATCTTGAAGAAAACTGGCCCCTGTCTGATGAGGATCTATTGATAGATGATTCCTCGTACTTTATTTGATGAAGAAATTTTTTTGTACACCCTGTTTCGTACGCATCCTCTGCAAAATGGAGTGAGCAAATTCTGCTGTTCGCCAATGGCTCGAATGATCTCCTTTTGCAAAAATCAATCAATAGTTTTCTTCTCTTTTGCTGTGCTTCTGATTTTCGATGAGGGAACCGAAAGAAATGAATATCATTCTCCTTTTTTTTGAAGTCGCTGTTGGAACCGTACAACGGGCAATACATGTTTAAAAAGTAATCTAAACTGAAATATACCTTTCTAATTATGGGCAACATTTCCTTGTACATCAGCTTTTATAGCCAATGTATCGTGACAATAAATCCGTGCTGTGTGTTCGTAAAAGATATCTTTGGTGTTCATGTCATCAATCTAACAAGCATATTACGGTATTTTTCTTCTGATGTTATCACGAAAGACCGTAAATTCAAAGTCTTAGACAGACGCTCTTTGATGTTCTTTGTAGAAATGTTGTCTCCAATGTGGCTCGACAGTTTCACTACTGTAGCTGTGTATGGCTTTATTTGACTCTTGTGTACGCACACTACGTTGCGCTTCGAGATCCGTAATTCTCACCGTGTTTCTCGACAGTGACTGACCAATTTGATCAAAACGCTCGCGAAATCGTAGAATAGTTGAGGAATTATCCCTCACTTGTCGCTCGAGGATAGCAATTCTCTCGTGCATCATGGAAACCTCAGTGTTATTATCATTGCTACCACCCCGATTCTCATGATTCTCAATTCTCCTTTCAAGACCTGTAAGTTTACCCACTAACATCACAAAGTTTTCTGAAAGATTAGCACGAACAGCAGTAACTTGAACAGCCTTATTTTGAACACGTCCACAGTTTATTACACAGCCTAGTAGTAAACTGTGTACGTAGTACGTAGTTACTTATCTGTGTAACAAATGTCATAACATATCGTAACAAGAGGCTCACATGATCAATTAGATTGTCATTCATATGTTATCTGATCTCTCCTCCTTCTAAAGTCTGTGAAAGAATAAAGACAAAGATGATGATAATGCCTTCACATTCATCTAAAAATCCCACGCTATTATACATCATTTGCTCGTAATATAAATCTAAATCTTAACTTTGATCCATGATGTATATAGCTTATGTATTAGTGATAAATCTATTTCTCTTCACACTTTGATAGTGAGTTGTTCAAAGACTGCGTCAAGATAGTTTTACTTTCTAGAATCTCTACTCTATCTGATTGTATGAACAATAATTTAATTTCTTGAGACTCAGGAATTGACGAAAATCTTTTTAATCAACACTCAATGTGCTGATTCTTACTCAGATGGCAATTTTTGAGTTAGGAAATATTGCTCATTATCCCAGCTACGCGTCTAGGATTCTGTATTGATTAAGTCATTTAAGTTGACTAATCCTTTGCTCTGCTGTCAAAAGGATTATGTCTTTAATCAACTCGCTGATAAAGTGATAATATCATTCTTCCTTGTCTCCATTATAGAGGTAAATTTTGATTGTTCATATAAGCAGACGTGGCACATAGTCAGGTATGGCGCCAAACTGATAAGTTGGGAGGCAACTTTAGGTGGATTCCTTGTAACGTCATGGCAGCCATGTTGGTAGTCAAATATAAAAAAATATTTTATTAATGCTATTGTGGGCACCAGCCATCGTAGGTGAGCGACATTATTCGGTAGTTCTCTGAAACATTGCAGCAAGTGCTTGTTTATTTTAAAGGATTCAACTGGATGTATTCAATAATATACATGTTTTTGCATGAATCATTTGTACGTACACATATTTACAGAAGCCTTTTTTTTGGGAAGATGTAACGAGTATTTGTATGTCTTATCTAATTTATCTTTAAAACCAACTCTCATGTAAGTTTGAAATAAAATTGTGTCTTTCTATAAATATTTACGTCCACGGAAAAACATTAATAATGATTGTTTTAGGTGAAATACATTTACAAAACTTTTGTGCTACTTTGGAACAAAAGCGCTTTAGTTTTTGACACATTCGCTGCAGACATACCAAACAAAATACCTTCTAGTTATGGTTGGCTATGGCCTCCTTTACAAAAATGTATTTGTCAAAAAATTGTGTATACTTGGTGTTAAGCCTCATTTGTGAAAGTTTTGTTTGCCAAATTAAGCGAAAAAAGATTTTATGTATTCGTAGTTTGTACAAGTTATTTTACGCTTTTGTCTATCGGGCGTGTGTTTAAAAATGCGTGGAAAGACTGGGAACTACAGGCTTCAAAATATTGACTGACGTAACCTTCCATCTATTTAGTTCAATGGTTTATGATAAGAAAGTTTATTTAATTATTATTAACATCAATAAGTTAAAAAGTATCAAATGAAATAAAAGTTTAACAATTCTGATAAAAAGTATTAAGAAATAGCTAAACATATTCCTAGCGTAACTCAACATTATGTAATAAATTGAAGTTGCACAACATGAATTGGTGAGTATTTTTTAGTTAGCCTGTGGAATTCAACAAACTTTCTCTAATTATAAACTTACTTATTGGCCAGGTCTTTACGATCTAAAACTGGTTGTCCCACTATAATTTTATACCGTCTATACATATAATGTTCTTCAAATTCCGATTATCGTTGATCTTAATCAAATAAAAACACGAAATTGATTTCTAAACAATTAAATTAAAAATCATTCTACCTAAAAGTTAAAAGTTGGATTTTAAATTTTAAAAAATTAATTGAATGTAAATTGAGGTCTAGCTAAGAATTAAGATTAAATATGATCAAAAACCTAAACTCTTTGAGCTATCGTAACCATTTCAGTCAATAATGAGCTTAATGAATAATGTATCATCTTTAATGTATTGTCGATTATTTAACATTTCCAATGGCATAAAGAGAGGTGATCCGGAAGCAATATTCATATCAGATTTTGGTCGCTGAAATGAAGAACTTTGGGGATCCGAATGAAAAGCATCAATCATGTGATCACCATTTCCTTGATCCATTAACATCATTGTGATCTTTTTTCTAAATGGCCATGTTTGTAGCGCATCGTAATCACCTAGGAAGTAGAATATTTAGTTATGTTTCTTTTCAATAAAGATAGCATTCTCTTTTTAAAGATAGCATTCAGCCAAAACCTCAAGATCTGTTGCTGCTGTGTGACCATAAAATTGTCGATGTTGTTCAGTATATAAAATATGGGTTGAAATTCATCGCCATTTCCGAACATTTAGAAATATTCCTTACTAAATTAAATGTTAATACTTCCATGCTCCATATTTTCAAGAGTTGATACCCAAAGGTTTTCTACCCAGGAAACCAAAACTGTATACGTTCAAGATGGCTTTATTCACATTCTAAATCAATTCGTTTTCGCTGGTGCAAAAATCAATTCGTTTTCTAAATCAATTCGTTTTCGCTGGTGTCTTTGCTGGTGCGTATGTATATTCTTTAGTGCGCAATATGCTCTGAATATATTTTGAATATAAACAAAACGCCATCACCTAGCATCTATAAACTTTGCTCTCCTGTCCCACATATATATATAAAAAGTCCTTAAAGTCATTGAATATCTTCAAGCTCACAGATAGAGCATTTTGCAATAGCTTATTTCATTGAAAGGAAAATATTCGGCTTGTGTATGTCATGCGTGGATACAGACCTTGTTAACGGTCATATGCAGCTTAAAATTATTCGTACGCCCACAAGAAGGCAGTTATTTCATACACAACGTAGATTTTGGTTTTAAAAGCAGTTTGTATTTAAATAATTAGGATGATTTTGAAAGACTGATATCTCGAGAGTAGAACTCAAAGGAAAATTCTTACATTTCTTACGTAGAATTGTCGTCTGATACTATGGAGAGACTAACGCCAGTCAAGCTTTAGTAAGTTGCACTCAAACTGAGGCAGTAGCAAATCAAGGGTTAGGCAAAATAAGTTATAGCTGCTAATCTTTTAATAAGCTATCTTTATAACAATGCCACTGGTTATGAACTTACAAAGAAAAAAATTTAGTTATTGCATGAGCTGGTGTAATTTATTTTGCTTAACAGGGTATCCGCCACTGCTAAATCACAACCGTAACATCTAACTACATTCTCTGTTTCCTAAATCTTTAAGTCACAAGACATCCACACATTCATGTTGACAAGTTTATTTAAAAAGTGAAACAGAAACATCACAGGAACATATGTTTTAACAATTTCAAGGAAAATTTGTTATTCTTAGCAGGTGTATGTCTTAAATCAGAAAAAAGCGATATCTGACGCAATGATTAAGCAGCCTTTTAACTCAAAATATCCTCTATAAATAAAAGAACTTTGCATAAAAAGCAAAACAGGAACATTAAGCTCACAAGTTCCTGGTAAATGTATGCATTATGCTCTTTCCACACAGAGCTACAAGGGGAATACTTATTGCCATGCACAGGGATTCCCCTAATATTTGTGTAAGTCAAACAGAGGCAATTTATACGATAATGATCACAATAACAATATTAAAGGTATAAAAAATCTGCCATTATCCTGACTTTATACTATATCTCGACTTTAAGCAATTGGGCACCGTTTTCAGTTATAATAACAAAATAACTGACATTCATAAATAAGCAGCTATATTAACATAAAAAAATATTCTTTCAATAAATTCCATTGATTGCTAAAATTATTAATTGATTGAAATGACTTTGTTAAATTTCTTGATGATTGCAAACATAGTATCAATTTAAGAACTTAATGCATCATCCAAATAAATGAGTTAACATTTCACGCGATAAAAAGCAAAATCTATACCTTGATTGAATCAGGCTGAGAAATTGTTCTCACAAAGCTTGCAACATATACACATGCCAATTTTAAAGCATTAAAAATTAAAAGTAAACCTAAAAACGATTTTACCTTTCATGACAACAAAGAACAAAGATAAATGAGTTCCTTTTCCAAAACCATCACCATTCATATAGATCTTAGCACACATCTTGTAACCATATTGAGAACTGTAGAATGGTGCACTGTAAAGGATGTTTTGATACCATTAATGGCGTCCTGTCTCTTTTTCTTGAAGTTATCTATTATCCAAAGTAATGTGCCATTGTAGCTGTGTATAAGCTGAATTGATCCTAGTGCGCGCGAGCCACATTGCGCTTCAAGGTACGTAATCTTCACCGTGTTTCTCGCGAGTGATTCGTCAATTTGATCTAAGCTCTCACAAAATCGTAGTATAGTTGAGGAATTATCTCGTGATTCCCGCTCGAGAGTCGAGATCCTATCACGCAACAAGGAAATCTCTGAGGACACCTGAGGGTTACTATCGTTACCACCACGACTCTCGATGCTCTCAATCCTCCTTTCAAGACCTGTAAGTTTACCCACTAACATCACAAATTTTTCTGAGAGATTTGCACGAACAGCAGTAACTTGATCAGCCATGTTTTGAACAGCAGTAGTAAACTCTGGACGTGGTACGTAGTTACTTAACTGTGTAACAAATGCCATAACATATCGTAGCAAGGCGCCAACATGATCAGTTACATTGCCATTCATATGTTGACGAATGTCCTTTCGTTTTAAAGTCTGTGAAAGAAAAGCAAAAATGGTGGCATTTACCTTTTTTAAACAGATAGTTCTGTTAAAAACTCTTATATTTTAAGGGTTGTGATATAAATTCCAAGGCAGAGGGACTAAAGAGTCCGATTGGATGCTAAACTTTGGTTATTGTGACCACAACCGAAAGTTGGTACCTGAAAATTGAATTGCCAATGAAAATCTTTTATAATGAAATTTAAATATCTCATTATAAATCACAGATTGAGAATTCGTGGAACATAGTTTGCTTGGGAAATAATAATGTGCATGTCTTTATAGCTGAATCAATTATGCTCATGCATGCTATAACAATCTAGTATAAGAAACTTTGTTGTTTTTTGGGATAACAAAGCTATAAACCACCTTACAGTGACGAATAATAATGGTGGTAGTTATTTTAAGAGTGTTACGGGAAACATTGATGGGAAATGAGTAACCTAACACTCAAGGGCGGATCAAGTTTTCACGGGGCCCTAGGTGGTCCAAAAGCTACCCCCGATCCAACTGACATATTTTGTCCTCGAAAACTATTAAAAAGAATAATCCTTTTTCTTTTATAAAGAAAAAAATATGTGCAATAACTCATGTCGTATTTACTAAAAATGCTTAGCTGAAGTGTTTTACACAAAGGTTGTTTTTCTACAAGGGTTTTCTTACAATGATGAGCCAAACGTTTCTTACGATGACTAACAAACATAAAATTTGGTCCCATTCATACTATGTAATAATGCATCATTGTGACATGTAATGAAAGCACTCGACGTTTCGTCTGTATTTTGAAGTTTTTGTACTGGTTTTGACACGTGGGGCCCCTGACCAACGTCCATAACGCCCTCCCCTTAATCCGTTCCTGATAATACTTCATGGAGTCATTCTTTGGTTGATGCTTAGAGAGCAATTCTACACAAAGGGAAAACTAATTTTTTAAAAAGTGTTCACCACCATGTCCAAGTCCAGATTGCTCTCTCTATTATGCTGAGTTCGTAACATTGTCAGGCTGTCTAGACACGTTTGTTTAATCACTGACCAAACAAAGATTATTCTTCCATAAGACTCGTTGTGCTGAAATTGAATTTAAATTTAGCTCATGAAACGGGCAAAGTTCAGGCAAACAACGCAAAACACTGAAGCTCAAGAAAGACTTCTTTTAATTTCCCAAACGGCTTTGTAATTGCAGAAGACACTTGAAGTATTCTTGCTCCTTTTTCTATTAAACAAGTGCTTGAACGTGAGCACATCAGAGAGGAGTCTGGTGTTGTTGCAATTGAATAACTTTGCAAAAGCCACAAGAAAATTTTTCTTCACGAATTTCAGTTGACAAAGGAGACAAAGCAGCAGCTCCTTTCGGATCTCGTTGACATCCAGCAATTTACATATTGTAAATCTCCTTCCAGTCACTTCTTGAATCTCAACCTCGACGATAAAATCTCCAAGCTTGGGCTGCTTGTGGTTGTTGTTTTCTTCTTATAAGTTGTATATCCGACTTTTCAGCCTCTACCTAGAGCTTCTGAAATTCTCTATGAGGCTTGCAAGTTCTCTTTCAACAAAGGCTGAAGGCTTGCGTCAGATTATTGGTCATCTTATGCAGCATACCTGAAGCAAAGTTGACTTTCCACAGGATATATGTAATGATTAGCTGTTAATTACTGGACATTTAACAAAAATGTATTAAAAATTTTGTGTATTATTAATAAATCATAACAATACAATTTTTATGCTTTTCTCGCAAAATTTTGCTTCGATTATTTGAATAAAAATATTCGTAGCTTCCTGTAGTTAAAGATTGTCGTAACTACTTTGTGTGGTTGCCGAAATGAAATTGAAAGTCTAAACATACTTACTTTATCATGGTTACATCCAATGGCTTAAAATTCACATTTAGTAGGCACTTCATCACAAATCGTACTTTCGTGTTTTTCTATATCATTCCTTGGTATCTTTTGATTGCAATATCCGCAAACCACAGGAGCATATTCACATATATTATCTATGTGGTCCTATATGTTAAAAGACAATACAAATCAACAGCATTTAGATGTTGAATTTCTTGAACAATAGTAAAGAAGGGTTAACCCATCTGATAGGCTAAAACTAGAACGGCGGACAAAAAAGTTTGTCCATCAAGTGTTGGTGAACAGCTCAATTTTTTGCAAAGTGTTGAAGAGAGTTGGCTCCATCTACTTAGAGAGAATGATGTTCGAGTATCAGAACTTCATGTATCCTGAATCCAGATATTTAGTAAATGTCTTAATTAATAAGCTGGTTCTTAATTTCTGTAAAAATAAGGTTGAAATTTTCTGCTTTGGTTATTGCTATTTACTTAGAGCCATTGGTTAGGCTATTCATCACATTTCACTGTGTTCTTTTAAATTATTCCAAATACCTTAAGTGAACCATACGGGACATCTTTACCACAATATTCACATTTCACATTTCGATATTTACAATCATTCTTCAAATGTTGACCAAGAAGAGAGCGAGGTAACTGAACGTTACATTGTTTGTGTATACAGCTGATGAGCGCATGCTCACAAACTTGAGAATGACCCTGAAGAAAAAACATTATGAGGACCAAAGGGATACTTTTATAATAATTTTCGCAGTCCAAACTCACTTCCAATTCATCGTAGGCACCAAACCATTTGCACTGTTCAGAGGGACAAAACAAACGAATACTTTTCAACTCACGCTTTGCAAAATTGTCCGGGAAAACCTAGATAGGTTTCATAGAAATTCGTCAAGTCATAAACATATATTAGTAATATATTAAAATATATAAAATATGTTTTGTGAGTAAAGAAACAAAGCCCAGTAAAGTTTTTGTGCAAAACTTTGCAAAATAACAATGAAATTGAAATTTAAGTACTAAATGAAATTTCTTGCCAAAACTTTATTGGAATATTTTTTCACTTACGTCAGTTTTTATTAATTTTTCTTCATCTTCTGGGCATTTTGGATCTGGAGATCTACGGATTGAATGAATAAAAAACTTTGAAAATACAATGAATATGAATCAGGTTATGCGATACCGATGGGGGTATGTGACACCACATCAGGATAAATGTTCCACATAGTGATATGTGACACAACATCAGGATAAATGTCTTACATAGGGATATGTGACACTACATAGAGATATATGACACCACATAGGGATATGTAACACTACATAGGGATATGTGCCACCACATCAGGATAAATGCTCCACATAGAGATATGTGACGCAATATTGTTTACTTATACGAGTTTGTCAATGTCGTCGCCCGTGTCTCATGTCCTGTGTTTCAATGAACTCTTATGTATCATTTAAATAGGTTTTTTAGTTAACTTCAACAATTAAATAAGTTGTTGTTCCTATTCCAAGGAACGCAACAGTTTCTAACAAAATACAACTCTTGCTTATCATTTAGAAAAAAATTTCCTTACCCAAGAACAATATCGATACAAGATTTACAAAACAAATGTCCACACATTGTTTGCATTGGATTGAAAAGAAGTAAGTGACAGTAAGTACATATATATTTTGTGTCGATTTTTTGTAGGTTTTTATTACGGATCTTTATATCTTGAATAACTACAAATCTCTTCAATCTGCAGTTATAAATAAATCATTATCAATCAACATCACTAGAAACTGTAGTTCAACCTTACGAGGTTACACATTGTTAAGCAATTATGTGGTATTGTCCGGAAAATTTCATAATATAAATACTATTTAAGGGATCTTTATTGAACAGTAACCACTATTTAGTAGACGCAACCTTGTTTTCCAAGGTCCCAAACTAAATTTTTTATTATTTTGAAACTGTATTGATCGGTTAGGTAAAATAACGAGCAACATATTACACATATATAATTAAAATGCATAAATTAATATATAATTAAAACTTTGTTCGGAAACATTTCAACGTCTTTATGTTTGAGCCTTCAGGAACAACAAACAAAAAATCACGTTTGTGTTTCATCAGAAAGTTTAAGACCGATATCGGGCTGTCAAACTTGTACAAAGCTGGGAAATCCCCGCTAAAATGTATACATCCGCTATATAAATTAAAGCAGGTACACTAATCAATCTTGCCCTATTTGAAAAAGCATAAAGAAATTTTTGCTCATTTCTCGTTTATTTTCATCTAAATTAAAACAAATTTAATGACTTCTTCCTTTACCAATGTGAAAATAAACCTCAACAAGTTTATAACTACAGGTATTAGTTTATGAAAACGAATTCTCCAGGCGGAAATAATATTAAGATTTTGCACATCAGCAGAATTACTCGATTGCTATTGATGAAAACACCATAATTCATAAACAAAACGCATTTTCTCTTAAAAAACCTCTAGAGTTTTCAGGAGCAGTCGTTCTAGTAAAAATATATTTCACCACTAAAGACTGCAGCCCGTTTTCATAAGATTAAAACAAAAGGATAAGTTCTGAAGGCATCCTTACTTTCACATGCTGCAATACGCACTTGTTTAAATCATTTTTTGCTCACCATTCATATCTTTACCATCTCAAATCACATCTAAATTTTTGATACATCAAAAAGTGCATGCTTTGACTCTACTGCGTCCATTAACTTTTGCACATAGCTTTATGTTGCGAACGTTTTTATATGATTTAGTGGAAGGGAATTTTCGGGGGTTCCCTACATATTTACAATATCAATTTATGCAAGACAATACACACTTCGTATAAAGTAAACATTATTTAGTTTAAACGTTTCGACATGTGATATCATGCTTAGGGTTTACAATTACTAAGTTGCAGTTTTATCTGCGTATGTGGACATATAGAGTGTAGAATTATCACGAATTCGTGTTTGAAACATAGACACACTGATTAAACTATCCTTACCTTAATTAATTTCTTCGCCAATTTGAGATGTTTTTCTGATTTTTAGATCTACCACTGGCTTCAGTGGTTTTCGATTTGTACAAAATGTGTACAACTAGCACATATGCACATCTTTTCTGTTTGTGCATGCTCCCATATAAACCGATGAGACATTTACCTTTTGTCCCTTATACATGATCTCTTTTATAAAACTATCAAAAATGCCTCTCAAAATTCAAATCCTCCTATGGTAACTAGTCTGAGTAATATACAATATTCTTGACTTGCAAACAGCCATGTTAGTGGTATGATACAAAAGAATATTTCATCATTGGTTATTGTTGGCACCAGACGACGAGGGCGTTCAACATTGTTTGATAAATCTAATGAAAATGGTTTCACGTCAAGAATATGTCACAGCGCCTCTCCTAGCGTTGAATTTGCTCTTCTTGCTGTTTATGTTCTATTCTTGTGCAATCTGCGTCATGGCCGCCATGTTGGATGATTTTATCACAGCATTTTCCATTTTTCCTTATATATAATGCAGATGGTGGCAAAAATTCCATTGTTCTCTCACTCCCAAGAGAGTAACAGCACACCATCTATGCTATTCATACTTCATAAGAATAAGGCGTGCACTATGATTCAAAACACGTGGCACTTTTGCGGTTAAATGCAAATGGTGATCGTAACTAATAGTGATATTTAAAGTGATTTGACGCAACAACTCGAAAATAATCTTTAAATTTGCATAACACAATAGCTCTTTATCAACATCCAATAATTTCTTTTTTGAGGTTTTTCCTTGAGCATAAGCAAGGTATAATAAGACAATTAAAATTGCAGCATTTCTTAAGATGTTAGTTAATATTAAAGCGTAAAACTTCCATTGTCCCAGTCGTTAATAGATTAGATAAACCAAACAGAAACGATTTATATTTGCATAATGCATATTCAAACTTCGGGAAGATTTATGATAAGAGCTAGCAAATAGTGGCAAGCTATGTACGTTCTAGACCACCTTTTCATATACAGGTTGTGTGCGTGGGCTGTCATGTTAGGGAATAATACAGCCTTCGTGGTAAAGTCTTCAGAGCCATAGCCTATCCGGGGAAAGTTAGAGTATGAAAATGTTGTAATTGGGTGTTAAGTTCAATAAGTTTATAAGAATTTTTCATCTTTGAATTTCTTTGCAAATTTTTAAGCAACAGAGTCGTTTTTCTTACTTTAGCCTTGATTTTCGGTCGATTTTTAAAAACGTGCGTAAAATTTAAACTAAACATACTCTGAAAGATTGTCTTCCTGTGAATATATTACATGTGAGCTTCTAAGGCTATTTGCCATTAGTGTTTATCCTTAATGCGTTGGCAGTGAGTTTCACTCCGCTATGAAGAGAATTATATGGATAATTATACATTCCATTTAGTGATATAAAATGGTCATATTATTCTTCATATTTTCAAGCTTTATTGAAAAAAATACAATGCTCAAATGTCAAACATGAGCTTTTCGTGAAAAATTTAAATATTTTTCCATTTTGAGAGTCAATTTATCTTTTGATAGACAAACATATATAACTTACATGAAAAATTGTGTTCAGAATTTTTACTTCACTGTTTCTAATATGGAAAAGTAACTTTTTGCGTTTGGTGGAATGGCTTAGATCACGGATCATTTGTACAGTGTCTGGGTAAGGCCTTGATCATAGCAAAATCATTTCATGTTCATTTAATTGTATCATGTAACTCAAATATTCATCAATAAAAAAATACAAACAGAATTACTTGGTATGCTTTTATTGATTCAACACAAAAGATATATTCAACAAAAAGGATATATTAAGTTACAAGAATATTTTAAAATTGAAGAAAAATAACTACTTTAATGGTGCAGTCCCAAAAAATATCGTTCGTTGAAAAAAATTGCTAGCATTAATCAATTTACCCGAATGGTATTGAATTTAACTATCCTTAAAAACATTTTGAAGCCTTAACAAAATTTGATATATATACTTGCTTATTCAACAAGAAAATTTCTTACTCCACAAATCTGTCACTATAAAGAGAAATCATTCTAATCATCGAATAATGCCATAATGCACTCTAAATGTCTTTGCAGGCATTTTAAACGTGAATTATGTACAAAGAACAAACCATCATCACCTAACAACAGCAATGATGCCACACTGTTACAGTCGACAAACATACCATAGGTAATTTCAAGCACTGTTTACCTGAGTAGTACTTTCATAAAACAAGAATAATGAAGAAAACACCAAGAAAATAAGATAAATATCGTAGCTACCTACATCATTTAACCAAACTTCGCAGGCATTTAATACAAACACACACACACTCATCATATGTATTGCAGTTTAAGAAAAAACATCAATTTCCATTTGGAAACATCACAAGCTTATAATCACCACAATGTACATTTACACAGCCACTTCAAGCTCACGCACAGAACTCAGTATTTCAATTACTTAAGTCTGTTTTAAACGTGAAACTTTACATGCACCAAACGCATCAAAAACAAAAGAAAATGAGACAAACTTCCTTATTATCTTTGTTTTAAATGTGTTTGGTCCATGTAAATTCGACGTTTGACCCAGGACTAAAAAACAGAATTACTCTTCACAAAGTCGCAATTTTTTCACCTCAAATACCATGCACTATACAGCCACTGGCGTCAATCGAACATTATATAAAAGGGGATATTTCACATATTCTGTTAAGCCAGGCTGATTTCATTTTAAAGTGAAATCATTTTCAAAAGAAATTAACCATGCAATGACAGAATATATGAATATTGTCACCATGCCGCCAACTAACGTTCGACTGACGACAATGCATACAGCACAAAGTGTGGAAAAAAAACAATTTCCAACCTTTTCAATCATCAATCACCTTAATAAACAGTGGGTCATCTTTAATATACTGACAATATGTTAAACTTTCCAATGGCATGAAGATGAACTTCCCAATGGTGATCGAGAAGCAATCTATATATCTGACTTTGGTTGCTAAAATGAGGATCTTTGGGAATCTAAATGAAAAGCATCAATAAAGTAATCACGATTTCCTTCATCATTAACATCATCATTAACATCATCATTTTGGAATTATAAAACATATGTGTATTAGATGCTTGTACTTTATTCTATTTAAAAAGGCCTTTTTTGACCATTAACTGATTTGTCAATCTAATCTAAACACTTGCAAAACCGTTCTATGGTGGCTAAATTCTCCCTCGTTTCTCCAAAATTGCAAATTTATCGCAATCAAGGAAACTTCTACGGACAACTGGGCGCATTCACAGTTCACTATTGCTATTACCTCGACCCTCAAGGCTCTCCATCCTGTCATTCATATGTTCTGGAGCATCTTTTTCTTTTGAAGTCTGTGAAAGACAAAGATAAAGAAGGAATATTTTTTAAGGAAAGTATTTAGGAAATTATTTATCATCGATAAGCATTGTTCATTAGCAAATATATTCTAACTACAGTTGGATTTTACGAAAAATTTCGTGTCTCAAGGATAAGGTCTGTTTCCAAATCAACAAAATAAACATGCTTTTAACTGATTATTTCAAACCTCTTTGAAAGCTTTATCATCTAGTGACATCGCTTAACTTGCGAAATTAAGACAAAAAATTGCATTTCTTTGAACAGACGATTGTGCTGAGTGATACGACCTTTATGACATCAGTAAACAATACAACTGTATCTTTCAATACCGTTACTTGCACCTACATTGGTGTTCAGAATATCTAGATGTTGATATTGTTCAACTCTGATACTCGTCTTCATATAAAAAATTGCAAGTGCAAGTTTATTTAATGTAGAGTTACGATGCAGAATTATAACCCCATCATTTTTAACATATTTTTCTTTTTTTCTTGTAAGTTAGTAACTTTTAACAATTTCATATCTTACACGTACCATTACATCATGTCTATACTCAACAATTATCATTTTTTGTTTTAAAAAAATAAAAAGAAAAGATATCACCGAGGTAACTAACTAATGCTAAAAGCAAACCATACAGGGAAGTTTATTATTATCCCACTTCATTTTTAACCTTCCTATAACGTTGCCAGATCGATAGTTGAGGTTGAACTTTTCATAAATTAGTCTAAATATTCTCACGTGAATTTTGCGGCAAAACTTGTTCAGGTGGTCTTCAATATCCTTTCTTCGAATTCTATCTTTGCAATATGCACAGACCATGGGGGCATATTTGCATGTACTTCCTATGTGACCCTTTACGTTCCAAAAGAAATTAAATAGCAGTAAAATTTATAATGAAGACGCACATGACAAACACATTCTCGTTAACTAGAAAAGGACACTAAAGATAGAAAAGATAGAAAACAGTACTTTTTTGAAAATTTCTCAGCGCAATTTACCTTCAATTCTTGATAGGGGCCAAGCCATTTGCACTTTTCATTGGGACAATGTAAAACAATACAATTCAACTCCTGCTTTATGTCATCATTTGGAAATATCTGTATAAGTTCATAGAAATCCAAACTTTTTTTAATTTAACTGTATTTTAGTAAACGATACAACTGTATCATTCAATACCGTTACTTGCACCTACATTGGTGTTCAGAATATCTAGATGTTGATATTGTTCAACTCTGATACTCGTCTTCAAATAAAAAATTGCAAGTGCAAGTTTATTTAATGTAGAATTACGATGCAGAATTATAACCCCATCATTTTTAACATATTTTTCTTTTTTTCTTGTAAGTTAGTAACTTTTAACAATTTCATATCTTACACGTACCATTACATCATGTCTATACTCAACAATTATCATTTTTTGTTTTAAAAAAATAAAAAGAAAAGATATCCCCGAGGTAACTAACTAATGCTAAAAGCAAACCATACAGGGAAGTTTATTATTATCCCACTTCATTTTTAACCTTCCTATAACGTTGCCAGATCGATAGTTGAGGTTGAACTTTTCATAAATTAGTCTAAATATTCTCACGTGAATTTTGCGGCAAAACTTGTTCAGGTGGTCTTCAATATCCTTTCTTCGAATTCTGTCTTTGCAATATGGACAGACCACGGGGGCATATTTGCATGTACTTCCTATGTGACCCTTTACGTTCCAAAAGAAATTAAATAGCAGTAAAATTTATAATGAAGACGCACATGACAAACACATTCTCGTTAACTAGAAAAAGACACTAAAAATAGAAAAGATAGAAAACATTACTTTTTTGAAAATTTCTCAGCGCAACTTACCTTCAATTCTTGATAGGGGCCAAGCCATTTGCACTTTTCATTGGGACAATGTAAAACAATACAATTCAACTCCTGCTTTATGTCATCATTTGGAAATATCTGTATAAGTTCATAGAAATCCAAACTTTTTTAATTTAACTGTATTTTAGTAAACGAAACGGATGTTGAACGTGCATAGGTTTCTATCGCGCTCATGAATTCAATGAAGTTTTTCTTTTCAAACAACTTGAAGCCGACTGATAAGAGCAATGTGGAACAGTTTTTATCAAAACTTTGTCCTATTCCATTGAAACATTTCACTTACATTGTTTCTGTTCAAATGTTCTTCATCTTCAGTACATTTTGGATTAGGACGTCTGCAGATTGATCAAATATGAAAACTTGTTACAATTTTTAGGGGATTAATTTTGCTTGAACAACTTCATGAAAAACAAATATAGAGCTACAAAAATATCGGTTTATAGGGATTTATTTGAAAAGCATCATTGAAGTAAAAAATGATCGACATTTTTAACGTAGGCACAACAATGGGATCTAGATAATGTCTAGATAATGAAAAAAAGTTGGATTATATGAAGACACAAGGAGACAAATGAAAGCACACATAATCTATTACTGTACACCTGATTGGCCAATTTAATTTGCAATATGTTTGTAAATGATGATCGTCCAGGTTAATAAAGTCCTGAGAAGGACTGTTTTTGATGTTGTTGACTGACGTTTCGACAACCTTAGCGGTAGTCATCTTCAGAGTCAAAAGGGTTCTCCCGGGTTCAAACCATTTACTTTATTAATTTGCAATGTTATCTAGACACTACTTCCAAACATAAGATTAGACAAAAATTTCCTTACCCAAGAAGAATCTCGATACAAGATTGACAAAATGAATGTTCACAAGACGTTTGTATTGGATTGACAAGAAGATCATCACAGTAAGTAAATATATACTTAGAGTGGATATTTTTCCTATCTTCATCGCGAATCTTGGTCCCTACCATTGTTGACTAGAATCAATTTTATCTAGTTTAAAATAAACCATTAATCCCTTATCATCTAGTTAACTAGCATTTATCTAACTGATACAAAATTGCTCTAATTGCTTGATGAAAATGACATGAAAATAAAAAAAAAATTTTGAGAAAATCAATGAATGGAAATAAGATATAGTATCAAGATTAATTCTTACCAAAAGTATTTAAAACATGTCTACAATCATAAAGCAAATGCCATACTCTGGGAGAGAGAGAGCGGGGGCTCTCCTAATTGATGGAACGAACAGTCAAGTAATCAAAACATCCGAGCAACGAATTCATTTCTTAAAGTAAAATATTATGAGCTTTCATAAATGAAACACAAAACAAAATCCAAATACTTCGATAGCCGATACTCAAAGAAACGTCTATTTTACCCTTGAAGCCTAATTCACAATTGTCCTGAGAATGATACTTCTAAAAATAAAATTAAGTGCTTATAATATGCAGGCAAGTTGAATCGTCGGTTGTGCACTCACTATTTATAAAAAGTATTAATTTAAATAATGAAAATACGAAACTTCCATAATTGACTGTTTCAATTTACATTCAAAGACATGAATGTAAAGAGTGGAATTTTGATCAAAATAATGAAAATGAAGACCAACTATTGTCCAATTTATGTAAAGTAAATCAAGATTTTAACATCGCCATACTTACAAAACCACATCGCAATGCAACTAAATTGCTAAAGAAATGGACACCAGGAATAGCGGATATAAATTCACAAACTAAAATTGAAATTAATCATTTCATTTCCTTAGAAATTTATCATTATCTAAACAATAAACAAATGCCAAGGGTGCTACGCAAGATTATTTCGCATCAAAATTATGATGCAAAAGGGCTGGAGACTATGAAATATGAGTCGACTTCTTGGGCAATAACACATAATGAAAGTGAAAGAACCATATTGTGATGAAATCCGATAAAACACGAGTGCATCTCGTGAATTTGAAACCAGCTGTGTGGATCTGTTGTATGTTAACCCATTGGTTCAAATATACAAACAGATCAGAAATTTCAATAAAATCTACGAGCCAATATTTTCTTAACTCGTATTGTAAATGTAAATACTTCCCTAAGTCAGAAAACTTCGAATGGTGTGACTCGATCTTATACAAGTTTCATACAACTGCGAAGATTAACTATCAAAGGACGCTTTCTTATTTATGCCCATCAAGCATTTGTTGAGTACCTCACCTATCTACCATTTCCTTTTATCAGGGTTGATGTACATAAAAAGAAATGGTTTAAAAAGTCAAATTAAAAACAGCTCAAGATTGCAATTCAAAGATTCAAAAAATCGTGATTGATAACATTATCGGAGACAGTTATATGCCAACGACATGACACTTTATACATGTCCTTAGTTAATCAAATGTACGTTCATTTTGACAAAGAAATCTTAACTTCACAGTTACTTAACTATAACTACAAGCATATATTACGATTGCTTGTGCAGCGGTGCAAGGCGCGATTTAAAATTCTACTGATTCCTAGCAAGTGCTACTTGACTTCCGTTCTACTTCTAAATACTTCACAAGATCATTGTCTATAAATTGTTTAAGTTAAGCAATCGCAAATTTTATACGTATGTTTTTTTTGCCGATATGTGATGTCGATATACATGTTCCCACCAGGGATGTACTTATGTTCAACCCATACACTCGCTTTACGTTAGTATAAAATCGTATTCAACGACACTAAAACGACACTTTCATTAGGGAGGCATGACAGCGACCTAACATCTGCTATGAGCACTTCAGGATGTATGGAAGTTTGAGATACATACCAGTGATATGTATATTAGACTGGATAACGCATTCTTTGCGAAAATTGAAGCCGGAAGATCGATCATTTGCTACTGGCTTCATGGGGGCTATCGGTCCCACTTTACTATACTTTTGTATTACAAAATCACAGTTTTCGCATTTGTATTCCTTTTACAAACTTCTGATTAAAGCAAAATTCTTCTCACATGTAGAGGAAAACAGGCAGAGAGTTTTAACCCTAAAGGTCTTTTTTCTTGGCTTTATAACGACTGAAAAATAAGATGGCAAGTTGTATTGAAATTTGAAAGTTGAAGGTGACGAGGACAATTTCACCGTGCTAAGCATTTTTTGAAGATGAATACTTAAATTAGAAAGATACAACAAAGAAAGAACAAAGGTATTCATATCTTCAACATATTCATCGATATTGAAGTTGTTCACAAAGGAACTGGTTGAAAACTTTGCTTCGCTTAATGACAACAGAGGTACTTTAATTCGCATATTTTGATGATGTACATCTCGTAGAGTTTGATGATACCGTTTTCAACTTACTATTGTTCATCAAAATGTCTTTCTGATTATTTTTCTATGTCGATTTGTTTTGTTTCTTCACTAATATAATAAAAACGTAATTTGAAATTATTATGATATTAGCGATGTGAATAACAAAGTGTTGTTAAATAAGTAAATTTGTAGCAATCTTCCATAAACGTCATTACAGATGAAATTTTGGTAGCAGTAGTAGGATTTTGTAATATTTCTACATTTTTTATAAAGGAGCAGCATCATATAATCTCCAGTTTGTTTCAAAACAATGAAGGTCGACTTTGTACCATCGCAATTTTCTGCCATTATGAAGCCAAGAAGACAAACTTCTTAGGATTAAATATATTTGTCGGTTGTTCTGTCCCTTACTATATTTTATACATGAATGCGTTATCCAGTGTAATGTACATATCAGTGATACGTACGTCAACGCCACATTTCTGAGGGTCTCTATTTCAGTACTTCTTCGTCTTGGATTGAGGATTGGCACATAGGACATGTTGATCGTTATGGTAATTTTACTCAAAAACAGTTGAGATTGCTTAATTCATGTAAATGAAGTGCATAAATACAAACTCTCGTACCGTTTAGCAATTTACTTATTGTATATCATTAGATTTTCTACTCTTCATACTCAATTCATCACTATATCTGATGTGACTACAAATGTTACATAATTATACATTACAAGAAAAAGTGTTCTTTGAAAGAACACATTTCATATTTTTGAAATCAAGGAAAATACTACATCCAAACTACGTACCGATTAACACATTCGAGTGATGTTATAATGGGAGCAAGCAATATCAAAATAAGAAAGTATTAAAACCTGAAATATATTTATGCGCGCTTCACCTTTAAAATTTCAACTTATATTTGGGAATGCAACGTTTAGATAAAGTTAAATTAATTGTTTGATATTTCTGACAGGGGCGGATTTATATCTATAGGCTACAAAAAGACTATACTACAAATCATACTTTATATTGTTGTTAAAAATTAACCAAAAATTAACACGAGCATGACTATTAAATAGCGACAATACATGGAGAAACAAAATTTCTGTGACGTAGTTTAGATGTAAACATACAACATGAGTTGTGAGGGAATAACGCTCAACTAAAATCCCGTCGCTTACGCAAACGTTACATGACTATTATTAAAAAATTTTGAATACTTACGTAGATATTTAGGAGTACAAATAGCCGTTGTTGCAAACAGCTTGAAGTTGCCGTGTTAAGCTCGACTCTTTAAAGTGCTACTGAAGTGAAATTTTGGGTATCGATTTTTTTCTACGAACAAAAAATTGGGGGAAATTCCTAACGCTTAAGGGGAAGTCCCGAATAAAATAGCACGTGATCCAATTTCAAATATTTACTGTTTCCTAAATGTTGCAAAACAAAGAAGCCATGCAAAATTCATATAAACGTGAAATTAAGCAAACTCTATGTCGTCATTGTTCTACGTCACTAGGAAGTCACGTGAGATAGAACGCGCGATATCAAGTCAGTTCGAGCGTAGATTTCACAGCGTTATCAGTTACAAAAATTTTTTTTCCACACTATATTACATAAAATCGTTTTATTAAAGTCTGTAAGTACATCCTTTTTTTGCATGAGAAGGTATCACATGATCATCTTCAGCTTGAGTCAATACAAAATGATGGTTCCAATCAATATCAGTATCCTATGAATATTTCCCTTTAACTCTAATGGAGCAACTTATCTGTGTCAAAAGCTCTTTTGTATTTAAACGTAAAAAATGTTTTACCGAGTTTAAAAAATTGCTATCAAAGTTTATTTCTAATTCTTAATTTTCTAATCAAGTCTAATGCCAAGCAACTAATTAAGAGGTTTTTTCTCAGCATTAAGGATTGGAAGGATTTCTTTAAGGAGTCCACACTGTTCAAGTTTTTCTATTTCCCTTCCAATCACAGGACTCTCGCACTGCGATTAGCTAGTTCAGCGTACTTATAGGTCAGATTTATAATTGTGGTTATCATGAATCAATAAAATATAAAATTTTTCAAAATAGCAATTGTGGAACTGGTGGATGTGGCTCTCTTACGCTACATTTAATTAGAGATTTCTTTTTTATTTATTTAATTGTACTTACAGAGCATGGAAACGGTAGGTCTTTACAGACTCTTTATTTATGTATGGAGTTTTTCAGATAAAACTTACAGTAATATATATTGCAAATAAATGGACATCATTTTATGATCTTGCTATCTTAAAGCTGCATGTTAAACTACATTTACAATACAATATAGCATGATATCAACACAATTAAATTATTAATTCACAAGGATATTCTATCATCGTGGATTTATGATACAAAAAAAAAAACAATGAACATTTTTAAAAATTACTAAGCTATAAAACTGAATAGAATAAAAATCATTTACGGGAGTGAAAAATAATAATAAATTGGCAAGTAGTTACGAAAAATAGCAATAATTGCTTTGCATGATTTCATCAAAGTTCGCGCCGCTCATTTTGTGCTTCCATAACGTCTACCTCGTCCAAACGCTTGGTATTAGCTCTCACTTTACGCTCTAAAATTTCAATTCTCCTTTCTAAACGTGTAAGTTTTCCAACTAACATCACAAATTGGTCCCAAAGATTGGCACGAACAGCACTGATTCGGTCGCCCAAGTTTTGAACAGCAGTAGTAAACTCTGGACGCGGTACATAATTACTTAACTGTGTAACAAATGCCATAACATGACGTAACAAGGTACTACTCCCGTGATTAATTGGATTGTCATTCATATTTTGACGGATTTCCTTTCGTTTTAAAGTCTGCGAAAATAAGAAAAAGATAATGGCAAAGCATTATTTTCCTCAAAATAGCGTTATTTGCAACTATTTTCGGTTATCTTAATCTAAATATGATAAAGAACAAATTTTGTTCCCTCTAAGCACTGAAATCATTAAATTAATAAGAATGCACAAACATGCCCGTTTTCAAACAGAGAACCTATACAAATCAACTTTCTGACAGGTCAAAGCTGTTTGACAACATTACAAACTAATTATTTTACATATTGCATAATTTTGATAACAAATAAATCAGTTGTGCAGCTGCTTTAAACTGGACGTTACCATAACTTCATTTCTATACTCAAAATATTGGTAACGTTGGTGCTTATCTTTGTTATGAAGTTCTATATTTTGGCAATAATCATTACAAAATAACAAATTTCAAACGCGGTAGTAAAAGGTAGTAAAAACCCATGGGGGCTATGTAAAGAAATTACGCCCAGGTGGCTAAATACGGTAACTAAAATACCGTACTCAGAGTTTACATAATCTAAAATTGGTAACTTTCAAAACAACAGATAAATCATTAAAAAAGCTTTTCCTTTTTTTTGGTAAAAAATTTGCTATGCATTCAATTTTTTATGATCAATCTGGTCAGAGGGGTGCCAAAGCTCACCCCCTAGGTCAGTTGACATCCCTACACTCATTTGGTTCACCGTTGATGTCATGTTAATCTTTCTTAAATATGTTAAACATATAATGCTCATATTTTGGATACATTTTCATTAACATGTTTACCACAGAAATCAAATATATTTGAAACTCAATAATTTATTTATATGTAACATTAAAAAATCAACTGCTGTATTCTGCAACAATTACTGCTGTCCTTCAAATTGAGAGCAAAGAAGTCAGTTATACTAAATGGATCAACTATGAACGGTATTTGCCACTCTCAATCAAATTAACTGCAAATTTACTAGCAAATCAAAAATATGAAACAATGTCCATCCCATATTCAGATGTAAAACTGTAAATAACACATTTTTATTGTCAAGTATATAACCAATAGATATTTTTGCAAAATTCTCATTGTTTGATATTAAAAATCACAGTCAAGAGCAGAACATGAGAGTATATCAGAGCAAAACGTTTAGCGAGCCTCAATAACATTTCTTAAAAATAAAATCTAATTCTTCACTAAAAAATTTTCCTCTAGCTCGTAGAGAAAACTAAGAAAAATCTTGTAGTGAAGGATTAACTACGCATTGACCTGAAGTTAGGCTTTAATCAACGATAAACATAACCTAATTAACAAACATTGCGGCTGCTAAGACAGAAGACCGCTGACAATGATAATAACTGACTCATAAGCCACAGGAACCCCCAAACCATATAAAATGTACATAGAAGCAAATGCGGTTATCACGACGATCTCAATGAGAATTTAAAGGGAAATATAACTCCACCTCAAACTAAATTATCATCATATTGCAATAGATTTTGATAATTAACATGCACTGGACATCAATATCATTAAAAAAAATGGTATAAGGCACAACATTAGTCATGTTACCTTACCAAAACGACTTATGTACTGTGTAAGTGTAAATAAGGCTATTTCAGTTCAAATTGGGATAATTGAAAGTTTTATTTCATGATTTTCCATTATTTTCTTATGTCATGGTGGTTCATACTGACACAGCAAATTTTGTATGTCTGAGAAGTAAAAACCATAACCGCAAATGCTTTCGAATAAAATTATCCTAAGACCCATAAAATATCATATTCTTTATAAGATTTTGATTACCGACAATGTTTGAAAACAGAAATAGGAACAGAAGTTAACTCTAAATGTCCACATGTGACGCAAGATTTAGAGCTTATATGGCCTTCAATATGTTTTGTTTGTAGCATGAGAAATACAACATCTTTAGTAAAAGATTCGTTAGGTTAGTAGCAGTTCTCGCCTTGATTTGTCAAAACTCACTCTAGCATCTCACTTATGAAAGATCCCAACTGCGTGCAATTAAAGTTAGGATAAACACACACGACTTACTTGAGGCTAATTGAGAACAAAGACATTTACTTGTTTAACGGATTTTTATTTTTACTTACTTTCTATTCCCCAAGCAAAAAGATGTCATATGTTTAATATAACGGGGATATATAAATGAAAGATAAGAAGTCTATCGTGACAATATGATCCACTGAAAATGTTCAACTTTCCAATTGTAAATTTTTTCAATTCTTTATTTTATAAAAATTAAGCGTAAGCAAATTTCGAAATACTTAAAGCCAGTCAGTGTTGCCAGATGAAATTTTAAAATTTCATGCTCGCCTGCGTCAAAGTTCACAAAAATGGCAAAAAGTTCATATTACATCTAATTTTTAAGATCGGAAGATAACGGATTAACTCGGGAATATTCGGAAAACCACGGTAGTTTTCGAAAACTCTCGGAAGTATTTGGAAAACATCAGATTATCTTAAAATGTTTAGCAAAGCCTCAGCAACATGTCTTAAAAATAAAAACTAATTCTTCACTAAGAATTTCACTCTAACTCAGAGAGAAAACTAAGAAAAATCACAATGGGAATTTAAAAGGAAATATAGCTCCACCTCAAACTAAATTATCATCATATTGCAATAAGTTTAGATAATTGACATGCACTGGACTTCAATATCATTAAAAAATGGCATGAAGCACAGCATTAGTCATGTTACCTTACCAAAACGACTTATGTACTGTGTAAGTGTAAATAAGGCTATTTCAGTTCAAATTGGGATAATTGAATGTTTTATTTCATGATTTTCCATTATTTTCTTATGTCATGGTGGTTCATACTGACACCTCAAATTTCGTATGTCTGAGAAGTAAAAACCATAACAGCAAATGTTTTCTTATAAAATTATCCTAAGACCCATAAAATATCACATTCTTTATAAGATTTTGATTACCGACAATGTTTGAAAACAGAAATAAGAACAGAAGTTATGTCTAAATGTCCACATGTGACGCAAGATTTAGAACTAATATGGCCTTAAATATGTTTTGTTTGTAGCATGAGAAATACAACATCTTTAGTAAAAGATTGGTTAGGTTGGTAGCAGTTCTCGCCTTGATTTGTCAAAACTCACTCTACCACCTCACTTATGAAAGATCCCAATTGTGTGCAATTAAAGTTAGGATAAACACACACGACTTCCTTGAGGCTAATTGAGAACAAAGACATTTACTTGTTTAACGGATTTTTATTTTTACTTACTTTCTATTCCCCAAGAAAAAACATGTCATATGTTTGTTGTAACGGGAATAAATAAATGAAAGACAAGAAGTCTATCCTGACAATATCATCCACTGAAAATGTATAACTTTCCAACTGTAAATTTTTCAATTCCTCATTTTACAAAAATTAAGCGTAAGCAAATTTCAGAATACTTAAAGCCAGTGAACTGTAATAACAACTGGAGCGATAAGTCAGGGGGGGTTGAAACCAGATGACGGCTGCCATACAGGTCGCTCCAGTCCTTTTGTAAACTAAATGGAATTTCTATATTTATAAAATTTTAAAAGTAAACTTTGCGTTACTTTTTCTAAATACTATTAAATTTGAAGAATATTGGTCAAGACTAAGCCCTAGTCCCTCGCGCGGTTTCTACGTCAAAACGCCACAAAATATAATTTTGAATGCAAAATCACAAACACAGTGAACTGTAATACAAGCTGGAACGATAACTCTTCTAGTTTTGTCCTGTTATTGGTTGACGCCAAACATGAAGCTAAATTTTAACGAACTCCCCCCAAAAATAATGTGTGTTTTGATTGTTTTCTTAGTGACTGTCACTTGTTTTCGCTTCTTGGCATTTACTTTACCTATTGTATGCTACAGCTAATACTAGCTATGAATAATGACGGACTAAATGCCAAAAAATACATTGAAATATTTCAATATTTAGAGCATTTTATAAAACTAACAGTATATGATTCACGTCCTTTCACATCTTAAAAATGTTCCAGTGATATATCTTATTTGATGACCTACAATTTTCCTTGTTCATTTGTTTTCTTTCTACAATACATACCAAGGTTACCGGCTCGTTTTTAGAACTTTTTTTTTCTTTTCTCACTTTTCCTGCTTTACACAGACATCACAAGAGCTAGGTGTTATGTATTTAAAATAAAATCTTGATTTTGTGCATTTACATTATTAAAAAAGCTTTTTCAAAACCTCTTTGCGAGGATCTTGAACTTTTCTTAATGACACTGAGCTGTATACATATTTGTATTGTAAATGTTTCATGGCATGAAAAATGCCCTTTTCTCTTTTGCAAATGGCTCACTATTTACCAAAACTTGTAGGTTCGTGTGTTTTACATGGAAGTACTAAATTTTTGTGGTTTGAACGTTTGGCTATGTCTGGAACTTTCAAAAACTCCGAAAAAGCAACTAAATATCGCGCGGCCATTTTCTGATTTTGGACTTTGCTTTCAAATTTTTCAGCAATATTATAACTTTCGGCTATTTTTTCCAACAATCTGTAAATTTGACCATTATTCTTCAAATTTAATAGAATTTAGAAAAATTAACGCAAAATTTACCTTTAAAATTTTATAAATATAAAAATTCCATTTAGTTTACAAAAGGACTGGAGCGACCTGCATGGCTGCCATCTTCTGGCTTCAATTTCCCCCCTGATGATCATTCCAGTTGTTATTACAGTTCACTGGCACAAACCAATAAACCAGGGACGGCGGAGCAACATATAAAGAGGCCAAGTCTTTAATTCTACTATAGTGTCTTGAAAAACACTTTTAAAAATCAACTTCAGCTCAGTCTAAATATATTTATTGCAAAAAGGGGGAGACTTCAGCCCCTCGGGTTCTGGTGTCCCTGTGAACAACGCCACGACAAACGGCACACAACAGCGAACTCTTGACAAAGATCATTTTTACAGCTAAAACTTAACTACATTTAGTTCGTTGTAACTTACAGCGTTTATGGAAGAAAAAACCACTGAAAATCAGGAATTACAACAGAGATTACAAATGATGGCGACAAAAGATTTTTTCTGGCTTCACTTTTTGTCTTCAGTTATCATTCCAATTGAATTCAAAGTGTGCCATATGTGTAGCCTGCAAACCCGCAGAAGCCGCCAAACTACCTTTGTAACCCAAAAACTAAAAACATTCCAAAAAATAGCTATTTAAAAGTTAGGGTGTACGAAGCACAATCACCTTTTGGGCCTTTCCCCCACCACCCATGGACAGTTTAAGTGTAGCTGGGACCTCTGGCAAGCAACCAGGCAAATTGCCCCTTTCCTGCCCCCTCTCCCCTCTTAAACTTTCCTGCCCAAATTTGCGTCAAAAAGTCCTTTGAAAATATTTGATTGAAATCAAATTACACATTTACAAATTTTTTGCTTTACATAAGGATGGATAATTGACATAATTGATAATTGATAAATGGATAATTTACACAACGATGGATAATTTAGTGGGCCATATTCATATATACATGCTTTATGTTATTAATTTCTGTTGAAATCAATTGTGATTACAGATTATACATCATTATATCTTTTAAAATACAAAAATAAAATGCGTGCGCTGATTGGTCTTTAGCACCACGTTTGCCCTGCAAACTGCTCTGAGCTCAATCAACGAAATCAAGTAATCAATCACGAATACATGTTACACAAAAAACTACAACGTTTATGATTGAAATTTTTGTTTCGCATTATTGCTATCTCATAAAAGAAAATTATCATCGACCTTATTATCGGCCTTCTGTCGTCTTTAGTTGAAATGCCCTTAAATAGATTTAATATATCCTTTGTCACAAAAAAAACGTAAAATAAAAAAACGTAAAAACATAAAAAAAATGTATAATAGGAACACTGCTGAAAATATGTATCCTGAGACTTCAAGTCCGTCTACATCAAATGGTAAAGTTTTGGGGTTCAGTTTTTTTTCCTATTTATAAAGTTTTTGGATGTCAATTATCAATTAGCTGTAAAGTTTTAGGGTAAGAGTCAATTTTTTTTTCAACTGCAAAGTTTTGAAGTGTCCGTTTTTCTTTGTAAATTTTTCGGATGTCAATTTTCATTTAACTGTAAAGTTTTAAGGTGAGAGTCAATTTTTTTTTCAACTGTAAAATTTTGAAGTGTCAGTTTTTTTTGTAAAGTTTTTGGATGTCAGTTTTCATTTAACTGTAAACTACGGCATACTTGGATATTTTCTTTTTTAAAATTGAAAGCCATCATGAAGTTTTTGCTCCAATTTCACAATGCGATCAGTAGCGTGTGCAAGATTTTCAGTAGCAAACAAGAAGAAAAAAGTAGTTAAATACACGTATTGTTCCAAAATAGACAGCAGACGCATGATATCTTACATTTAAAATCATATAATTAAAGTTAATTATTGTACATTAATATTTTGGTCTAACGCTACTTTTACAGGATATCACATAATGCAGGGATGGGCAAGATACGGCCCGCGGGCCGGGTCCGGCCCCTGAAGGGATTTTGACTGGCCCGCTGACTGTATCCGACCATTGAATGTTGAATATTATTCATGTAATAATCCGACCCACCAATAACTTCATTTTTTCTAAATCTGGCCCGCCGACTGGAGAAGTTGGCCACCCCTGACATAATGTATATGATCGCTTTTCTCGATTAAAAACAATTTTAAATAATTAAGAATATAACTGAAATTGATTAGAGAAATAAGCTCGTAATTTTTGAAATAGATTCAAAGTTTTTTTCTGTATGCTTTAATTTCGTACGCCCCTTTCGGAAATCCGCAAAGGGTGCTAAGGACAAAGTTTATTATATTTGGTACGCGACAACAACTAAAGAATCTGCCAGATGATCTGTCTATTCAGTTTCTGGGAGAGTCTCTCACACCATCCAAATCAGTAAAGGATCTTGGCGTAACTTTGGATCGAGAACTTACCTTTGATGAGCATATAAATATTGTGGTAAAGTGCTACATGTAGTTACTCATTATGCCAGATCTCCATGCAGAGCTAGGCATTTGTTCAATAAAGACCACATTGAAGCTATTCTCAACACACTAGTCTTCAGCAAATTATATTTTAGTTCCACTGTGTTGTCAAAGACAACTAAGAGAAATGTTGCTAAGTTACAACAAGTACAGAATTTTGCTGCTAGAATTGTGGACAATAAGAAGAAATTTGAACATATAAACCTCAATGTTGAAATCCCTGAAATGGCTTCCAGTATCTGATAAGTTGGTATTAAATGACGCTGTCATGACTTATAAAAATGTAAACGGTGAAGCTCCGTCCTATTTTTGTTCCAGGACAACAAACATGTGTGAGCAAACACATCAATAGAATACGTGATTTCAATCATCCGGCAAGATAAAACAACAACTCTGTAGAACATCCACAGGTCAACGATCCTTTTTAGTTAGAGCTATTGATCTGTGGATCTATAGTATTGACAGCAATATCCATAAAACAAATTTGTTAATTTTTAATGAACAAATTTTTAGATTCTTAAAATAGTTTTTAAACTTGTAATAGTTCACTGAAAAGCCCATTCAGTACTACTACTGCTACTGTTAAAGTAAAGTTTTCCCATTGATCTATCTACGTACGAAAATAGTTTGTTTGTAACAACATAAAGATCCAACAATGTAAATTTTCCTAATGCTATCTATGAAAAGTTATAATATTGGATATTATTATACAGCTATTTTTGTAAAAATGTTATGCTAAAAAATTTCCCATTTTTTTAAATACCCCATGAAAAGATTATAAACAAAGATCTCTTACTCGTAAATAACCTAACTAACTATCCAAAAGCCAAACCAGAACGAATGAAGAGTTGTAGTCAAGAGCTAAACCAGAACGTTCATTGGGGGGTGGGGTGGTGGGTAAATATTCATATACTCAGCTCTGCCCTGCTGATTTCTTTTGTTTGCAATGTCAATTTCAAAAGAAGTCAACAGAGAAGATCTAAATATATGAATATTTATCCCCCCCAATTAACTTTCTAGTCCCCCCCTGGTTGTAGTTCAGGTTATCGTTTGTGCAGTTGATGTCTTAATATTACAACACGAAATCCAACATCCCAAATTTTTTTATGAACTAATGTTGAGCACAGTGTATGTTCTTTGTGTAATTTTTTTCTTTTTTCTTAAGGTACATTTACACACAACGATTTGTCGGGACGACTTTGACGCCATATTACGTGTTCTTGCCATATTTGGAAAGTCGTCCGACTCTAAAAATCGGATGAAAATCTGTAGCAAGTTACAGATTTGATCCCGATTTTTACTGTGTTGCGATAGCTTCTGGAACAAGCAAATTATGATTATCAAAAAATAATGATCGAAATGTCTTCTGTCAACACGGAATAGGAAAATGTTGAGAGGGTTGTAGTTTTCATCAAAAACCAAAAGCTGCAGCGATTCAGAAAAAAGAAAAAAGTCAAGATTATTTTCTGAAAAGGAAATACGGCAAATTTACCTCGATTTGCATTTCACCTACACTGATCTTTAATTTCTTTTTTTTTTATTTTTTGAGGCGATAATAATAGTAAAAATTGCCTTGATTGTTGCTACAATGAAAAGTAGTTCTTTGACCTGTTTGCTTTTTTTCGGCTTTCGAAATCACGAAAATAATTCGGATTCATTATTTTTTACACCCAGCGATTTGCCGTACACGACAAATTTTCCAAATATGGCAAGAATCACGTATACTGGCGTCAGTGTCGGCCTGACAAATTGTTGTGTGTAAACGTACCTTTGTATTGTGATAAATCTGTATAACTGACGTTTTTCATGTAAAAATGGAGTGATCGTGCTTCAATAAATTTTAGCTGTACAAATTTATCTGAGCTTTAGTCCTTACATCTGAACTTCTTGATGATGTTCTGGCTGCCATTAATTAATCATCTACACTTTGGTCGATACATCTGAGCTCCTTGCTATAAGTAAAGACTAGATGGATGGTTAGTGCAATTCCAGAAAATTACTTATCCTGCAATTCCACCAACCATCCAACTAGACTCCAGTCTCCATCTAAGCTCGATGTAGATGTTTGGAATTCCACTGATCATCCATCCAGATTTTGGTCCTTTTATCTCAGCTCGCGTTGTAATTGGTCTATAATTTTTAATCGTCCATCCAGATTTTGGTCCTTTTATCTGAACTCGCGTTGCAATTGGCTTAAAATTTTACTAATCATCCACCCAGATTTTGATCCTTTTATCTGAGCTTGTGTTGGAATTGGTCTAGATTTTCACTTATCATCCATATAGCGAATTTGCTAGTCGTGTAAGAGCTTTTCGCAATTCCGAAGAAACTTTGGGTAATCCATTTCATCCTAAACGCCTCAATCAACGAATTTGAAGAAAAATTTATCAAACAAATATAAACAAAACTGTTTAGTCAACAATCATCTTAATGCAGAGGGTATCATCTTTTACGTACTGACGATTTTTTAAACTTTCAAATGGCATGAAGAGAGGTGATCTTGAAGCAATATTCATGTCTGACTTTGGTCGCTGAAATGAGGAACTTTGAGGATCTGAATGAAATGCATCAAACATGTGATCACCATTTAATTCATCCATTAACATTATTGTCATCTTTTTTTGAAATGGCCATGTTTGTAGTGCATCGTAATCACCTAGGGAAAAATAACAGAACCATTAAAACAAATAATAAACAAACAAAACTTTCACAAAAAAACTGTCCTTGTAAATAAAGTTTAGTCGGATGGCATTTTCGAACACAAACAGAAAGTTCAGTGTATTTCTCCAAGTGACATGAATTATAATTTAGGTAGAAAAAGGACAACATGTAATCTTATGGAATAAGTATCCTCATGAAGATAGTTGTCTAATTATGCCCAGGAGTTATACTACCCACATATAGATTTTCTACATAATTATGCCCAGGAGTTATACTACCCACATATAGATTTTCTACATGGATAAAGGAATAAAAAAAAATGTGGTAGACAGATTGTCAGTCAAGATTTACTACAACGATTGACTAAGTTATTGGTGCGCATCAGCATCTATAGATCATTCGCAATATACGTTTTGTAAAAAATTTATAGGTATTCTTATTTGTTTTCTTTCACCGTCAAAGCTATCTTACGACCAACATACAAGAAATAGCGATGAACATCGATAATTGGGAAGTGGAGCTCAAATTTATATATGCATGATACGCTGGGTAAAGTTCTTTTGAAATCCATTGTTTTTAATGCATTAAAAAACGTGCATGTCTGAATATTAACCCCCCCCGTAATCATCGATCTTCCTTCGCTCTTGGCAATAACCCAAATTAAAAAATTTCCCGTAATAAGCAATTTTTCCAGTCCTCTACAAGCACTTAAATCCCTGAGCTGTTGTTCAAGATAAAACAGCCAAAAAACGTAATTAAAGAAGAAACATACGCATGCAAATCAAGATCACCCCTTCAATCAACAAAGAGCTTGGCTAAGAGGTGATGCATTCTGAAAAAAATCGAGCGTATTCCTATGGAACTCGAAATACTTAAGAGTGAAGGTGCTTGACGTCCAATTACAATTGAGACAAATGATGAACATACAAAAAATACACCAATTGAATGGAATTTATAAGAAACTTATAATATCATTTTAAGAAACTGGAATTTTATGAAAAGAGGTCGAAGCAAACGACATTCATCTTCAGTAACCGTAATTTAGATTTAAGGAAAATCATCACATCTTACTACTTACTACTTCCTCCGATGCAAAAAATCTTAAAATCACAAGATATTCACACATTTATTTCTGAATTGTTTTTAGAAAGAGAAACAGGAACATTTTCATTTTCATTTTCAGGAACATATTCATTTTCATTTTCAAATCACAAATCTGTTGTACAATTAACTTCCGTTGATTCAAAGAACCACGTATAAAGTTCACGAAACGAAATCCCGGGAATACTTAAGGATTCCTCCCAAATAAATAAAAAACCTAGTTGCATGTTAAGCACACAATATCTTCCAGGTATAAAAGCTTCAAGAAATAAAAATCGTAATATTCATAAGCAAAATAAGGAACCAAAACTGAATACAATTAAAAAACAAAAAAAATAATAAATAAGTATTATAAAATACGCGAAAAAATAAATTGCCAACTATTTCTTAAACTTTTCCTGCAATATCAAACGCAACATCTATTTTAACGATGAATATAAAATTTTCAAATAAAAATGCGCATGACACAGTTTTAACAAATAAAAAGGTGGAAATTTAACCCACTCACACAAATGCCCGTAAATTTTAAGGGGGTAAATAGTAAATGCAGTAGAACAAATGCAAAAATAAATAAAAATTGCCTGTACCTTTCATGACAACAAAGAACAAAGATAAATGAGTTCCCTTTCCAAAACCATCACCATTCATATAGATCTTACCACACATCTTGTAACCATATTGAGAACTATAGAATGGTGGACTGTACAAGGCTGTTTTGATACCATTAATGGCGTCTTGTCTCTTTCGATTGAAGTTATCTATTTTCCACAGTAACGTACCATTGTAGCTGTGTATGGCCTGATTCGACCCAAGTGTACGCGAACCACGTTGCGATTCAAGGTCCGTAATCTTAACCGTGTTTCTCGCCAGTGATTCGTCATTTTGATCTAAGCGCTCACGAAATCGTAGTATAAATGAGGAATTATCACGTAATTGCCGTTCGAGAGTCGAGATCCTATCACGCATCGACGAAAAGTCTGAGGACAACTGAGGGTTACTATCGTTACCACCACGACTCTCGATGCTCTCAATCCTCCTTTCAAGACCTGTAAGTTTACCCACTAACATCACAAATTTTTCTGAAAGATTGGCACGAACAGCAGTAACTTGGTCACCCATGTTTTGAACAGCAGTAGTAAACTCTGGACGTGGTACATAGTTACTTAACTGTGTAACAAATGCCATAACATATCGTAACAAGGCGCTCACGTGATCAATTAGATTGTCATTCATATGTTGACGGATCTCCTTTCGTTTTAAAGTCTGCGAAAGAAAGACAAAGATGATACTAACATATTCCTCAAACAAAATTACATATTTGCTACAATTATTTGTTGTTTTAATATAAATATAATCTAATTATGCAATATAAAATGTCATTCCACGATAAAAGCTGTCAAACAGGTTTGATTCGTTAAAACGTTAAAAGCACGTTTGGTCTGTTCATTGAAAACAGGCTTTACTAGCTGGGAAATGGAATATTCCCATTATGACAGTGGCGATAGATTTTCCAGGCAGGAAACGTAATCTTATAATGAACACAAGAGCAATATGGCAATAATATTAACTGCTATTGATGAAAATAATAATTTAAGAAAAGAGTTTTATTAACGTTTCGTCGCAACGCGCGACATCTTCTGAATGATAACATAATAATACAAAGCAGGAATATCAATGACAGTATTTACAAAGTATGAATAAATTAAGTAGAAATAGAGAGGTCGACCAAACATAGGGAGGCTAACTGGTAATTCAACAGTACAACTACAGAATCATGTCAAGGGTGTTTGATGAAAATTTTGTTTAGAAACAGTTTCAAAGTTGAATATTTCATTGCTGACATGAGATAATAAATCACTTCATATCTTCTTACTTTATCATAGTTGCATCCAATAGCTTGAAATTCACATTTAGTCGGCACCTCATCACAAGTTGTACTTTGATGTTGTTCAATATCTTTTCTTGGTATCTTTTTCTTACAATATTTACAAACCACAGGATAATTTTCACACACATTTTCTTGGTGATCCTGCATGTTAAATAAAGCAAACAAAATTTAGAAAGTAAAATTCACTATAATTTTTCTTCAAAGTTACAAAGATTGGTAACAATAGGCAAAAACGTTTAAAGACACACAATTTTACAAATATTGAAACAGGAGAAAAGCGCTCTTTAGTTGTATTGATTTTTTTATAGAAAAAAATCTAACGATTTTACTAATTGGTATAAATGTTATGCAATGAACATCGTGTGAGAATATTCCTTTCATCCGTGTGAGAATATTCCTCGTACCTTAAGTGAAGCATACGGGACATCTTTACCACAATATTCACATTTTACACTTCGATATTCACATTTATTCTTCAAATGTTCATCAAGAAGAGAGCGAGGTAGCTGAATGTTACATTGTTTGTGTATACAGCTGATGAGCGCATGCTCACAAACTTGATAATGACCCTGACAAAAAAGAAACTTAATAAGTAAAAATGCCAAACTTTTTTAATAAATTTATCAATTCAACTCACTTCCAATTCTTCGTAGGAGCCAAACGTGAGTTGAAAAGTATTCGTTTACATTGTTCAGAAGGACAATGTAAACGAATACTTTTCAACTCACGTTTTGTAAAAGCATCAGGGAAAACCTGTATATAAGTTTCATAGAAGTTCAAAGATTGGTGTAATAATTTCACATTGGTAGATAAAGAATATTTTGAGAATGGAAGAATATTTTACAGGAGTTTCTCAATCAACATTTGATAGAGCTGTATGGAAGTTTTCTTTAAAAACTCTAGAATATTTCCACCTACATCATTTCTGCTCAATTTTTCTTGATCTTCGGGACATTTTGGGTCAGAACTTCTACAGATTAAAAGAATGTTAAAACTACAAGGTGCATCAAAAAAATTATAAAACTTAAATATCGAGAAAACTATCATTTCATCAAAATTTCTCAAAAATGTTCCCGCGTTTATGTATTTTGGCATTGTTTGGTTTATATTAAAGTAAAAACAATCAGAAAAATTAATCTCAAAAAGAGGGAGAGCAGTTTGTAAAGGCCTCAATTTTAGCCATTTGCGCAAAGAAAATGAAATGTTTAAAATCTAATTTGATTTGAACAGGTGAAAATTTGAAGTCTGTTGCGCATTGTACTTAAATTTTAGATTCAGCTCTTTGAATGAAATTAGATTTTAAATGCCTAAATTTCTTTGATTGATTTCACTGGTACATAAACTAGATGCCAAAATACATTGACACATTTTGAAGAAATTTGGATAAAATGATATTTTTCACACGTTTTTAAAGTTTCTAAATTTTTTATACATTCTGTAGTAGCAAAAATGTTGAATGTTAAGAAAATATCATGGTGAGACACGCAAAACATCATCTTCTGTAAACTGCTTAATCTTAGGAATTATGATGAACGTAAACATACGCCCGTATTGTAAAACCTAACTCACAATTACTGTATGGAGCTTAAAAATTAGCTTATAATTGTTTGAACACGGTATTTTACCTCACTATTTTATTGATTGGAAAAAATTTAGCAAAATTCTTGCCACCGAAGGAGAAATAATTTCGTCATTGATGAATGGGAATAGTGTTTTACATCGCACTCAGTGAGAGTGAGTATGAGCAAGCTTTTTGAATACGGGCGATAATGTTTGAATTACAGAGTTCATTTATATATTTTTATGCTTTATAACAATTTCTCTTACGAGTTTGAGTTGAATTTCAACAAAGTTAAGTCGATAAAGCAGCTTGCAATTGAAGTAACTGACTGACAACAAACACAACATGAATGACTAGTTTCTCCAGTAAATCTTCACGAGCTCTGATTCGTGAGAACATTTTTAAGTTGATGTGTTATTTGAAAAGGAAAAACGTCAATTATGCTCAATACATAATATAGATATGCATCACTTTGTAAAACAAAGAATAGTATACATGTTTGTAAATGTAGATCGTCCAGGTTGGTATAATTCAGAATTTTCTGTACACACAATACAATGACGTAAGAACCAGATAACAAATACGGCTAACCTGACGTTAACTCCTCATTTGACTCTGAAGATGACTACCGCTAAGGTTGTCGAAACGTCAGTCAACAACAACAAAAACTGTCCTTCTCATGACTATACCAACCTGGACGATCTACATTTACAAACATGTAACGATACTCCCGGGTTCAAACCATTTACTTTAAAGAATAGTATTTTAGAACTCAATCGTCGCATTAAATATAGTATTTTAAAATATACACAGTAGTTTGATGTTGTACCTATCATGTTAAAATAAGGTATAACAGATATCAAGGCTGCTGACCTCATCGATACCATAGTAGATAGTTGTACAATAATGAGATATAAGACACCACAAGATAGGATAAGATAGGATAAGGTTGAAACACGTGATACAACATTGGATAAGAAGCAACATTGCCAATGATATCCATGATTTTAATAAGTCAGAGCTTCCAGTTCACAGTTTTGATAGAAAATAATCTTACCCAAGTATAATGTCGATACAAGATTGACAAAACAAATGTCCACACATTGTCTGTGTTGGATTGACGAGGAGGAAATGGCAGGAAGTACATATATACTTCGCTGGGATTTTTTTCCTGTCTACATCACGGATTTTGATCCCAGGCATCTTGAATGAGGGTAATTCTTTTCACAAATAGAATCTAAAATTTGATAAAAAAAAACTATTAAAATAAGATCTAAATATACACGACAATTTGACAAAAAGCACTAGAACAGTGGTAAGTAATCATTTTAGTGATTTACATAAACTTTTCAGCAATTTCACTCAAATACATGCTCAAAAAACTGTCTGTTTATTTCTCTTTTAAAGCTCATTTCGCAATAAAATCTATAATGTTTCATTCTCTTGTTCGGCCATATCGGATTTATAATAGCTACCATGAAAACCCCAAACTTGGTAATAGAGCAATCTATGTCAGCTGTTACGTATGGAAAACACAAACATTAAGGACCTACGCGAATAGCAAATGCAATAATTTTACTTATGTAGAGAATAGATGCTAGGCATTTGTTATAGATTGATCGAAGAATGGCCTACATTTCGAAAAAGATTGGCTTTAGCGGTGTGTTATTACAACGATTTCATAATAGAAAACCTACAAAAGGTTAGAACATCTTTCTTTCATACAGAAAATTTATTGAAATAAAGACCTTCTACGAATTACACCATAGCAATAAATTTCCCAATGATTTGTGCTGCACCTATAAGAAATCTGTTTACTCTGAGAAAAAACGAGCACAACACATCATTAGGACATTATTTTTATGGCATATCTTTTAGCTACCAAAGACTGCTACGCTTGCAATATGTTCAACAGTTTAGTCATATAATATCATAATATCAGTTATTCGTCAAAACTGTTTCAGAAATTTCAATTCGATGGAGATTAAAATTTCAAATGGAGACTCGTATTGTATCTAAATTTTAGAATTCCTGTTCGTGTAGATTCTTCTTATTTCTTTCAGATAACGCTTAACTTTTATCGAGCATTAAATTCGTCAAATTAAACAATCTATAAAGAACAATTCATCTTATAACTTTGTATGAACATGGAAAATGTAGTAGAGTCTATTATTTAGAACATGCATTTTGTAGTTAACAGTCTTCTTGAGACGTTGTTTTAGAGTACGTTGTTTTACATATTAACAACAATATTAAATCAACAGACTTTTCGTGCGAATAACTGACATTAGTAATGCTTTTACTCATGTTCAAAACCCTTTTCTTTAGGAGTAAATGATTTCTCAGAGTAACACAAATCACTTCGATAGCGCGAGGAGCGAATTCAAGGTTAAGTAAAATATTAGCCGTTCATTCTTTATTCAAAATCTTTTATAACAATGCCATTGGCAACGAGTTTTCAACTATAACAAATTTGACCAATCAATGAGTTTTTGTAATTTATTATTCCTAACGCTGGACTTTTCACTTGAAATCGAATTACAGCAAAAAAGAGCAGTTTAAGAAGTTAAAGCACAACTATGAGTAAAATAACTTTATCATGAGCAATGAATATCTCTTCCTTTAACTTCCTTTAACTTCCTTTAATCTCTTTACGCAAATCTCAGTCTGCTAAACACTTTGTAAATGTAACCCATGGCGTAATCTATACGTAACTGGAAGTCTATGTTGCGAACATAAGAATCGAACTCAACATTTACCTTAGAGAAAATCTTTATCTGTTGACAAGTAATCTTTAGAGTTTCACAACAATATATATATATTGAAGTCTGAGAATAGAAAGTATTCTATATTTTTCAATTTGAAATTGAAAATTATTGAATAATTATTGAATGAGTTTGATAACCGGCTCAATGGTCGGATATCAAGAATTATTGAGACGAAGGAAAACGATGGATAAAACACCTGAAATGGAATAACCAAATGGGAGTATGCGTAAAAATGAGGTTGATATCCTCCGGCTCAATGGTTGAGCATGATATCAAGAATTATTCAGACAAAGGTCAATGTTATCCACCGAAGCAAAGCTGAGGAAGGAAACGATGGATAAAACACCTAAAATAGAACAGTCAAATGGGAGTATGCGTAAATATCCGAAAAAAAAACACATTAAAAAATCTATTATAGTCACACAAATTTGGGTGAAATTTACATTGAGTTGTCTTCGTTTCGGCCAACGAAATCGTAGACCAGTTTTCGAATAACGTCACAGCCAGCGTATTTGTGTGATTTAATACCCCTATAGTTAAACTAGCTATGATCAATAATTTCGCCCATCTTGACAAACAGTGTTTTGAATTTTCTAATACGTGTCGGGTGGATATCCCTAACATATTAGACGAACTTATTTGCGAGTTCGTCTGCGTAAATACGAAGACGAATCAATGCAAGAACTGAAAAATTTCACCACACAATGCGTGAAAGTAGTTATTTAAAGTATTTGTGTGCTTTTTTTGCCTATACTTCCCATTTTCTCATCTCCTTGTGCGCATTTTATCCTTTTTTCTTTTATTCCATTCTGCATTTAATGCCTAACATGTCTCTAGGACCTTGGTGTTTTTTGACATTCGTGCACAACAACAAAACACTATAATTAAACACTCACACTCTCACACATTTCCTTTGCATACATCACATGCTATAAACCTGACAACAAATAAGGGATATTTCTCACATTAGTGATTCAAATTTACATTCCACTCCCACCTTTTTTGGTAATTATACTTATCATCAATGCTTATACATGTGTAGCCCACATATGGTGGTGGTTTCTAAAATTATGCTGCATAGTTGTTTTTTGTTGGAGAATTGTCTCTTTTTTGTCAACTTTTTTCTAAGAATAATTCAGAGGTATGTTATACTATAGCAGGAACACTATAGTCCTAGTAATAAGCAATACAAGCAAAAAACCATTCCCATGAAACAGTGGAAGATTTACTGTTGGTCAGAATACCATATATTGTTTAGAGAACATTCTAGGACTACAATATTACTAATAGCATTTGTTTTTTGTAAAATATTTTAAAGAGGAAATACATTTATATTGATGTTTCAAAGCCACTTTAATACTGGCAAGAAGCAATATAGTATACTTGATTTTTGAACAAATAGCTTAATTCAGCTTAATTTCAAAAATGAAAATTGAAGCAAAACAAATCAAGCAGCTCTAAGACAAAACAATATTACGGCAATATTCATATATGTAAGTATTCATTATGCTTGTCCATCAACCATTACGTGAAGAATGGTATACACAGCAGGTTATGTTGGAATCGGCAATAATTATGCATGGCCAAAATTTATATTAATTATAATTTGTCTTCACTAAATTAAAGCTGCTAAGAGGATAAAACAATCAGAAGTAATCAATTATTCCATCAAAATTGATCATGGTTCATACCATAAATAACAGGAGATGCCCCACTTCAATTATGAAGGCCAGCCACAACCCTCAATGTACACATATCTGAGAGCAAATACTGAAATATATCTTTTATACAAGAAACATACCAGTAGCACATGGAAAAAGTTCGAATTAGATATAAGTATAACGCTGATGTGTACTTATGGAATATTTATTAAATGAACTGCGATATTATTTTACTGCTGCAGTTACAGTGAAACGTGAAGTGGTCAACAAAAATGGCATATTTTTCAATATCTTGACTACACTTACACGTAGGCAAAATCGGACAAAGAGTTTCTTATTCAATGATTTTCACTTACTTTAAATCATGTACGATATTCACTTTAAAAGTGGTGTCTAAACTTTTAATTAAACGTTGTAAGTTCAAAAAATGCTTACCAAAGCAATCTGGAATACAAGTATATAAACTATAAATACATCAACAGCAAAGCACGATGACGAGAAGCCACGCACAAGCCACGCATACTTAACACGTAATTGTTTTCAAATAGTAGCGAGAGACTTGCCGAGCGGAAATCGAACTCGTGAAATAAAAATTAATGCCCAACATAAAGTTCTGATTAGAGGCATAGAAATAGACCAAAAAAAAACAAATTGTAAAATTAAATTTATTGTAACGTTTCGTCTTTACTCAAGACTTCTTCAGACAAATAATAAATAGGATGTTAAGACAAGATATTATATTTACAAAAAGGTGTTAAATTACTACTAAAGGAAGCGGTGTCGAATGGATATATGATAAGGAAGTTAGGAAGTAAAATAAAGAGAAATTAAAAGAGGTTAAGTGGAATGGAGTTTCCTTGCACATTAAGTGAAGGCTTGTATTTATTGATTAGAAGACTTTCATGAATGGAGAGTTCATAAGTATCGTTGGAAGAGGAGATTATTTTAAAGTTGTCTAAGTTGGGGGTGTGTCGAGTTGCGTTAATGTGAGCAAGAATAGAGTAGATTTCACGACGCGCGTTACAACGACGCGAGCTTGGCGCGCATGGCCTGGTGCGACATCGCATGGATTTCCTTTACAACGCGAACTTGTGAGTTCACTACCTATACTTTCAAAAAAATGGCCTCCTTCAAAAAAACAAGAAATGCTATAGCTGTTGCGTATGACGCTGCTTTGATAAACGAATAAGAATTTGCGCTTTTGTATGATATTTCGCGTTCAAAGAACCCAGAATTAAAACATGGCGACTATTCATCTTTTGATTTGGAGGAAATCGATGAAGTTACATGTGCTGTAGACTTTCGTTTTAAGAAACACGAAATTCCTTTGCTGGCTGAAGCGTTAGATTTTCCTCATCGTTTCAAATGTAAACAAGGAACAGTTTGTGATGGGCTGGAAGCTCTCTGGTTGCCTGTAAGGGGGGATATTCAAAAGTGTTCCGAAAATCTGGTGTGTAGATGACCCACATACGAGGCGTTGCAGCTTCGACACTTGAATAAATAGACTACACCAAATCTCAGAGGTTTGGGAAGGCTGCAGCACAAAGGCTATTGATTTGTGTGCGAATTTGAAGGGAGTGTATGCCGGTGAAAGGAAGACAGAAATAAATGGGCATTTTGTGAGCAGTCAAGACAGGTGGTTTGGGGGCAAAAGGTGGTGTTAAGGAAGCGACGTGTGATTTGGTCAATTATACGTGAAGAAAAACCGTTTTTGGTGAGTGACTTTCTGGTAAATTCGAGTTGTGTATGAAAATTTTCGTAAGTAGAACAAAGGTTGAAGATGCAGTGAAGTAAGCAAGAGACTAGTGAAAGTTTGTAAGTAAGTGGGATGAAGCTGTGGAAGTTGGTGAAGAGGCCAGTGAAAGTAGGTTTGCGGTAGACGGAAGTGGTGAATTTTCCATTAGTACGAGAGATATCGATGTCAAGAAATGAGAGCTTTCTGTTTTGTTCGACTTCAGCTGTGAATGTGATGTTAGGGTGTTGTCGGTTCAGATAGTCAAGAAAGAGAGGGACGTGATCGGAGGAATAAAAAAGTAAAAAACAGTCGTCAACGTAGTGTCGGTAAAGTAGTGGTTTGAATGAAGAAAGACATTTATTAAGCCAGGATTTTTCGTGAAAGGACATGAATATATCATCAAAGAGAGGGCCCAATGGACTGCCCATAGCCATACCATCAATTCGCTGGTACATTTTCCCGTTAAAGATAAAGTGACAGTTCTTGACAGCTAGAGAGAGAAGTTTTTCAAATTCTGTTTCAGTGAGTCCGTTGAAGTACTGGTGGTAGTTAAAAATGCTTTTGGATATTATGTGGATGATTTCGTCAACAGGTATGTTAGTAAATAGGGATACGACATCAAAACTAGCAAGGACAACATTACTGGAGTTGATATCGCAATTTAGGATTTCTTCAACAAAGGAGAAAGAGTCTTTGATGATGAGGTTGCTTATAGTGAAGGGTTTTAGGAGTGGGATGAAAAACTTTGTTAGTTTATACGAATAGTGATTAATGGAGAAACGAATGGGTCTGAGAGGGATGTTACATTTATGTATTTTAGGAAGACCATACAATATACTTATTCGTGAACCAGTGGGGTAAAGTTCTTTGTAAGTTTCTTGGCCGATAGATTTAGCATCTTTCAACTTTTTTAATAAAGACTTCACTTGATTTTCTCGTTGTAAAGTGACTTTAACTGGATCTCCAATAAGAGGTTGAAACTTTGTAGTGTCAGATAAGAGTGTGTCCATTTTCTTTATGTAGTCGTCTTTGTTAAGTATTACGATGCCATTTTCTTTTGTCAGGTTTAGTGATGAAGATAGTTCTGTCGTTTTTTAAATTATTTAAAATGTTCAAGTCTTCTTGTGAATATAGAAAAGGTGGTGGGCTGTAACTTCGGAAACCTGAGTGGGCAATGTCTTTCAATTTGCATTTGATCGAGTCTGGAAAAAATCCTGATGATTCATTAACATGTTCTCGTTTGAGACGGTTTTTTTCGTTTTTCAAAGGGTGTTAAGAAGGTGCAAATGTTTAACTTTTTCAGTTGGATGGAAAAGTTTAAGCCTTTTGAAAGGATTTCTTTCTCTCTGTCAGTAATGAGCCGGTTTGAGAACACCACTTTCTCAGGGTCGATTGGGATGTTGTTGTCATTTTTGGATGTGAGACGGAAAAGTTTGCGATCTTGGATATGTTGATGTTGCGTTAGTTTTCTTGAATTTTCACGATCGGAGACTTTCTTAAGGTGTATAAAGTCAATTTTGGAGATTAGTAACGCCAGGTTGGAGTGTGCTTGTGTTAGTTGTGCTGAGAGGACGCATATACGAGCGTGTTTCCCGTTTATTTCTTCTTGAAGGAGTTTCCCACCTTGCGTTATCAAGCATTCTTGCTCACATTAACGCACCCCCAACTTAGACGACTTTAAAATAATCTCCTCTTCCAACGATACTTATGAACTCTCCATTCATGAGTCTTCTAATCAATAAATACAAGCCTTCACTTAATGTGCAAGGAAACTCATTTCCACTTAACCTCTTTTAATTTCTCTTTATTTTACTTCCTAACTTCCTTATCATATATCCATTTGACACCGCCTCCTTTAGTAGTAATTTAACACCTTTTTGTAAATGTAATTGTTTTAATTGTTTTCACATGACGTCATGTATCCGCCATATTGAGAAAAAATAATGAAGTTTTCTTTTATGTTTCACTAGGAAAGAGTGAAAAGTAAGAAAACGATCTATAAAGTAGAGAAAGTGTCGTTACTTAGAGAAAGAACATGAAAGTCTCTTCTCGGGTATATCTGTATGCATAGATGAAAAAGGCAAAAAAATAGTTTTTTTGATAGGAAGACTTGTGAGAGTTGCATGATCAAGGGAATCAGCTGGCAAAACAAAGTAACATCAATATGAACATAATAGCCCAACACAAGACTTTTAAAAAAGCCATCACAATAATAAAATAAAGAAAGATAAAAGGTTTTTTAATAATTACGTTTCGTCTTTAACTTAAGACATCTTCAGATTATTTGAGATAAATTATATAAATGAGGTTTTAAATACAAGTATTTATTACAGGGTGTTAATTTACATGTGAGGGGAGTAGGAAGTTTAGATGACGGAATTAAATGAAAAGGGAGGTATATTAAAGAATGTGAAGGTGGATTGAGTTGCCTTGGGTGTTAAGAGAGGGTTTAAGCTTGGATATAAGAAGGCTTTCATGAATCATAAGGTCATAATTGTCGGAGGAGGAAGAGAGAATTGAGAAGTCATTAAAATCGACAGAGTGAGATGTATTTCTTACACGGGAAAGAATTGCAGATGGTGGTGGACATAAGGAAGGTTTCCCAGTTAAGGGAGCGATTCCCAAGTGTTCCGATGTTCTGGTGTGTAAATGACGCGTGGTTTTACCCACATACGATGCTGAGAGGAATCGACACTTATAAGAGTATTCAACACCGGATCTCAAGAGCTTGGGGACCCTATCTTTAAAAGGCAAGAAAGAGGAGAGACGCCTGGAAAAACGAAAAACAAAGCGAACGTTGATATGAGAAAGGCAGCATTGCAGAGTCGAGTGATTTGAGTGCGAATCTGAAGACAGTTTAGACCAGTGAAAGGGAGGCAGTAGTACATGATTTTCTTAGGAGCAGTGTGAATAAGATCTTTGGGTTCAAACGTATTGTTGAGGAAGCGGTGAACATGATTGTCAAATATGTATGAAGGGAAGTTGTTTAAGGTGAATAATTTTCTAACAACTTCTAGTTCAGTATGAAAGTGTTCATAGCTGGAACAGAGTTTGAAAATTCTGTGAAGTAAAGAGGAGATTAAGGAGCGTTTGTATTGAATGAGAATGAAACTATGAAAATTGGTGAAGACTGAAGAGACCAGTGAAAGTGGGTTTACGATACACGGAGGTGGAAAACTTGCCGTTTGAGCGAGTTATTTTTACAGTGGTCATCCCCCTTTAGAGCAATTTTTTTTAGTTTTATAGGTAGACACTTTAAAACGACATTTTTGGGAAGTGCTGAATGTGAGAAATAATATCTGACAATTTTTTTTTGATCACTCATTAATTATGCTAATTATCAAAGATGGCGACTAATTAATTAGCATAAAATGAGCCTCTTTTCAAACATGATTGCTTCAAAACTACTAATCAGAAACTTATATATAATACATATTTACAAAGCTTATATCAAGAGCTAGTGCATGACACTTTTTGATTTTGTTAAAAAGCTATTTTAAAAGAAACGTGCTTTTGATTTTAGGAATTGTTCAGTCAATAATCATCTTAAGAAAAAGTGTATCATCTTTAATATACTGACGATTTTTTAAACTTTCCAATGGCATGAAAAGAGGTGATCCTGAAGCGATATTCATATCTGACTTTGGTCGCTGAAATGAGGAACTTTGGGGATCTGAATGAAAAGCATCAATCATGTGATCACCATTTCCTTGATCCATTAACATCATTGTGATCTTCTTTTGGAAAGGCCATGATTGTAGTGCATCGTAATCACCTAGGAATAATTACAGAACCATTAAAAAAATAATAAACAAACAAAAATTGATAAAAAAATTGCAGACCAATGTCATTTTTACATAATAAATCACTCCAAGTAAGTTATATTGGTTAAGTAACAATAGAAGCTAGTTGTCTATTATTACCCAGGATTTATGCTACGCAAAAATGGATTTTTTCTTTTCTAAAGGAATCAAAAAGATACATTTGGTGGACAGATTGTCAAGATATATAAGAACGAGTAAACAATTGGCTCTTTCATTTGTGTGCATTATTATGTATAGATCATTAAAAGTATGTTTAGCAAGAATTTCACGATTCCCGTATGTACACTTTTTACGTCAAATAAATATGCAATGTCTAACGATAAATATACCATCACACAACAAAATTAAAAAAAAATAGCAATGACTTTAAAGAACAATTTCTCCTGTGCGCCTGCAAAGCAAGATCATCCCTACATTATAACAAATAGCTAGGCTAAAAGGCCGGTACAATCTGTAAAACTTGAGCGTATTTCTTTGAAAGTTGAAAAACTTAAAAGTAAAAGTGCTTGACGTCTAATTATATGGAAACAAACGATAATCACAGAAAAAATAGCTACACCAACTGACCGAGATAATTTTAAGAAACTGGAATCTTATGAAATGGATTTGAAACAAACGACTTATAGAAAAGATAACTTAGACATTCATCTTAAGTCGTGGTTTGCCAGCTCAAGCGAATTTTTTGACGAAATTTTTTGAAATTATCAACAAACGTTGAAAATCTTTCGTGAGACCTAATATCTGTACCGTTCAAAACAAGAAAGAACAAAGATAAACGAGTTTCCTTTCCAAAACCATCACCATTCATATAGATCTTAGCACACATCTTGTAACCATATTGAGAACTATAGAATGGTGGACTGTACAAGGCTGTTTTTATACCATTAATGGCGTCCTGTCTCTTCTTCTTGAAGTTATCAATTTTCGAGAGTAGCGTACCATTGTAGCTGTGTACAGCCTCATTTGACCCTAGTGCACTAGGTCGAATCAGGCCATACAAAGCTACAATGCAACAAATCCGATATTGGCAAATGAGACGCGAGATTGAAATTAATGTTTATTAATAAACATTACCAAAATGATGGTCGATAAAAAAATTGTCTTGCATGTGTAGCCATTACCTTTGTTTGATAATTTTGAAAAATTGCATCGAAAAACTCGCTCGTGTAACTCCGGCTTTACTAACCGTAATTTAGATTTAAGATTTAAATGCAATAACATCTCATCACTTCCATTGATGCAAAATCAGTCACAAGACAAACCACTTATTTTTGAATTGTTTTTTGAAAAAGAAACAGGAACATCTTTATAAGAATTCCCAGTAAACATACGTCATTCTTTATCTGGTGCATGTCACAAATATTGAACTAAATACACAACTGGACTGCTGCCTTGCATGCCTGTACAATGCACGAAGCCACAATTTACCCTCAGGAGCACGTGCCTGGCGGTCAAATCCCACATTCTAGCTCATCGTCGTAAATGAACTTTCTTTAGGCCTTGCGTGAAAAGCCTGGCACTAGTTGAAATGCAATGGCTACAAATTTATTTGCGGGAGGAAGCCTTCCAGCCTTCCGTATTCAATTCAATGGTCACAAATCAAAAGACACATCTGTTATACAGTTTATTTCGGTTGATGCAAAGGACCACGTATACTAATGGATTCAAAAATCGTTTTAAAAAGAGCAAATACGATGGTGAATGGTCAAAATAATAACACAATAGTTCTTAAAAGAACTGTTTAAAACCAGAACACTAACTCAACAATTCTAACAGGAACTAAGATTCTAAAAACAAGAATTCTAATAGGAAATAAATTTCTAAAGGAATCTAATAGTTCTTAAGAACTATTATGTTATCATTTCGACCGTTCACAATAGTAGCTATTTGCTCTTTTTAAACGATTTTTAATTTGTCACCAGAACAAAATCTTTATTTAACTAAGGGATTTCCTAAGAAGAAACAAAAAGACTAGTTGTACGATGAGCGCTAAATATAATCAAGTAATGAAAGCTCCAGAAATAAAATCATAATATTTCTACGTAAAATAAAGAACAAAATTTCTCTTCGATTATATAATAATTCGAAAGTTGCCGACTATTTCATACAAGTTGCATGATAACTTTAAACGCAACATCTATTTTAATGTTGAATGTGTACCATACAAATCAATGGGCGCGGGCATGACACAGTTATAACATGTAAAAAAGTTGAAATTCAGCCCACAAACAAAACACTCAGCAATTTTTAATAGTTAAAATAGTAGGAGATTTGCAAATTGTCTGTACCTTTCATGACAACAAAAAATAAAGATAAATGAGTTCCCTTTCCAAAACCATCACCATTCATATAGATCTTAGCACACATTTTGTAACCATATTGAGAACTGTAAAATGGTGGACTGTACAATGCTGTTTTAATACCATTAATGGCGTCTTGTCTCTTCTTCTTGAAGTTATCTATTTTCCAAAGTAACGTACCATTATAGCTGTGTATGGCTTGATTCGACCCCAGTGCACGCGAGCCACGTTGCGCTTCAAGGTCCGTAATCTTCACCGTGTTTCTCGCGAGTGATTCGTCAATTTGATCTAAGCGCTCACGAAATCGTAGTAAAGTTGAGGAATTTTCTCTCACTTGTCGTTCGAGAGTTGGAATTTTATCACGCATCGAAGAAACCTCTAATGACGAGTTGGCATTATTACTATCGTTATCACCACGAGCCTCGAGATTCTCAATTCTCCTTTCCAGACATGTAAGTTTACCCACTAACATAACAAATTTTTCTGAGAGATTTGCACGAACAGCAGTAACTTGGTCACCCATGTTTTGAATAGCAGTGGTAAATTCTGGACGTGGTACATAGTTACTTAACTGTGTAACAAATGCCATAACATATCGTAACAAGGCGCTCACGTGATCAATTAAATTGTCATTCATATGTTGACGGATCTCCTTTCGTTTTAAAGTCTGTGAAAGAAAGACAAAGATAATACCAACACAATCGTTAAACAAAGACTACAAGTTTGCAACAATTTACTTGTTGTTTCAATCTAGTGACGCAGCCAGAGGAATCTGTCAGGGGGAGGCAGTCAAAAGGGAAAGGGAGCCGTAACTATCATTTAAACAATATAATATACATGAAACATAACATTTTAAGGGGAGGGGCAAAGAATTTTTCTTGGGGAACCTGGACCCCTATAGCTTCGTCTCTCTAAATATAACTAAGATTTTAGGCGCGATGGATGAATGTCTCCTTAACGCAATGAAATCATCAAAATATAAAGACGAACATTCCCAGGTCGGTAAGGCCTGTTTACAATGGACAAAACAAACCTATGTCTGAGGCTTTAATGTGTCGAACATCTTGTCATCGAATGACATGACATTATATATTGCATACAAATTTGAAAGTTCACATCTCAGCAAAAATGGAATAAAGTAAAAATCCGTGCAAGGAAAATTTAGTCAATATTTTAGAGCTAGGTGCAAAACATTGAAAGGAAAATCATAAAAACCAGGCTCAGAAATCACTTAGCATCAACATTACAAATTTCGGGTTCTACAGAACCTGATTGGCTAATAACTAAAAATGTAAACAAATTGCAACAAATCGTTGATTGGTACATATTATTTTTCGCCCATGTTACCAAACCATGTGAAATATCGTGATTTCCATACTTCCATTAAACTGAACATAAAAATGCATGGTGACATTCTGTCTATACAAACATGTCTATACTTGCTCGCATTTTAACTTAATGTCGTAATGAACTTTTGATGGCATTTGAAGAAAGATTGGGAGTAGTTCAATTATTTGCTTTAAACTTCGGAGAAAGATAGTAGTATAAAGTTAAGTGCCATCATTCATCGACGCGCTTATATCTATATGTTGCAGGCTTGCAGCTGATGTTGTTGGTTGTATACCGAAACATGTTTTCATACAAAAAGCTTCATTGTAAATTTCCATTACTGTAAATGGTCAACTTTTCAATCCAATACCTTAGTGGTAATTGAATTTACGTAACCAAAACAAGTCATCATTAAACTATCACTACAAATGTCAATTACTTTAGACGGAAATTTTGTTTAACTTGAAAATTTCTGGCTAAGTTAGCTTGTTTCATTACAGACATGGGAAAGTAAATTAGTTCAAATGACCTTACCTTATCATAGCTGCATCCAATGGCTTGAAATTCACATTTCGTCGGCACTTCATCACAAGTTGTATTTTGATGGTGTTCAATATCTTTTCTTGGTATCTTTTTCTCACAATATTTACATAGCACTGGTACATTTTCACACACTTTTTCCACGTGGTCCTTTATATTAAATAGCAATACAAAACCATAAATATTTAGATTATGAATTTTCTAGAAGATGGCAAAAAGAGTTGAAAACAGAATCGGTGGAGAAAACTTTTTGTGTGTGAAGATGTTTGTGAAAAAGCTCAATTTTTTTTTCATTTCATATGGTAAAAATATGGTGTAAATAATTTGATACGAATATCACCATGTTCTTCAGGCTAATATCTTCCACCTGCCTACCGCCCTCCCCTACGTTCTTTTATCTGTTTGAAAATATTCTGTGTACCTTAAGTGAAGCATACGGGACATCTTTACCACAATATTCACATTTCACATTTCGATATTCACAATCATTCCTCAAATGTTCGTCAAGGAGATAGCGTGGTAACTGAATGTTACATTGCTTGTGTATACAGCTGATGAGCGCATGCTCACAAACTTGAGAATGACCCTGACAAAAAAGAAACTTAATAAGTAAAAATGCCAAACTTTTTTAATAAATTTCTCAGTCCAACTCACTTCCAATTCCTCGTAGGTGCCAAACCATTTGCACTTTTCAGAAGGACAATGTAAACGAATACTTTTCATTTCACGTTTCGTAAAAGCATCAGGGAAAACCTGTATATAACTTTGATATAAGTTCAAAGGTTGGTGTAATAATTGCACATTGGTAGATGAAGAACATATTGAGAATGGAAGAACTTTGTAAAGAAGTTTCTCAATCAACGATTGATAAAAGTTTCACCACGTAAGTTTTACACAAATGGAAGATGTTAGCGGTTGGTTTATTAACTATAGTTCTGTAGATGAAGTAGATGATGATAATAGATTGTGTTAGTGCTGATCTTTCAATCAAAGGATGTTTTCTATCAAAAAAATTGGAATATTGTTACTTACGTCATTTCTGCTTAATTTTTCTTGATCCTCAGGACATTTTGGATCAGGTCTTCTAAAAATTAAATAGTTATGAAATTTTTTAATAATTAAAATGATAAAAAACTAATCGGATCCGAAAAAACGGATCGTGTGAACTCATATAAAGTGGGCTCACTAAGTGATTATTATGCATTCAATTTACAATTCTAACGAATCGCAAACTTCCACTTAAAAGTCAAACAAAAATTACCGTACCCAAGTATAATGTCAATACAAGACTCACAAAACAAATGTCCACACGAGGTCTGCTTAGGATTGACAAGAAGGTGATGACAGTAAGTACATATGAATTTTGGGTGGATTTTTTCCCGATCTTCATCACGAATATTAATTCCAGGCATCTTTTGCACAATTTTGGAATCGATGGATAGTGAAAACGCCACAATTCTGTAACAAGAAAGTTAAATGATGAATAATTGATGCAGAACATGGTGATTAGGTTTTGGTTGAGTTTTAAAATGATCTTTCTTGTTGCATTCTTCTATATACTCAAGACTAGAACATCTTTTCATGAACCACGACTTTTGTCTTTCGATTTCAAATCAAATCGAATTTTCATTATCATACCGGTGTATATCATCCGTATGTAACGCAAAATTGCAGCAACAAGCTTTAGAGCTTTACTGCAAAAGTTTTTCATTGTTCAATGTACGCAAACTAACGAGAAGCTTATGAAAAACAGGCACGTACACAAAACATGTTTCCCCCCCCCCCAGCCAAAATTTTTGAAGTTGTTGAATTGTTTGTTGAAATATGTCAGATTCTTGCATCCATATGTTCTCTAGATTTATCTGATAATAGAAAATAGAAATCTTTCGTTTTTTTTTGTTTGCCAAAGATCAAAAATAACATATGAAAGTTGAAAAGATGAATTGATGTATTGCAATTATACACAAAGATATATTCCCTGCTATATGCACGTTGTATCAGCTACTATGCTGGTTACTATTTTTCAAACATCTTGTAAAGTTAAGCTGATGCGATAACAACCTTTCGTCTAAACTTAAACACCTTATCATGTTCTTCAAAAATATAAAACACCGTCGTCTTCTTTTATGAATAACTAATCCACTGTAGGATGTTGTTTTTCTATTATCTGGGGAGTGGAGGCCCCCTGCACTCCGCCTACGTCAGCACCTGCCCCCACCAAAAAATGTTGCTGAATTGCCAAATTTTTTACATCCTAGATACCGTGCCTGATTGAAAATATTCAATTTAATCTTCCTGGAAACCAGTATCCTTTACAAAGAAAACTTTTCAATATTCGTGTTATAGGGACTTCCCCTTTTTTTATCTGGTAGCTTATGTGATTGTCGGTGTCACTTTATTAAATTTTTGTAATACAAAATGAAATTTTTTGAGTTTTATCTTTCCCTCGAATAAGAAATCTGTAAAATGAATAACAAACGAAAAGTGGGATTTTGTAATACATTTATAGTTGGGAAGTTTCCAAAAAGACACGAATTACTAATTTTTCAACTTATCAGTTTTGACTGCAGACATTGCGAACAACATTTAGAATATGTTCGTGATTTCTGCCAAGCAACTGTTTTGTGATTAATGTTGCTAACAGTATATAATCGTTTTTTTACCGCCCACAGCAGTTCTGAGTCAATGCTTATAGCCTTGGACTCAGCTGGATTCAAGAATTACGCAATTTATTGTGCGCGTCAACATGGCGATTTCGATGACAAGAGCTTTTCTACACTGCTCGTCTAACGTAAAATCAAGACCTTAATAATTATTTTTAAGGTTGACCGCCATTGAAGTTTTTATAATGTTTGTAGACTCAAAGTCTGTAATGTGGAATGAAAATTCAATTGAGCAATCACTCTGGATTTTTCTAGAACGTACGACTAGATAATAAACATAAACATTTAGATAATTACTACATTGCTTCATATTAATACACGCTCAGAAGTTTCGAGTAGTAAAATCACATACAGAGAATATACAGAATATTTAGTGAAATCTTTCGTTCTTAAAATTATTACAACAAACAAACTGAAGTGGCTGAACGGCTAAGGTAACTAGTCAAAAAAGTTCAAATGAAAGTATCAAAATCAATAATGTAAATTTGATATCTCTGTATGAGTAGTCTTATTTCGTGAACTCCTAACTTCAAGGTTACAACAGTGAATACTTTAACTTCTATGTACATGAAGTACACCAAATACTTTTTGGTAAACTTTTCCAGTAATAATGAAAAGTGACATTATGATATTGCCATATGTCAGCCATAAAAATCTTTCTTTCAGCCCTTTTTGTAACCTAACTAAACTTTAGTGATAATTTATTAATTGTTAAACATAATTTTGTCTTAGTCTGTATAGCTAGAATATTTTTTTAATTTTGAATTTACCTTTGAGTGACTCTGATTCTATTGACAAGTAACCATCAGCTATCACTTGAATGTTGTAATCTAAAAATAAAAGAAGATTCTGACATATATTAAAGTGAAAATAGGGCATTGTCATTTCCTATTTTAGTTTAATTACAAAATAAATATAAATTGCCAATTCACATATTCATATACTCATGCTATGAATATTGGCCAACCCCCAAAGTAAATATCAATTTTCGTATGCCTATGCCCTTTACTTTCCCTGGAAAAGAGTTTTAGTGGGCTGAAGGTGTTAAAACCCTTTAGAAATTTTACTGCTGGGTGAATAGTTCTCCACAAATTTTTAGGTTGCCAAGTGTCGTTACAGGTATCAATTAGTACATAAATGTTAGCTAAATTATATTATTGCATATATATACTTTGATTACAGGATTATCCAATACTTTCTGATAGTTTTTCACACTTTAGCATAGCAAAGAGACTCATGAGAGTACCATGATTTTTAATGATTACAAAGGAAATAAGTACAAAAACCTGTATTACTGAAGTAAATTTAGTACCTCAAAAAGCAATACTTCAAATAGAATCTTGAGGACATCTATAACAAATGGTATAGTCATGTTAATGCTTGCCTAGCTTAAGAGAAACTAAAAATTAATATTTTCCTTTCGAGTTACAAAAACTTGTATCAAATAGGAATTAGGTCCCTGCATTTCTATAGATGATTATATGATTCATTCTTTATGGTGATATGTCCACAAAACAATGAATTAGGTCTCCAATGTCTGTAGACCTTCCATTCTGTCAGATGTTGACTGGCATAAACATAATACTTTGCAGTCTTTCTTGGTTCATAAGCAATTTTAATGCTTTATTTAGTGAGAATATTTTCAATAACACTGCGATGCTCATTAAAACACAGGAAAATACTCAAATCAAAGTGTCGAAATTGCTAAGCAACCAATGTTGACATTATTTTCCTCAGAAGAATTGGTGAACAAGTTGAAGATTAAACAAGTTGGGTTTGGTAGTAACATAAGTAGCCAACTAGCTATCGCCCCCTTCTCCTAATTTCTACCCTGATTTAGTCTTTTTGTGAGGTCATTACCTCTGTTCATTGGGGGTTATATAAGCCCCCATCACCTTGTCTATGCCAATGAGTATGCGCTGGTAGTTCTAACTGTATTCCTCAATGTTTTAAGTCATGAAAGAATTATTGAACGTGACCCCACGAAAGTATGTACCCATTAGACTAAACAAACAAAACAAGAACAAACAAAAACCTTCAGTAATTCAACAGCATTTCACATACTTTATATATTCAGCCATGTGCCATTCAATTTATTAAACTTTCAAACCACTATGCCATTATTTTTAGTTAAACTGTTAAGAAGAACACTCCGAATCATTCCACATGCGGAAGTGTTTAGTGGTCACAAACCGCTTTATTTTGGATTCGACTTCCGTTCAATACTGCTTTGACGAACGAATTCCTAGTAATGTTGAAAGAAAATTAATTCAATTGTAAAAAACCTAAACTGTTATTTGGAATATCAAGAAAACAGGATGTCTATATTTGGAATTTGTTTCATTTCGTATTGTCGAAAATTTAATATGACGTATTTGTATTTTAACCACAGCACAAGGCAGAAAAATAAACAATAGAAAAACTGCATTCTCAGCGAAACGCGTGTGGGAGGAATAAATTCGTCGTCTATTTTAATTAAATATGTCATTTATTCCACTAAATTATATTTCATACATAATTTTACTACAACACATTTGTCCAATGAACTGTAATACAACTACAAGTTCGTCCAGGTTGGTATAGTCCTGAGAAGGACTGTTTTTGTTGTTGTTGACTGACGTTTTGACAACTTTAGCGGTAGTCATCTTCAGAGTCATATGAGGAGTAAACGTGTCAGGTTAGCCCTATTTGTTATCTGGTTCTTACGTCATTGTATTGTGTGTACATGAAATGTGTGGGTGTCAATTGTGTATTGTTATTGTGAATTAGTGTGAAGTGTGACGTTTTTAGTTCATCGTTTGTTTGTATTGTGATAAAGTCGTTTGTAAGGTGCAGATAATTGCTGTGATCTGTTCAGGGGGGTTTGTTCCAAGTCGGTATACAAACTTTCTAATGTAAGCCGTTGTCTATAGTCTGTACTGTAAGTAATGCATTTTGCCGAGTCCCAGTAAATGTTGTGCTTTGTGATTCGGTGATGTTCGGCAATGTGATTAGTTTTGTCTTGTTTCTTAGTAGCTCGTTTGTGTTCAGTAAAGCGCGGGCCACACTATCGTCGAAATGCAACGAATTTCGTGACGAGTCGCTCGTCAACGAGCCGTCGTGACGAGTACATGTGCCACATTGTAACGATTTTCCGTACAAGCATGGACGATATCAGCGCAAAAAGAAACTTCTATTATTGAAGAGAAAAATTCTACTGCTTCTAATTTCTGCAAAACGACGTACATACAAAAGAAGGTTCTGGGTACATCCCATAAATAAAAGGCGAGAAGAGAAGGGCTTGTATGACACGTTGTTGCAAGAGCTTCGTCAAGCTCTATTGGTCGCAACTTTCAGTTCCCGAGCAACATTCTTCCAATTATTTTTCTTTATATTGCGTGTATCTTTATAGTCAGGATGAAATTTGTCCCACAAACATCGCCTCTCTCTCACTAGCTCAATTAACATTTCTTGCCAATCCGCCATTTTGCCACAGCACAGTGAAAGTAAACATTAGTCATGTGATTTTTCTTGTCCAATCAGAGTAGATATGCAACAATTACTCGTCACTCGTTGACGATTTCGGTGTGCATGCTCAACGGCGACGAATTCGTCCATATCGTCATATTTTCTCGTTGACGAGCGACTCGTCACGAAATTCGTTGCATTTCGACGATAGTGTGGCCCGCGCTTAAGTCTTTTGTTTAAGTTCCTGCCAGTTTCCCCGATAAAGGAGGCGTGGCAGTCGGAGCACTTTATTTTGTAAACTGCACTTTGTCGTTCGTTGGGTTGTTCTTTGTCCTTTATGTTAGTTAGTACTTGTCGTAACGTTGTGATTGGTTTATGTGCGACACGTATGTTGTATGGTCGTAGGATACGCGAGATAGTCTCAGACGTACCTTTGATGTAAGGTATCGTTGCTGTTGTCACTGAGTTCTTTGTTTGGTTGGGTTCGTTGGGTTTGTAAGTTTTGCGTTTGATGAAGTCTGAGTTATAATTGTTCTTTTCAAAAACACGTTTGAGATAGCTATTTTCTTTGTGTAGAGCGTCCGGTGAATCACATATGATTTGTGCACGTCTTGTTAATGTTCTGATTGTGGTTGCTTTGTGTGATGTAGGGTTGTAAGATTATTGGTCTAGTAGTCGGTCAGTGTGTCTTGGTTTGCGATAAACTGTTTTTGATTGTCCTGTTTTACCAAACATGTGCATGTTTGTAAGTCGTAAGCGCCCGTTCCTCTATAGATTGCATTACAATTTCAGCAACTACAACAGAAACAGAGCCATTTTGACTCTGAAGATGACTACCGCTAAGGTTGTCAAAACGTCAGTCAACAACAACAAAAACAGTCCTTCTCAGGACTATACTAACCTGGACGATCTACATTTACAAAAATGTAACGATACTCCCGGGTTCAAACCATTTACTTTATTACAACTGGAAGGCCAACTCACAATACACATGCCTAGTCTTGGCTGAAGCCACTTAGAAGCTGATTCGCCGCTTCGCATGTATTTTGCGTGGACTGTTTTATTTGCGTGACGGATTGTTTTGCAAAAACAGATAACTTGGAAATACAATGCTAGCTTAAATATTTTAATTTTTTGAAAACCGTTAGCAAAATTTGGTTATTAATGTGTTAAGATGCATTGTGGACGTTCCAAGGCATGTTTTGTATGCGTAACGCTGTATTATATAAAACATAAAAGTGAGAACTTGCTTCGAAATATGAACGTCTCATTTGTCGTCGAAAGACCAAAAATTTAAGATAAAACTGATAACAGGTAGTCTGTATATTTGAATGCTGTGCAAAATACACACAATCCAATTAAAATAACTCGTTTCGTAACAATTTTATTGCTTTTAAAGTTAGACTTTCTTTGTAAGAATTTCACATGCTCTTTTTGTAATGTGTGAAAGTGATGATTTGAAATTTTGAGCTGTGGGTGATTATTGGTTCTTGTCATTTACTCCTTTCACTTCTTAAGAACTGATGGAAGATTTGACATTCATCAATATTTGTGTGTTGAGCATTTCATCAGCAAGTTCATGCTTATAAATAAATATTCAAGTGTACAACATGACAAGTATTGCTAACAGAGGCGTAACTAGAACGTTAATTGGGGGGTGTGTATATTCATGTATTCAGTAGGGCACAACGGAATATATGAATACGCACCCCCCCCAATTAACGTTCTAGTTACGCCTCTGATTGCTAATATAACCTGCTCTACATTAATGCCAAAAACAACCCTTATCCTCAGTGGTTTAAACATGGGTTTTAAAATGATTATAAAGCAGGGAGAGCGATATTATGTATCAAAATTTTATAGTATATCATATTGATTGTAAAATTAGTTTTGCACATGCATCTTCAGTTGACAAACTACAAATGGTCACAACAATTGAAACGCAATTTTGTGTGGAAAAAGTGCACTCCCCCTCCCAAAGCCACTTAGCCAATCATTATCTAGTATTTTTCAATTGATTTCTCTGTATCATAGAATCTAAAGCCTGCAGCACACTGGTGCTTTTGAGTGCGTTTTTGTTATTCGTGTGGAATCGACCAAAAATTCCTAATGTGAGGGAAAGTTTTGAACAATATTTGTCATTAATGACAGATGAGCTAAGTTATCACGAGTCAATAAATTACAGTGCAGACGACCAAACGACCACTACGCTGTGACTAATTTCACTGCTAGTTAACATTAATGCCGAACGTAATGCTTTAAGTAGAGCCACAGAAAATCACGTAAACCAAGTGTTATAGAAAGTTTTACAATAGATATTATATGACATTTCGTTTTTCACAAATGACGAAGGAGAATTATTGAAAACTTCTCTGCAAAAAAGCCAGTTTTCCCGATCCAAATCAGTGTGACGAACAATAAGTACGCGTTCTAAATTCACCAGGGTGCAACTACAAGTTGCTTAACTTCATCTAGTGATAGGCGCTTTGAAGCTCAAGGAAAATGTTGTGTTATAGTGAAAACAATGGAATAATATAGCTCATTTGTTTTGTTTAAGTCTAATCAATTAGATATTGTGTTATTGTTGTTCATTTCCATATTAGCACTCCCTAAATAGAAAATACTAATGAGGTTAAAAGACTACTAATTATTGAAGTGACTCCAATAACTATTTTACTAATACGAAGGTAAAATTTAACCCATTTCTTAATTCTTGTGATGATGTAGATATAGTCATGTTGTACACAATTTTAAAAAGAAAAAGTAAGCATCACACAAAAAATTCAAAACATGTGTATCATTTAAAATAAAGTGGCATATACTTGTTTCTCCATGCTCGAAAACCATTTATGTGTTGTCTTTTGAATCTTTGTTGTGCCAAGAAATACTTCTTTCTCTTCCCCGAAGCCTCTACCTTAATTTTTTTTAACTTAAAACGTAAAATGGGGAAGCTAGTTAAAGGGCATACCAAACTGACTTTACAAGGATAGAAATTGGATTAGAATAGTATAACATCGAAACCGACTCGCTTCGACGGCCATTTCGTGATATTATTGTCTGTTGTTTTAATGTCTATAACTTGTCACGTAGATTTCAAACCTTGATTCGTTGCAAAGCAAATATTTTTCCAAGCATTGACTGTTGTTTGATTACAGACATTTGTCAATTTTTGATATTAAAAATTCATGCCAATGCAATTGTTTTTACCGATTCGATTTCCAGTCAAACTTTACTATTAGAAGTATTAGTTTTATAAGTACCATCGCCATAAATAAACATGTAAAACGAAAAGAATCATTTAAACTTGTAGTTGTTGTAGTTGCTTGTCATGTAATAGAACTATTTCATTGAATGTAATAAATAAACTTATTAAAAATAACTTAAGTTCAGCTTTAAATCAACATGATTGATTGATTGATTGATTGATTGATTGATTGATTGATCGATCCTTTTGTTTCTACTGATCTGAACAATCCGTCCTCCGTGACTTTTATATTTAAAATAGTTTACATTAAAGAGAGTATTATTAACCAAAGAAACACACTAATACGCGAGATGATTTCTTTAAGTATAATTTTATATATAAAAAACAAAAATAACATCGTTGATTAAAAAAAATTGATAGCATTGATGAACACGTTTGTAATTGATCTACGCCATTGTCAAAAATATTTTAATACCTTTAAAACATTTTTGCATGTAATACATCTTTTTTCTGAACTCAAAACATTTGTGTAGAATGCATTTTGACAAAAAATCAACCAGGTTCAATTTGTGAAAGCTAGATAACAAAACTGTTTCATACTGTTTCAAACTGTTTCATGACAAAAATGTAAGCAAGTGTGATTGAATATGTAAATTCAATAAGTTTATCTTTTGAATACTGTTTTTAAAAAGCTATTTCATAGAGAACATATTGACTTCTTTCTATTGAGTTCAAAAACATTAGTGAAGGTTTAGGAGAAACTCGAAATTGTTCGAAAACTTGCACTTCTTGCTCGTGCTTGCAAAGCAATTTCTCGTTTCACTCAAACTTTCCCGCTTGTTTCTTTAACTCTTTTGCAACTCGGAAAATGTTTTGCTACTGAAATTACCAAATGAAATCATCTTTTGAATTTATATCTGTAAAAACAATCAGGAAACGGTTCATTAATAATACTACCACATATTGCATCTATATTTCATAAACGCTCATGCATTATTCTACTCATACAATAAATGATACAAGTCATAATCATGACATAGTAGCTATGTGACATATACATGGTTGTCACGGCACCATATATTAGTACCATCCCTTGAAATGTTCGACCACCTCACAAGAGTAAATGAGTAATTTTATGAATTTATAAACTATCAATTATAAATTCAGACAAACGTGATTCGTCATTATTTCGTAATTGCCGCTCGAGAGTCGAGATTCTATCACGCATCGAGGAAATCTCTGAGGACATCTGAGGGTTACTATCGTTACCACCACGACTCTCGAGACTCTCAATCCTCCTTTCAAGACCTGTAAGTTTACCCACTAACATCACAAATTTCTCTGAAAAATTGGCACGAACAGCAGTAACTTGATCAGCCATATTTTGAACAGCAGTAGTAAAATCTGGACGTGGTACATAGTTACTTAACTGTGTAACAAATGCCATAACATATCGTAACAGGAGGATCACGTGATCAATTAAATTGTCATTCATATGTTGACGGATCTCCTTTCGTTTTAAAGTCTGTGAAAGAAATACAAAGATGATACTAACATATTCCTCAAACAAAATTACAAATTTGCTACAATTATTTGTTGTTTTAATATAAATATAATCTAGTTACGCAATATAAAATGTCATTCCATGATAAAAGCTGTGAAACAGGTTTGACTCGCTAAAACTTTAAAAGCACGTTTGGTCTAATCATTGAAAACAGGCTTTACCAGCTGGGAAATGGAATATTCTTATTATGACAGTGGCGATATTTTTCCACGCGGGAAAGGTAATCTTATAATGAACATAAGAGCCCAGCTTAATGCAATAATACGAATTGCCATTGATGAAAATGATAATTAATGAAAGAGTTTTATTGACGTTTCGTCCAACACGCGACATCTTCAGAATGATAATATACTGTTACAAAGTGGGAAATATAAATGACAGTATTTACAAAATATGAATAAATTAAGTAGAAATAGAGAGGTCAACCAATCATAGGGAGGCCAGCTGGTAATTCAATAGAACAAATATAGAATCATGTTAAGAGTTTTTTGATGAAAGTTTTGTTTAGAAACAGTTTCAAAGTTGAATATTTCATCGCTAACATGTGATAATAAATCACTTCATATCTTCTTACTTTATCATAGTTGCATTCAACATCTTGAAAGTCACATTTCGTCAGCACTTCATCATAATTTGTAATTTGATTTTTTTCAATATCATTTCTTGGAATCTTCTTCTTACAATATTTACAAATCACAGGATAATTTTCACACACCTTTTCAATGTGATCCTACATGTTAAATAAAGCAAACAAAAATTTAGAAAGTAAAATTCAGTATACTTTTTCTTCAAAGTTACAAAAGTTGGTAACAATAGGCAAAAACCAATGACGTTTAAAGACACACAATTTTACAAATATTGAAAAAGGATAAAGGCGCTGTTTAGTTGTATTGATTTTTCAATAGAAAAAAATCTAACGATTTTACTAATTGGTATAAATGTTATGCAATGAACATCGCTTAGCACTTTTGGCTATTAACTCAATTCTTATTTTCCTTTTATCCGTGTGAGAATACTACACGTACCTTAAGTGAAGCATACGGTACATCTTTACCACAATATTCACATTTTACATTGCGATATTCACATTCATTCTTCAAATGTTCATCAAGGAGAGAGCGAGGTAACTGAATGTTACATTGCTTGTGGATACAGCTGGTGAGCGCATGCTCGCAAATTTGATAATGACCTGATAAAAAACAAATTTAATAAGTAAGAATGCCAAACTTTTTTCATAAATTTATCAATTCAACTCACTTCCAATTCTTCGTAGGAGCCAAACCATTTGCATTGTTCTGAAGGACAATGTAAACGAATACTTTTCAACTCACGTTTTGTAAAAGCATCAGGGAAAACCTGTATATAAGTTTCATAGAAGTTCAAAGATTGGTGTAACAATTGCATATTGGTAGAAGAAGATGTTGAGAATGGAAGAATATTTTACAGGAGTTTCTCAATGAACAATTAATACAGCTGTATGGATTTTTTCTTTAAAAACTCTAGAATATTTTCACCTACATCATTTCTGCTCAATTTTTCTTGATCTTCGGGACATTTTGGATCAGAACTTCTACAGATTAAACGAATTTTAAAACTACAGGGTGCATCAAAAAATTAAAAAAGTTAAATATCGAGAAAACTTTTTTTTCATCAAAATTTCTCAAAAATTTTCCCGCGTTTATGCATTTTGGCATCGTTTGGCTTATATCAAAGTAAAAACAATCAGAACAATTAATCTCAAAAAGAGGGAGAGCAGTTTGTAAAGGCCTCAATTTTAGCCATTTGCGCAAAGAAAATGAAAAGTTTAAAATCTAATTTGATTCGAACGGGTGAAAATTTGAAGTCTGGTGCGCATTGTACTAAAATTTTAGATTTACCTCTTTAAATCAAATTAGATTTTAAATGCCTAAATTTCTTATTTAAAATTGAGGATTTACAAAGTACTTTCACGGATTTCGAAATAAATTTTTTTCATTGATTTCAATGCTACATAAACAAGATGTCAAAATACATAGACACATTTTAAAGAAATTTGGATAAAATGATATTTCTGACACGTTTTTAAAGTTTCTAAATTTTTTCATGCATTCTGTAGTAGCAAAAATGTTGAATGTTAAAAAAAGATCAGGTTGAGACTCGCAAAACACAATCTTCGGTAAACTGCTTGAGCCTAGGAATTATGATGAACGTAAACTTACGCCCGTATTGTAAAAGCTAACTCACAATTACTGCATGGAGCTTAAAAATTAGCTTATAATTGTTTGAACACGGTATTTTACCTCACTAAATTATTGATTGGAAAAAATTTTAGAAAAATCCTTGCCATCGAAGGAGAAATAATTTCGTCATTGATGAATGGGAATAAGACTTTTACGTCGCACACAATGAGAGTGAATATGAGCAGGCTTTTTGAATACGGGCGATAATGTTTGAATTATAGAGTTCATTTATATATTTTTATGCTTTATAACAATTTCTCTTATGAGTTTGAGTTGAATTTCAACAAAGTTAAGTCGATAAATCAGCTTGCAATTGAAGTGACTGACTGACAACAAACACAACATGAATGACTAGTTTCACCAGTAAATCTTTATGAGCTTTGATTCGTGAGAAAGTTTTTAAGTTGATGTGTTCTTCATAAAGAATGCTCAATTATGCTCATTCCACGATATAGATATGCATCACTTTGTAAAACAAAGAATAGTATTTCAGAACTTAATCGTCGCACTAAATCTAGTATTTTAAAATATATAGTTTGGTGTTGTACCTATCATGTTAAAGTAAGGCATAACAGAAATCAAGGCTGCTGACCTCATCGATATCACAGTGGATAGGATAAGGTTGAAACACGTGATACAACATTGGATAAGAAATAACGTTGCAAATGATAGCAGTCCATTCAATCCATGATTTTCATAAGTCAGAACTTCCAGTTTAAGTTTTGATAGAAAATTATCTTACCCAAGTATAATGTCGATGCAAGGTTGACAAATCAAATGTCCACACATTGTCTGTGTTGGATTGACGAGGAGGAGATGGCAGGAAGTACAAATATACCTCGCTGGGATTTTTTTCCAGTCTACATCACGGATTTTGATCCCAGGCATCTTGAACAAGGATAATTCTTTTCACAAATAGAATCTAAAATTTGATAAAAAAAAAACTATTAAAATAAGATCTAAAAATACACGACAATTTGACAAAAAGCACTGGAACAGAGGTAAGTAATCATTTTAGTGATTTTACATAAACTTTTCAGCAATTTCATTCAAATACATGCTCAAAAAACTCGCTGTTTATTTCTCCTTTCTGATCGGATAATTTTCTAAACAATACGGTGGCAAGAACTGCAAAAAGCTCATTTCGCAATAAAATCTACAATGCTTCATTCACTTGATCTACTATGCCCGATTTATAAGAGAAACAAACCCGAACTGGGTAACAGAGCAAAATTATTTCAACTGTTTTGCACAAATATATGGGAGAAAACAAACATTAACGACCCCCGCAAATAGCAAAAGCAATAGTTTTACTTAGATAGAGGAGAGATGCTAGGTATTTGTTAGATTGGTAGAGATTGAACGAAGAATGGCCTAAATTTTAAAAAAGATTTGCCTTAGCGGTATGTTATTTCAACGATTTCATAATAGAAACCTACAAAATCTTAGAACATCTTTCTTTCATACAAAAAATTCAGTGAAATAAAGACCTTCTATGAAATACACCGTAGCAATAGATTTCCCAGTGATTTGTGCTGCACCTATATGAAATCTGTTTACCTATATGAAATCTGTTTACCCTGAGAAAAACGAGAATAACACACCACTAGGAGATAATTAAGGCATATCTTTTAACTACCAAAAACTGTTACGCTTGCAACATGTTCAACAGTTTTGTCATATAATATCATAATAGCAGTTATTCGTCAAAACTGTTTCAGAAATTTCAATTCGATAGAGATTCGTATTTCAAATTAAGACTCGTGTTGTATCAAAATTTTAGAATTCCTGTGCGCGTAAGATTCATCTTATTTCTTTCAGATAACGCTTAAATTTTATCGATCATTAAATTTGTCAAATTAAACAATCTATAAAGAGCAATTCATCTTATTATTTTGTATGAACATGGAAAATTTAGTTGAGTCGATTGGAATATGCATATCATAGTATAACGCAGTTAACAGTCTTCATGAGACGTTGTTTTAGAGTACGTTGTTTTATACATTAACAACAATATTAAATCAACAGTCTTTTCGTGCGAATGACTCACAATGGTAATGCTTTTACTCATGTTCAAAACCCTTTTCTTTAGGAGTAAATGATTTCTCAGAGTAACACAAATCACTTCGATAGCACGAGGAGCGAATTCAAGGTTAGGTAAAATATATATTAGCCGTTAATTCTTCATTCAAAATATTTTATAAAAATGCCATTGGAAACGAGTTTTCAACTTATAAAATCTGACCAATCAATGAGTTGTTGTATTTTATTTTTCCTAACTCTGGACTTTTCAATTGAAATCGAATCAGGGGCGGATCTAGGATTTTTCAAAAATCAGTCATGGAAAGCCAGAGGCGTTTCCCACCTAGGGGGTCCATGCTATCACGGAAATTTTTGAATTTCAAAGCCTTGGAAATGCTATTTTAAGCGTTTTAGAGCAACACAAAATGTTTTTTGGGGCATGGTCGTTGCGTAAAAACAACACATTTTGCTAACGTTTTTTTATAAAAAATCTGTGAATTGAATAATACTTGAATGTTTTTCCAAATCTTAAGGCTCATTATCATGCCAAATGTAAGGCTAGTTAGCATTATTAGGAACATAAAACTTATTTTACAATAATGCTATTCCAAAAAAGATATAGCCTTTAAAAATTTCTACCAAGTTCTCAGGCATAGACCTCCTAGAGACCCACATTCAAACCTCTATGTAATGATTTAAGTTAGAAGTGAGGTACTACAAGGGACAGTTCATAGATGTAAAAAAGCTCAGACTTCAAACGATGCAAGTTTATTGTAACCCTTAACCCAATTCAACTTAAAGTGGCAGAAAATTTACCTTTTGAGAAAAAATTCAAAATTTTTTTCTACCAAAGATTAAACAAAGATTGTCAGAGAGGAAATCTGCCATTAAGGACAGCTTAATGTCATTAAAGTTTATGAAGCCTTTCAGTAGATTATTACCTTCTGTAAGTCCATGCAAGTTGTGCTATATAGCAATTACCAGTAGCATTGTACTTGCCAAGAAGAACAGAATGTAACCAACATGTCTTTAATCATATAATTACATGAATGTTAAAAATGGTATATGTGTCATGCTTACTGGTTATTATAAATTTCTTTTCGAATCTGAATCGAATCACACACTTGCATAAATTGACTTTGATATTTTACTTTCATTCATACACTTCAGTTGTCCTTTACTTACGGTTTTGGTTGTAAATTTCTGCTGAGAAAACTCTAAACAATAATAGCTTGCTTTTGAACATCAATGACTGAAATGTCTCTCGCGAGATCGAATCCTGTGGTACCTTCACAGTAGTGTAGACACAGTGTAGTTTCTATCATGCTTTAGAAAATTACTATGAAACGATCAAACATTCAATTCAGACAGTGAGCTTGACTACTTTAGTTCAATTGGCTATCAGTCGAAATCGGTCAAACTAATCACAGTAAGAAAAAAGTATAACGAACCAATTACACGATAGCAATTGGAGTACTTATCGGTCCGGCCACCGCGCTTATCGGTCGAGATTATTCCAGATTGTCCACTGATCTGCTTATTGACCAATGGAATATTATAAATAAGCGTTCTTGAACTCCGTTATCGGTCGAACCAGTCGAGCCACCCCGCTTATCAGTCAGCCAGCTAATATAATTCCAGATATATTAAAATCTATCGCATTCCAGATCTGTTTATTAAGGTGGTATTTATTTAAGTTTTGATAAATAAAACAGAACTTTGACGATGAAATCCAAACGATTACAGAACGGGAATTTAATGATCATAAAAAGTTATTATCATTAAATTTGATGAATAATTTTTTAACTATAAACATGAGTCGAGTGATTGATTTGACATACCGTAGATCCGCCCCTGAATTGAATTACAGCGAAAAAGAGCAGTTTAAGAAGTTAAAGCACAACTATACGTATGATTGAAACCACATCCTCCTGCGTGTAGTGAGCCACGAATATCTCTTCCTTTAACTTCCTTTAATCTCTTCACGCAAATCTCAGTCTGCTTAAGACATTGTAAATGTAACCCATGGCGTAACCTATACGTAACTGGAAGTCCATGTTGCGAACATAAGAATCGAACTCAACATTTACCTTCGAGAAAATCTTTATCTGTTGACAAGTAATCTTTAGAGTTTCACAACAATATATATATATATATATTGAAGTCTGAAAATAGAAAGTATTGTAAGCTTTGCAATTTGAACTTGAAAATTATTGAAAATTATTAAATGAGGTTGATATCCGGCTCAATGGTTGAGCATGATATCAAGAATTATTCAGACCAAGGTCAATGTTAGCTGCCGAAGCGAAGCTGAGGAAGGAAAACGATGGATAAAACACCTGAAATGGAACAGCCAAATGGGAATATGCGTAAAAATGCGAAAAGAAAACACATTAAAAAATCTACTGTATTCACAAAAATTTGGGTGAAATTTACATTGATTTGTCTTCGTTTCGGCCAACGAAATCTTAAACCAGTTTTCGAATAAAGTCACTGTCAGCGTATTTGTGTGATTTAATACCCTAAGAGTTAAACTAGCTATAATCAATAATTTCGCGTATCTCGACAAAAAGTGTTTTGAATTTTCCAATACGTGTCGGGTGGATATCCCTAACATATAAGACGAACTTATTTGCGAGTTCGTCTGCGTAAATACGAAGACGAATCAATGCAGGAACTGAAAAATTTCACCACACAATGCGTGAAAGTAGTTATTTAAAGTATTTGTGTGCTTTTTTGCACGTACTTCCCATTTTCTCATCTCCTTTTGTGCATTTTATCCTTTTTTCTTTTATTCCATTCTGCATTTAATTCCTAACATGTCTCTTGGACCTTAGTGTTTTTTGACATTCGTGTACAACAAAAAAACACTATAATTAAACACTCACACTCTCACACAAATCACTTCGATAGCACGAGGAGCGAATTCAAGGTTATGCAAAATATATATTAGCCGTTAATTCTTTATTCAAAATATTTTATAACAATGCCATTGGAAACGAGTTTTCGACTTATATATATCTGACCAATCAATGAGTTGTTGTATTTTATTTTTCCTAACGCTGGACTTTTCATTTGAAATCGAATCAGGGGCAGATCTAGGATTTTTCAAACATCAGTCATGGAAAGCCAGAGGCGTTTCCCACCTAGGGGTCCATGCTCCCACGGGAAATTTTGAATTTTAAATTGGAAATGCCATTTTCAGCGTTTTAGAGTAATACAAAATGTTTTTTGTGGCATGGTTGTTGTGTAAAAACAACGCGTTTTGGTTACGTTTTTTTATAAAAAAATCTGTGAATTGAATAATACTTGAATGTTTTTCCAAATATTAAGGTTCATGATCATGCCAAATGTAAGGCTCGTTAGCATTCCTAGGAACATAAAATTTACTTTACAATAATGCTATTCCAAAAAAGATATAGTCTTTAAAAATTTCTACCAAGCTCTCAGGCATAGACCTCCTAGAGACCCCCATTCAAACCTTTATGTAATGAGTTAAGTGAGAAATGAGGTACTACAAGGGACAGTTCATAGATGTAAAAAAAGCTCAGACTTCAAACCATGCAAGTTTATTTTAACCTTTAACACATTTCCACTTACAGAGGCAGAAAATTCACCTTTTGAGAAAAAACTCAAAATTTTTTTCTGCCAAAGATTAAACAAAGATTATCAGATTGAAAATTTGCAATAAAGGACAGCTTAATGCCATTAATGTTTATTAGGCATTTCATGCTTCCTGGTCATGATAAATATCTTTTCATATGATCAAAACTAGTTTAAATGTAAATCTGAATCGAATCACATACTCGCATAAATTGACTTTGATATTTTACATTCATGCAGACCCTCAGTTGTCGTTTACTCAAAATTTTGGATGTAAATTTCTGCTGAGAAAACTCAAAACAATGATAGCTTGCTTTTGAGCATGAAATGTCTCTCGCGAGATCGAATCCTGTGGTACCTTCATAGTAGTCTAGACACAGTGTAGTTTCTATCATGCTTTAGAAAGTTACTATGAAATGATCAAACATTCAATTCAGACAGTGAGCTCGACTATATTAGTTCAGCTGGCTATCAGTCGAAATCGGTCAAACCAATAACAGTAAGACAAAAATTTAAACGAACAGTTACAGTTGTAATTCAATTGTTAGATTTAAAAGTGCCGAATAAAAAAGTCTTACCGATTAGAATACTTTTATGCATCATCAATATCTTTTAGAACATATTACAAGCAAGCTCAAAGAATGAGCGTTTGCAGTAACATTCGTTATAAAAACGACCGCATATTTTGTAAAAGCCAAATGAACATAAATTGACTTTGATATTTTACTTTCATGCATACGCTTCAGTTGTCCTTTATTTACGATTTTGGATGTAAATTTCTGCTGATAAAACTCAAAACAATATTGGCTTGCTTTTGAACATCAATGACTGAAATAACGCTCGCGAGGTTGTCTTTGTCAAGCATTTACAATTCATCCATAAATTTTTCCCCGTCTTGAAAAAATTCACAGTTTGGACAGCAGCATTCATGTCAATATATGAATTTGTAAAAGATATGTACACAACACTGAGAGCAAATACTGAAATATATCTTTCATACAAGAAACATACCAGTAGCACAGGGAAAAATTTCGAATTAGATATAAGTATAACGCTGACGTGTACTAATAGAATATTTATTAAATGAGCTGCGATATTATTTCACTGCTGCAGTTATAGTGAAACGTGAAGTGGTCAACAAAAATGCCATATTTTTCAAGATCTTTACTAAAATTACACGTAAGTACAATTGGACAAAGAATTTCTTATTCAATGATATTTTACTTACTTTAAATCATGTATGATAGCAAGATAGTATACTTGATTTTTGAACAAATAGCTTTATTCAGCTTAAAATTGAAGCAAAACAAAACAAGCAGCACTTAGAAAAAACAATACGATGGCAATATTTATTTAGGTAAACATACATTCTCTTGCCCATCAACCATTACGTGAATAATGGTATACCCAGCAGGTTATGTTGGAATCGGCAATAATTATGCATGGCCAAATTTTATATTAATTATAATATGTCTTTACTATATTAATGCTGTTAATAAGATGAAACAATCAGAAGTAATCAATTATTTCCATCAAAATTGATCATGGGTAATACCATGAGTAAGAGGAGATGCCCCACTACAACTATGAAGGCCAGTCACACCTCCGTACACAACACTGAAAGCAAATACTGAAATATATCTTTTCTACGCGAAACAATACATAGAGGTAGCACATAGACGAGTACTTGTAGAATACTTATCAAATAACCTGAAATATAATTTTACTGCTGCAGTTACAGTGAAACATGAAGTGGTCAACAAAAATGGCATTTTTTTCAAGATCTTTACTACAATTACACGTAAGCATATAAACGGACAAAGAAAGAGTTTCTTATTCAATGATATTTTACTTCCTTTCAATCATATACGATATACATTTTAAAAGTAGTGTCTAAACTTTTAATTAAATACGTGTGATAAAAATCAATGCCCAACATAAAGTTCTGATTAGAGCCATAGAAATAGACCAAAAAAAAAACAAATTGTGAAATTTAAATTTATTGTGACGTTTCGTCTTTACTCAAGACATCTTCAGACAAATAATAAATAGGACGTTAAGACAAGGTATTATATTTACAAAAAGGTGTTAAATTACTACTAAAGGAAGCGGTGTCGAATGGATACATGATAAGGAAGTTTAGAAGTGAAATGAAGAGAAATTAAAAGAGGTTAAGTGGAATGGAGTTTCCTTGCACATTAAGTGTAGGCTTGTGTTTATTGATTAGAAGGCTTTCATGGATGGAGAGTTCATAAGTATCGTTGGAAGAGGAGATTATTTTAAAGTCGTCTAAGTTGGGGGTGTGTCCAGTTGCGTTAATGTGAGCAAGAATGCTTGATGATGCAGGGTGGGAAACTTGGTTGCCTGTAAGGGGGGATATTCCCAAGTGCTCCGAAAATCTGGTGTGTAGATGACGTGTGGTTTGACCCACATACGAAGCGTTGCAGCTTCGACACTTGAATAAATAGACTACACCAGATCTCAGAGGCTTGGGAATTTTGTCCTAAAGGGAAGAAAGAAGAGATACGTTGAGAAGGGCGGAAAACAAATTTAATGGATATATGTGGGAAGGCTGCAGCACAAAGGTTATTGATTTGTGTGCGAATTTGAAGGGAGTGTATGCCGGTGAAAGGAAGACAGAAATAGATGGGCATTTTATGAGCAGTCAAGACAGGTGGTTTAGGGGCAAAGGTGTTGTTAAGGAAGCGACGTGTGATTTGGTCAATTATACGTGAAGGAAAACCGTTTTTGGTGAGTGACTTTCTGGTAAATTCGAGTTGTGTATGAAAATTTTCGTAAGTAGAGCAAAGATTGAAGATGCGGTGAAGTAAGCAGGAGACTAATGAAAGTTTGTAAGTAAGTGGGATGAAGCTGTGGAAGTTGGTGAAGAGGCCAGTGAAAGTGGGTTTGCGGTAGACGGAAGTGGTGAATACTTAACAAAGACGACTACACAAAGAAAATGGACACACTCTTATCTGACACTACAAAGTTTCAACCTCTTAATGGAGATCCAGTCAAAGTCACTTTACAACGAGAAAATCAAGTGAAATCTTTATTAAAAAAGTTGAAAGATGCCAAATCTATCGGCCAAGAAACGTACAAAGAACTTTACCCTACTGGTTCACGAATAGGTATATTATATGGCCTTCCTAAAATACATAAATGTAACATCCTTCTCAGACCCATTCTTTCCTCCATTAATCACTATTCGTATAATCTAGCAAAGTTTTTCATCCCACTCCTAAAACCCTTCACTATAAGCAACCTCATCATCAAAGACTCTTTCTCGTTTGTTGAAGAAATCCTAAACTGCGATATCAACTCCAGTAATGTTGTCCTTGCTAGTTTTGATGTCGTATCCCTATTTACTAACATACCTGTTGACGAAACCATCCACATAATATCCAAAAGCATTTTAACAACCACCAGTACTTCAACGGACTCACTGCAACAGAATTTGAAAACTACTCTCTCTAGCTGTTAAGAACTGTCACTTTATCTTTAACGGGAAAATGTATCAGCAAATTGATGGTGTTGCTATGGGCAGTCCATTGGGCCTCTCTTTGCTGATATATTCATGTCCTTTCACGAAAATCCTGGCTCAATAATTGTCCTTCTTCATTGAAACCACTACTTTACCGACGCTACGTTGACGACTGTTTTTACTTTTCATTCCTCCGATCACGTCCCTCTCTTTCTTGACTACCTGAACCGACAACACCTAACATCACATTCACATCTGAAGTCGAACAAAACAGAAAGCTCTCATTTCTTGACATTGATATCTCTCGTACTAATGGAAAATTCACCACTTCCGTCTACCGCAAACCCACTTTCACTGGCCTCTTCACCAACTTCCACAGCTTCATCCCACTTACTTACAAACTTTCATTAGTCTCCTGCTTACTTCACCGCATCTTCAATCTTTGCTCTACTTACGAAAATTTTCATACACAACTCGAATTTACCAGAAAGTCACTCACCAAAAACGGTTTTCCTTCACGTATAATTGACCAAATCACACGTCGCTTCCTTAACAACACCTTTGCCCCTAAACCACCTGTCTTGACTGCTCATAAAATGCCCATCTATTTCTGTCTTCCTTTCACCGGCATACACTCCTTCAAATTCGCACAAATCAATAACCTTTGTGCTGCAGCCTTCCACATATATCCATTAAATTTGTTTCCGCCCTTCTCAACGTATCTCTTCTTTCTTCCCCTTTGGACAAAATTCCCAAGCCTCTGAGATCTGGTGTAGTCTATTTATTCAAGTGTCGAAGCTGCAACGCTTCGTATGTGGGTCAAACCACACGTCATCTACACACCAGATTTTCGGAGCACAGAATATCCCCTTACAGGCAACCAAGTTTCCCACCCTGCATCATCAAGCATTCTTGCTCACATTAACGCAACTGGACACACCCCAACTTAGACGACTTTAAAATAATCTCCTCTTCCAACGATACTTATGAACTCTCCATCCATGAAAGCCTTCTAATCAATAAACACAAGCCTACACTTAATGTGCAAGGAAACTCCATTCCACTTAACCTCTTTTAATTTCTCTTCATTTCACTTCCAAACTTCCTTATCATGTATCCATTCGACACCGCTTCCTTTAGTAGTAATTTAACACCTTTTTGTAAATATAATACCTTGTCTTAACGTCCTATTTATTATTTGTCTGAAGATGTCTTGAGTAAAGACGAAACGTCACAATAAATTTAAATTTCACAATTTGTTTTTTTTTTGGTCTATTTCTATGGCTCTAATCAGAACTTTATGTTGGGCATTGATTTTTATCACACGTATTCGATTTCCGCTCGGCAAGTCTCTCACTACAATTTTAATCAAATGTTGTAAGTTCAAAAAATGCTTACCAAAGCAATCTGGAGTATAAGTATATAAACTATAAATACCTCAACAGCAAAACACGATGACGAGCAGCAGGCACAAGCACTGATATGCATTTTACACTGGAATCCACATTTTTTACAACAAGAAATTGAACGTGTACAAAGAATAAGTTTAAAAATTTTACAACTACATAAAAACTACTTGTCCTTGCAAAGCATACGTGAACTAGTTACTACCCAAGAGATCAAAAAAATTATAGAGGAACCTGATCATCCATGCAAATCTTTAGTACCTTATCCCAAAGAAAATTCGCACGAGTTGCGTAAAAGCAAAACTTATAGTATTTTATCCCGGACCAAACGTCATAAGCAATCTTTTATTGCTAGATCCTGTAAATATATATATAATAAAGTTAACATGTAATTCTTTGTATAGTATGATAAATATATAGAAAATCAATGTAAATAAATCGTACTTTTTAATCTGAAGATGAATGATAAAAACCTTTAATCATCTTTAAGGCCAAAAATAGTTTTTTTTTGATAGAAAGACTTGTGAGAGCCGCATGATCAAGGGAATCAGCTGGCAAAACAAATTGACATCAGTGACATTATCATCGTATACTTTTACTTTACAATAATTCATAAATATTATAAATATTCATAAATAAAACATTCATTGTCGCGCACCATTCATAAATAAAACAAATAGGAATGGACCTAATATTTTCCCAAAATGAATGACACACCAATTGAAATATTCTTCATGCAAGGTCTTTATATTTTCTGCTACTGTAATAATAACTGATCTATTTAACAGATAAGACTTAAACCAGGACACAGTTGTACAAGACAGTTCATATTGTGAAAATTTTTTTGAGAAACAGTGGTTATAAGTTTCGAAGACTTCGCTCAGATCAAAGGCAATATAAAGTCTGTAACGTGGTCTAAGTTCATAGATTGCAAAAATTATCTGCAAACTTAGTAAGCGAGTTTGATTAGTTAATCCGTGCCCGGATTTTGTGTGAGTGTGACGTAGGCAGTGGGGTGGCGGAGTCCTGAGCATCCCTAAAATGTTATGCTTTACCTATATTATATTGTTTAAACGACAGTTGTGCCCCCCTTTTTTATACTACCCCTATGGAGGACATAGTTGGCGAAAGATTTTCAGCAACGGACAAGCGAGTGAAATTTTCACTTGCTGTAACTTTTTCACGTTACCCTCGGCAATGAGACAAAAATCGAATCAAATATTTGTTCACTCAAAAGTCTAGTTATGGAAATTAGACGTGTAACACTGACTGTTTGTTTCTTTGTTTGTCGCACAGTTCGCCTAATTGTAATATGTTATATGATCTTTTGTAGTTAGAGCATCCGAGAAATATCAAAATTCTTTGACGGATATCCGGAGGGCGAGAGACAATTTTCCCGGTTTGCGCCTTAGAGAGATGCTAAAAATATTGAAAATTAGAAGAGGCGAGACGTTTTTCTCAATTAAGTTTGACGGTGGTTATGATTTGTATAGCCAAACTTGGGCTTGGGTGAAAACTGATAATTTAGCAGGAGCTTCAGAGAAGGGGGTCTAAAGCTCCTTAGTTTTCTTAAAAGAGAATAGTTACAACTCATATATGTAATATATTACATAGGTTTTAACAAATGCATGTTGGTAGAAAACAAAATGAAAATCTATAGGTAATATAATTCTTAACAAGAGAATAAACTTTTTGTTGTGGAATAAGAATAAAAAACTCAATAAAAAACTTTCTGCAAATGTCGCCATGCGTGCTATTGTAGCGCAATGATTTTAAAATACTATAATTGCATAGCATTTTTATTTTTCTGTATTTTTCAGAGTCACTAGATGGATGGTTAGTGACATTCTAGAAAAATACTCGTCCTGCAATTTCACCAACCATCCATCTAGACTTCTGTCGTCTCATCTGAGCTCGTTGCAGATGTTTGGATTTCCAAAAATTATTAATCCAGATCTTGTATCTTTTTATCATAACTTGCAGCAATTGGTTTAGAATTTCATAATTCGTCCATTCAGATTTTGTTCCTTTTTAACTCGTTGCAATTGGTATGGAATTTCACTAACAATCCATATAGCTGAGTTAGTCGTTACATCATGAAAATCTTTGAAAGTCATTACATTTACGAAGAGATTTTACGTCATCCATATCATCCCATGACTCCACAAGAAAATATCTCACTCTTCAGTGAGTGTTAACATTAAATAATTAAGTTTGAACTCAAACAAAACATTCTCAAACGAATTATTATAATCGAAACGTGCTTTTAATTTTAGGAATTGTTCAGTCAATAACCATTTTAAGAAAAAGAGTATCATCTTTAATATACTGACGATTTTTTAAACCTTCCAATGGCATAAAGAGTGGCGATCCAGAAGCAATATTCATATCTGACTTTGGTCGCTGAAATGAGGAACTTTGAGGATCTGAATGAAAAGCATCAATCATGTGATCTCCATTTCCTTGATCCATTAACATCATTGTGATCTTTTTTTGAAATGGCCATGTTTGTAGCGCATCATAATCACCTAGAAATAATTACAGAACCATTAAAAAAAATAAACAAACGAAAATTATAAAACAAATTGTTCTTCTAAATAAAGTTTATTCAGAAGGCATTTTTAAACATTAAACGGACAAAAAAGTTTGGACTCGATTTCCTATCAATCACCGAAGTATACATGATAACATGAAGTATATGATTTAGGCAGAAAATAGACAACACAGTCACACAAACTTATCTCGTAAAAAGCAATACGCTCTTTTATGGATATATATTATCTAATGAGAATACGTGCAGACCAATGTCATTTTTACATAATAAATCACTCGAAGTAAGTTATATTGTTTAAGTAACATTAGAAGCTAGTTATCTATTATTACCCAGGATTTATGCTAACCAAAAATGGATTTTTTGTTTCCTAAAGGAATTAAAAATATAAATGTGGTGGACAGATTGTCAAGACATATAAGAACGTGTAAACAATTGGCTCTTTCATTTGTGTGCATTATTATGTATAAATCATTAAAAATATGTTTTGCAAGCATTTCACGATTCTTGTATGTACACTTTTTACGTCAAATAAATCTGAATTGTCTAACGATAAATATACCATCACACAACAAAATTAAAAAAAATAGCAATGACTTTAAAGAACAATTTCTCCTGTGCGCCTGCAAACCAAGATTATCTCTACATGATAACAAAGAGCTGGGCTAAAAGGCCAGTGCAATCTGTAAAACTTGAGCGTATTTCTTTTTTAAAGTTGAAAAAAAATAAAAGTAAAAGTGCTTGACGTCTAATTATATGGAAACAAACGAGAATCACAGAAAAAATAGCTACACCAACTGACCGAGATAATTTTAAGAAACTGGAATCTTATGAAATAAATTTGAAACAAACGACTTATAGAAATGATAACTTAGACATTCATCTTAAGTCGTGGTTTGCCAGCTCAAGCGAATTTTTTGACGAAATTTTTTGAAATTATCGACAAAGATTGAAAATCTTTTGTGAGACCTAATATCTGTAGCGTTCAAAACAATAAAGAATAAAGGTAATTGAGTTCCCTTTTCAAAACCATCACCATTCATATAGATCTACGCACACATCTTTAACCATATTGAGAACTGTAGAATGGTGAACTGTACAAGGCTGTTTATATACCATTAATGGCGTCCTGTCTCTTCTTCTTGAAGTTATCTATTTTCCAAAGTAACGTACCATTGTAGCTGTGTACAGCCTCATTCGACCCTAGTGCACTAGGTCGAATCAGGCTATACATAGCTACAATGCAACAAATCCGATATTGGCCAATGTGACGCGAGATTGTAACCAATGTCTACTAATAAACATTACCAAAATGGTCGTCGATAAAAAAAATGTCTTGCATTTGTAGCCATTACCTTTGTTTGATAATTTTGAAAAATTGCTTCAAAAGACTCGCTCGTGTAATTCCGGCTTTACTAACCGTAATTTAGATTTAAGATTTAAATGCCATAACATCTCATTACTTCCATTGATGCAAAAATCAGTCACAAGACAAACCACTTATTTTTGAATTATTTTTAGAAAGAGAAACATCTTCATAAGATTACCCGGTAAACATACGTCATTCTTTCTCTGGCGCATGTCACAAAAATTGAGCTAAATATATAACCGGACTGCTACCTTCCAAGCCTGTACAATGCACGAAGCCACAATTTACCCTCAGTCACACGTGTCTGGGAGTCAAATCTCACATTATAGCTTATCGTCGTCCATGAGCTTTCTTAACGCCGTGCGTGGAAAGACTGGCACTAGTTAAATCGCAATGGCTACAAATTTTTTTGCGGGTCATATTAAGTTAAACGGTCACAAATTAAAAGCCATTTCTGTCATACATATTACTTCGGCTCATTCAAAGAACCACGGATACGAAGGGATTCAAAAATCGTTTTAAAATAAGCAAATACCATGGTGAATGGTCAAAATAATAACATAATAGTTCTTAAAAGATCTGTTTAAAACCAGAACATTAACTCCATAAAGAGTAAGATCCTAAGTGCATCTAATAGTTCTTAAGAACTGTTATGTTATAATTTTGAACATTAATCATAGTATTTGCTCTTTTCAAACGATTTTCAAATTTGTCACCAGAACAAAATCTTTATTTAACTAACTAAGGGATTCCGCCAGAGGAAACAAAAAGCCTAGTTGTATGCTGAACGCAAAATATAATCAAGGAATGAACGTTCCAGAAATAAAATCATAATATTTCTACGTAAAATAAAGCATAAAATTTCTCTTCAATATTGTAATAATTCGAAAGTTGCCGAATATTTCATACAAGTTGCATGATAACTTTGAACGTAACATCTATTTTGATGTTGAATGTGTACCATACAAATCAACAAGCGCATGACACACTTATAACAGATGAAAAAGTTGGCAATTTTTAATAGTTAAAATAGTAGAAGATTTGCAAAATGTCTGTACCTTTCATGACAACAAAAAACAAAGATAAATGAGTACCCTTTCCAAAACCATCACCATTCATGTAGATCTTTGCACACATCTTGTAACCATATTGAGAACTGTAAAATGGTAGACTGTACAAGGCCGTTTTTATACCATTGGTGGCTTCCTGTCTCTTCTTCTTAAAGTTTTCTATTTTCCAAAGTAATGTACCATTGTAGCTGTGAATGGCCTGATTGGATCCCAGTGCACGCGCACCACGTTGGCCCTCCAGGTCCGTAATCTTTATCGTGTTTCTTGCAAGTGAATCGTCAATTTGATCTAATTGTTGGCTAAATCGTAGTATAGTTGAAGAATTATCTCTCACTTGTCGCTCGAGTGTTGCAATCCTACCACGCATCGAGGAAACCTCAAATGACAAGTGGACATTATTACTATCGTTATCACCACGAACCTCGAGACTCTCAATCCTCCTTTCCAGACCTGTAAGTTTACCTGCCAACATCACAAACTTTTCTGAAAGATTGGCACGAACAGCAGTAACTTGGTCACCCATGTTTTGAACAGCAGTAGTAAACTCTGGACGTGGTACATAGTTACTTAACTGTGTAACAAATGCCATAACATATCGTAACAGGAGGCTCACATGATTAATTACATTGTCATACATATGTTGGCGGATCTCCTTTCGTTTTAAAGTCTGTAAAAGAAAAACAAAAAAAATACCAACACGTTCGTTAAACGAAAACTACAAGTTTGCCACAATTTACCTGTTGTTTCAATCTAGAATATATTATTCCTTTGTGATGTATCCAGGAGATTCTGTCAGGGGGGCAGACAAAAGTGTAGGGAGGGGCGTAACTGTGATTTAAACAACATAATATATGTAAAACATACCGTTTTATAGGGGCCTGCCCCCTTCTAGTTACGTCATTGCTTCGATCTGAACATAATTAAGACTTTCGGGGCGATTGATAGCCCGAATCATCAAAGTAGCACGAATATTCCCAGGGCAGTAAGACCTGTTCCAATGGACAAAGCAAACCTACTTCTTAGGCTTTAATAGGTCGAACCTCTTATAATCGAATGACATTATATATTGCATAATAAAGGGAAATTTGGAAAGCTGGTATCTCAGCAAAAAAGAAACTAATTCAAAATCTTCGCAATGAAATTTTAGTTAATAATTTGGGAATATGATGTAAAACATTAAAAGGAAAATCATAAAAATCCAGGTTTTAAAATCCAATTGTATCAATGACCATAAATGTTTAGAAATTTCGGGCTCTACAGAATTTGTTTCGCTCAAAAATAAAAATGTAAAAAAATCGTTAATTGCTCCAAATTATTTTTCGCGCTTGTTACCAAACCATGTAAAATATTTTCATTTTCATATATACACAGTTACACTATGAGAAAAATGCTAATACTTGCTTGCGTTTTTACTTAATGTCGTAATATACTTTTTTATGGTCATTTGAGGAAAGATTGGGAGTAGTTCAATAACTTGCTTCAAACTTTAGAGAGAGGTAACTAGTGGAACAAAGTTAAGTACCAACATTAATCAACCCGCTTATTTCAATACCCATATGTTGTAGCTGATGTTGTCAGTTTTATACCGAAACATGTTTTCATACAAAAATCCTCATTGTAAATACCATTACCACAAATTATCACCTTATCAATTCAATAACTTAGTGGTAATTGAATTTATGTAATCAAAACAAGGTGTCATAAAACTTTACTACAAATACACCATGTCAATTTCTTTATACTCAAATTTTGTTTACTGGAGATTTCCAATTTAGCTTTTTCATTACTAGCACGAAATGGTAAAATAGTTCAAATCGTCTTACTTTCTTATAGTCACATCCAATAGCTTGAAATTCACATTTAGTCGGCACTTCATCACAAGTCGTACTTTCATGGTTTTCAATATCTTTCCTTGGTATCTTTTTCTCACAATATTTACAAAGCACTGGTGCATTTTCACACACCTTTTCTATGTGGTCCTACCAGTCAAATAAAAATACAAAGCAAAAATATTTAAATTAATTTCCTAAAAGATAACAAAAACCAGTTTGTTCCATTTGATATGCTAAAACAAGATCGGTGAAGGAAAATTTTGATAAATGAAGTTGCTTATGAGAAGGCTCAAATTTTGTTTGGTTTTACTTAATAAAAATATGGTATAAATACTTTGTATCGTATTTTGTTGTATATATCACCATGTACTTCAGTGATATACACAACAAAATACACAACAAACTATTATTCGCCCCCCACCCTCAGTTTTTTTTTGCTCCGGGTGAGAACATACGTAGTTTCTTCCATCTTGGCTATCTTCTATCGATCGACCGACAATTTTTAAATTCATTTCATTATCAAGTGCACCATATGACGTCATTAAAATCTTGAAGACACACCGGGCGTGGTGTAGTTACGTGCTCGGTTACGCGTAACTGCAGCCTACCTTAAGTGAAGCATACGAGATATCTTTATCACAATATTCACATTTCACGTTTCGATATTCACATTTATTCTTCAAATGTTCGTCAAGGTGAGAGCGAGGTAACTGAATGTTACATTGTTTATGTATACAGCTGATGAGCGCATGCTCACAAACTTGAGAATGACCCTGACGAAAAAGGAGCTTTTGTTAATAAAATGGATACACTTTTTCATAACTATCTTGGTGCAACTCACTTCCAATTCTTCATATGTACCAAACCATTCGCACTTGTCCGAAGGACAATGTAAACGAATTATTTTCAATTCACGCTTCGTAAAAGCATCGAGGAAAACCTGTGCAAGTTTTGAAAGAATTACAGGATGTTAAAGGTTGGAGCATTTGCAAACTATAAATGAGTTAATGAAATAGATGTTCATGATAGATTTTTAGTAATGGCTGAAAACAAAGTGAAGTTTTTTGGGTAGGACTCTCAAATAAAACTTTAGAATATTTTCACCTACTTTATTTCTGCTTAATTTTTCTTGATCCTCCGGACATTTTGGATCAGAACTTCTATAAATTAAATGAGTATGAACACTTTTGATTAAAAATTAATGCCCAACATAAAGTTCTGATTAGAGCCATAGAAATAGACCAGAAAAATTGTAAAATTAAATTTATTGTGACGTTTCGTCTCAATACATACACTCCCTTCAAATTCGCACACAAATCAATAGCCTTTGTGCTGCAGCCTTTCCACATACATCCATTAAATTTGTTTTCCACCCTTCTCAACGTATCTCTTCTTTCTTCCCCTTTAAGGACAAAATTCCCAAGCCTCTGAGATCTGGTGTAGTATATTTATTCAAGTGTCGAAGCTGCAACGCCTCGTATGTGGGTCAAACCACACGTCATCTACACACCAGATTTTCGGAGCACTTGGGAATATCCCCCCTTACAGGCAACCATGTTTCCCACCCTGCATCATCAAGCATTCTTGCTCACATTAACACAACTGGACACACACCCAACTTAGACGACTTTAAAATAATCTCCTCTTCCAACGATTCTTATGAACTCTCCATTCATGAAAGCCTTCTAATCAATAAACACAAGCCTTCACTTAATGTGCAAGGAAACTCCATTCCACTTAACCTCTTTTAATTTCTCCTTATTTCACTTCCTAACTTCCTTATCATGTATCCATTCGACACCGCTTTCTTTAGTATTTCTTTCATTAAATCATTCTTTAGTATTTTCTTTAGTATTTCTTTCATTAAATCACTCGACACCGCTTCCTTTAGTAGTAATTTAACACCTTTTTGTTATTATAATATCTTGTCTTCACATCCCATTTATTATCTGTCTGAAGATGTCTTGAGTAAAGACGAAACGTCACAATAAATTTAATTTTACAATTTTTCTGGTCTATTTCTATGGCTCTAATCTTTATCACACGAATTCGATTTCCGCTCGGCAAGTCTCTCGCTACAATATTAAATCATCACTTTTGATTAATAAAATGATGTAAAACTAAGAACGTTTAAAGACGGCCAAATCACAATTTTTTTAGGTCTTATTTTTGGGAGGGGGGGGGGGCGAGGGAAGATAGGCAGCTTTAACTAAATTACAATGACGAACATCAATTTAAAAAATCAAAAATTCTCGTCTTGCATCGTATCTTCTATTTTGACATCATAAGACTGTACGGTGTACAACAAGTGAGCTCCACAAAGTTTGGGAAAAATTTATTTAAATCGTTAAAATGTAAATAGTGAACTAAAAATAACAGTATGTCATATTGCAAATACATCTGCTAATCAAGTTTACGTACTTAAAACACGTATCTTATAGGGGCTGTTTTTCCTGATCTCAAGTACTTGAGTTACCCTACTGGCCGAGAAAAGGTTACATATGTAGCGTTTGCAGGAGAGATTATTAAAGTAAATGGTTTGAACCCGGGAGTATCATTATGTGTTTGTAAATGAAGATCGTCCAGGTTAATAAAGTCCTGAGAAGGACTGTTTTTGTTGTTGTTGACTGACGTTTCGACAACCTTAGCGGTAGTCATCTTCTGAAGATTATTGTTAACTGCAAGCGATTTTTCAACTCGTTCCCAGTTCACTTTACATTCATCAAAATCCAAGATTGATGTGTTCATGTCGTTGAACTATAATACATGGAACGCTACCTGTAATAGAAAAGCCTAATAATTTTTTGAAGCTAAATTTTACACACAGACACGCGTGTGCATTCAATCAATTTTCACTCCTCAAGAGAATCTCGAAACACTACGCACGCGTTTCTGGGTGTAAGATTTGCTTCAAATATTTGCTTCAGGTAATGTTCCATGTATTTTAGTTCAGTGGCTTATGTTCCATAATTTAACTTTGCGTATGCGTTATGCAAAACTTGTTCTTGTTACCAGGATTAAAGTGTTTGTATGACAAAAAACTTCTCTCACCAAGTAGGGACACCCTCTTTCTTAAATAAAGTAACCATAGCAGTAGGGTCACCCTGTTCAATAGAATGGCTCATGTAAACGCTTGCTACTAATTTAATATGTAAATTATAATAACTTATCCTTCACAGGGTGTCTCAGCCGGGAGGGTAACCCTAGTACTCGAGACCTTATAAACGACTCTTATACACATTTTAAATCAAATTTCACCAACGATTTTGTAGAACAAGTATGAACCTTTTTATGTTTATAAATCCATTTGTAAGCAGTTTTTGTAGGTCACTCAATCAGGCAGGGAAAACAGTCCAAGGGAAACACACACGAAGCGGTAAAACAACATAAAGTTTGCTTTATGCAAGTCTAGGCATGTTTACACAAAGTTAGCCTTCCTGTTATATTAAAAAATTAATTAATGGTTTGCGTGTTTGGATGTTCTGATTCAAATATGCGGAAATTAAGCACGAGTTAAGAAAACCGAGCGAAACACGAGGCAAAGGCGACTTCGCCAATTTTTATTTAAGTTCACATTGCCAAAAATGCACTCCAAGTCACTTTTGGGAAGAAATCGCTTTTGTTTTTAAGCAAGTTCAAAATTTTCACGACTGCAGTTTCCATGTTTAGATGGCCTAGCGTTTTTCATATTTTATATTGGGTTTACAGGGCACAATAGTTAAGAAATGGAGACATCATAGCAAGATTCCTGTACCAACAATTTAGGGCAATAGTGATTACATTGAAAGACAGTACGCACGACAATTTTAACGCGATACTGCATTTGAATACCTCGCAAAATTATGATGTTCAATAAGGAAAACATTTAATAACATTAGCACACACAATGTGTAGCATCTCATCTTGCAGTAATATATCGTGTATTTAATTTACAATTTGAACCAGTAACAAATTTCCAGTTGAAAGTCACAAACAAATTTCCTTACCTTAGAAGAATGTCGATACAAGATTTACAAAATAAATGTCCACACGAGGTCTGCATTGGATTGACAAGAAGGCTATTACAGTAAGTACATATGAACTTTACGTTGATTTTTTTTCGATCTTTATCACGGATCTTTGTTCCTGGCATCTTGAGTAAATCTCTTTCAACTACAAATAGATAAAAAATTAAAATAAATAAGATCTTCCACAGTTTAGTATCAACGGTAATAAAAACGCCGCGAAATTAAACTGAGCAAATTGAGTTTTCAAAAGGTATCTTTCCTATAGCATTCATCTATGTACACGCAACTAAAACATTCTATCATTTACACGATTCCTGCTTTACGATCTCAAATAAAATTCCGTTCATGATTATCATACCAGTGTGTATCATCTGTATGTAACACGATAACAGAACTGTAAGAACAAAATTCAAGTGACGTTGCACTAAGTGTAGGAAATTTTGTTCCAACGTTTTTCATCGCTCTATCTATGTATGTATGAGAAAATTTTTTTTTACATAACAAGATAACGTTTTCTCGATATGAACGATTGAAAATAGCTTTTTGTTGTTCACGTTTGGAAATGAATAATATTGATCTGCATGTAAAAAAAATTGTGGAGAAATAATAGTAATGAGCAACAGCATTCAGGAACAAAGATATACGAATACCAACTGTCGTAATGTTGTATATGATATTTAAATCCAAGGCTTTTTATGTTAACAAATGTCATGTAAAATCGATAATGACTTACAGATTAGACGAATACTAAACTTTCTACTATTAAAGGACATTTACTCCTGCATATGTGAATTATTTTGAGATCAGTTATTAGCGCTGACTCTGGCCTAATAACTTATTTCTATTACAATATAAACGCAGCATAAATAATATAACTCACTGTTGTTATTAACAAAGAATGATGATAGATATTGTTCGTGTTTTTGTCACGTTAAACATACTTCCTGTCCTGGCAGGTACTTAACCTTATAGGTTTACAGACAAACATAGGAAGATAAAATTTATAGGCAGTCTATGCGCCTAGATATCACAAATAACAAGGCTTGGACGAATGGCAAGGAATTCAAAGAATCTATAGTTGATTGTTATTTAAAATAATGCAATTTTTATTGTTGTTTATATTGTTGAAATTATTTTGGTAAGAAGTCGAAAGTCATTCAATGTCGCATTGCGTTATCATAGTATCCTTTCTTTAGAACATCACAAACGCACTACAATAAAATATTTAGCCTTTAGTCGAATTTATCTCGGTGTAAGGTAATATGTGTAAAAAACAATGAACATTCGTCGATTTAATAAAACGTTGACATAAATAAATTATTTATAATGCTAATGCTTTCATGCATGATCTTATTACAAAACATTTTTCTTGTTGCTATGGAGTTATGAAAACACGCGGAAGAGTTTAAAAGAATCGAGAAATTGCGTGGCAAGCACAAGCTGTCAAGCACGAAGTGCAAGTGTTTCCATGCAATTTTGCATTTGTTTTTTGTGTGGAGTGCATTGTACTTTATTTGCTTCTAAGAGTTTTATAAAATTTTAATAACAATTTATTTAGAACTCTACCATTCCCAGCGATACTGTAAAATTTCTAAGTTTCCTTTCTTGATCATGGTTGCATCCACTGGTTTGAAATTCACATTCTGTTCACCCTTCATTGCAAGTCCTACTTTCACAGTTTTGCTATTCTTGCAACTCCAGTTACCAGTTTAGGCAAAGCACAAAACACTTCATACCAATTACACTAGCATAAAAAAGAAATCCACGCGTTGTAATCAGTCTTAAGGTGATGTCCAAAGTGAATGGTTAATTGGATTGTCATTTGTCAAATAGCTACTGATAAATAAAATATTTGTTGAATCGTCAAATATATGTCTATATATAGATAAAGAATGGCAAGTTAGATAAAAATACACCCGGGGATTCCCCAAACCGTTGAAACTAACCGCACGCCAGAGAAGTCATTTTAAAATAAAACATTTGAGAAATGCCTTACGTTGTCAAAACAAATCAAACACGAAAAGAAGTTTTTCTAAGGTTCTAGTTTTTCAAATTTACAGTTTTTCAACAAAAAACCCTAAAAATATTAATGAAAGGATATACAACGCAATTAACAGAAAAATAAAGTCTTCTTTAAATTCTTTCCAGCTAGTCAAAACATTCACTGAGCATGCACAAATTGCATTTTTTATTGCATGTTTAGAAGTTGATAAAACAGCAACCCATGTTTACAATTTTTTGACTTGTAGGCGAAAATTCAACAATGCATGTTTTGCCGTAATAAGCTCTTTTGAAATGAAGTATATAACGACAAAAAAGCTTGATCAAATAAAACAATCACAAATTTTTGTTCAAATGAAAACTCCCCCTGATAACATTTTCCTTACGCGCTGTTAGTTTATCGACTAGTCAATATACGACGTCTGCTTTTGATGGCTTGTCAATTAAACAAGATGTTAACGGCTTTTCGTTTTCAACTAGTACTGTAAAACCTACATATGTAAAAATATTTTTGTACATCTTCTTACTTGGGTACCACCCAAAACCAATGAAACATTTTGTTCAAGCTCGTGACTTTTAGTTTATATCAAACACAAGACTCCCAAGAAGGCATAAACACAAGTGACAACATTATTATTCGTAAGATTTCAGATTTACAATGTGCAGTTGGCCCAAGTTTCTACATTTCGTATGTTATGTATTGATAAATTTTCCCATTCAGTAAGGGCTGTTCACATGAGCCCGGTAACCAAGATTCAGCGAGGCATGAAATGATTTTGAGTCATTGAAAGGAGTATAAATTTTAAGTGCAAAACTTACAACCTTTTCTTACACGCGTCACATGCAATTTTAGTCTCAATTTTCAAATCAGGCTAAAATTATTTCTTTCCATTGTAAAAGTTTTGTGAATTTTCAAAGTATGAGCATAGAGAAATTGCTCAAATAAGTTTTTGTTGTGAAGTCTTTTAATCTTTTCCATTTGCCAAAATGATTTAACGCTTCGCTGAATTCTGGCTACTAGGTTCATGTGAACATGCCCTAAACGAGTAAACTGTATGATTTTTTACGTAATTTTTATCGCAATAAATATGTGGTGTGCCGCCATTCAAACGGGAGAGAGAGAACAATGGAATGTTCTCAATGTTGGAGGACATTTGCATTGTAAATAAGGAAAATACTTTGTTAAAATCATCCAACAAGGCGGCTATGACAGAGCTTACATATGTAGAATTCTCATTGTTTTGAAGTCAGTTGAACATTTATAATGGAGGAGATTATTACTATTCTTGACTTGCATTTCAGCGTTTTGGTGGTACTGATACAAAAGAATATTTTATCAGTGCTGCTGATGACACCAGCCGACGTGATTGGTTGACATTTTTTGGTAAACCTCAAGAAAATAGTCACAGTGTAGAAACAAACAGTATGGTCTCACTATATTGTGCAACTTGGTGCTGTCTACTTAATTATAGATTATTGGCTGCGGCAAGCCATCTCAGCGTTCCTGTTGGCCATAAAAAGCAATTGACTGGCTGCCACTATGCTAATCACATGCCGAATGAGATATGCACTACACAAAAAATTTCTAGAGTGGGACTACTGCTTGTTTTTATACTGTGGAATGGTTGCAAGTCATGAATATACGTATACGTAATTGGAGATGGTTTCAGAATGTATTGTTTTTCATTTAATGATATTTGAAATATATTACGATTGGGAAGTCACAGCAATATAAAAGGTTCACATGCAGTTTCATATGCTAACTCGTTGTCGCTGCAAGTTTTAGTGTGATAGAGTTGTATGATGCTTATGCACTCATTATTTTCTGTACATTATTCACTTTTGTTCAGCGTACTCCTTTATGAATGGAATTGGAATACAAACTGCTTTTCAAAACAGTTTGTAATAATTTGGAGAATTTTGTTGTGAAATTTTTGCTTTAATAGCCACAACAACATTAGACTTAGCCAGCTCAAATAAAGATCTTTACGCTAAAATTTCAATCAAACAATCGAATACATTGCAAAATTTTCATTTCAGAAATGCAAATCACAACGAGAAGTATGTCTCAGATGTTTGTAGATGTAGATCGTCCAGGTTAGTAGTGTCCTGAGAAGGACTATTGGTGTTGATAACGACTGAAACTTCGACAACGTTAACGGTAGTGACCTTCCGAGTTACGGGTGAAGTCCTTCGTGGGAAGCCACTAACTTTGACGATATACATCTACAAACATGTAACGATACTCCTGTGTTCAAACCATTTACTTTAGCATGTTTCGGAATATATTTTCGCGTAATAAATAAATGTAAAGGAGGCAAAGAAATGTTGGCGATAAAGCTGTAACGACGTCGGCGAGCGCTTGCAATTAATGAGAGCGCATTAAAAATTGTGTTCAGGATTTTTTGTGACGTTCGCCGAACATCGGTGCTATCATCGCAAGAAACAAAACAGTTTGTTTCTTACGATTATCGCTGATCAAAGCCGAGTATTTCTTGCGTAAAAATCTTTTAAAACAAGAAACTGTTGAGTTGGGTGATTTCGGCGACAACTTATATCATAAACAATTGAATCTGCACAGAAGTTATTAACATTGGTAGTGCCCCCTTGAATTATGGCTCTGAGGAGCTAACTAAAAACTTATGATCGCGCATGCGTGAAACATTGTGTAGTGAGTATGCAAACATCTTTTTTCACCATTGTATTGTTATTTTGCTTTAATATTATTTACACTTCACTGCACATCCCTTTAGTTTTATTTAGATAATATTATACATCGATGCATGTTTATTTATCATCAGAAAGGCTACTTTGCGTAAAACAATGTATAGGGAGTATATTTCTTTAAAATAATAGTTATAAATAGTTACTTTGCTCTTACTTATAGAATATGAATCGCTTATTTTTTATCGTATGTATAACAGTGTTCAATTGAAGTGTAATTAGCGCGTAAATATAGACGTAGTGGAAAATATTCACAAACTGCAATTTTATCCCAAAAAGCCCGTTTCGTGATATCTCACTCATTAGAGGATTTCAATGATAAATGAATATGTTTAAATATATATACAAGAGGACTGAAGTTAGCATTTTAAGCAAGAAGTATGATTATAAATTGCATAAGAGTGTTTTGTATATCTATGGCAATAAGAGGAAACACGTTTGTTACGTTTATTAAGTGATGATCGTGTTGGTTGTGGAGAAAGAAGAATTTTTCTTTCAGGCTAATATTGCATCTATTACTGTCGCTGCTCTACGGTTTTCTGTGTGTGATGATGTTCCATGAGATGTTTTCGTGGTCAATGTTGCTGTCTTTAAAGTGTCCAAAGGTGCTTACTGAGCTCGGTCGAGTTTTGTAGTTTTTTTTATGGCGGAAAGTGGCAGTGTGTTTGCCATGTGTAGTCTTAAATTCGTTTTCTGTAAGTCCCATGTACGTCTCAGTTGTGTTATTGTCTTTCCATTTCACAGTTTTTTGGTAGATGATGGATGATGGTAAGTAGTTTCCGTTAAGTGGGCTATGGGCTTTTTTTTCTGTCGGCAGTTGCATGTTCTGGTCTGTATTTTTTTGTTCGTGGTATTGTCGTTTTGTTGCATGCTCTTAAAATGTAATTGTTTTGATTTTGGATCATTTGTTCTCGATGTTGTCCATGTAGTTGTAGCTGAGTTTGATTTTCTTAAGGCCAAATACTTTCCTAAGTTTGTGATCTATGGGGAAGTGTTTGTCGATTAACAAAAGGAGTTTGTAGCCAACGTTTGTGTAGAGGTTTTTGCTGTAAAATTCTAGTTTGTGAATTTTTACGCTACCTCTCTCTCTCTCTCTCTCTCTACATACATATATGTAAAGGTATATATAGTGAAGTTTATATATTTCATATAAAAATTTTATTGTTAATAAAGATTGCCCAATACTAGAACAAACATATATTTATAATTGAAGTGATTGCAATTTTAACTTTTTTATAATCATATATGGTTCATTTATTTATAGCGTAGGATACCAAAGATGTAAATGGCAAACACGATCAATTCGTAGTTTAACTTTTCAAAAACGTAAAAATTATAACAATGAATGTTGGCGATCTTCTCTACTGTGCTTAGTGATTTCGAACGAATAATAATCAACTATACTTCGAAAAACGCAAAAAATTAAGCTTTAAACATACCAATTATATAGAGAGAAATGAATTGATGGTGTGTAGTTTTCCTAACTATCTACTATGTCTTTGGCAGTCTAGACTCGTTGTTAAATGCATGGATGCAACCATTAATATAGAGGGAGGTACAGTAGCTAAAACAACCATTTATATATAGCTAGATAAGGGTGGTAACATCATGTGAATTTTTTGTAGCATCACAATTTCAAAGAAATTTTACGTAATCCGTTCCGTACCATGACGCCACCACAATAAAAATACTCTATTCTTGAAAGAGTGTTTACTTGCATTACTTAAAGGGACATCAACAAACCTGTTTAATCGACAATAATTTTAATAAACAGTGTGTCATCCTTAATATAATGACGATTTTTCAAACTCTGCAATGGCATGAAGAGTGGAGATCCGGAAGCGATATTCATTTCAGACTTTGGTCGCTGAAACGAGGAGCTTTGAGGATCTGAATGAAAAGCATCAATCATGTGATCACCATTTCCTTGATCCATTAACATCATTGTGATCTTTTTCTGAAACGGCCATGCTTGAAGTGCATCGTAATCACCTAGAAAAATAAGCAGAAACAAAAATATATGTGTCAACCTGTTTGGTATGCACAACCATAGCTTAATTCACCCCACACTAAATTATATAAAGAAGCAAAGTTTCAAACAAAACTAGAACACAAACGCCAGTCAACTTGGAGTTACATAATATACAAAATGCTAAAAATTGTCTGTACCTTTCATGACAACAAAGAACAAAGATAAATGAGTTCCTTTTCCAAAACCATCACCATTCATATAAATCTTAGCACACATCTTGTAACCATATTGAGAACTGTAGAATGGTGGACTGGACATTGCTGTTTTGATACCATTAATGGCGTTCTGTCTTTTTCTATTGTAGTTATCTATCTTCCAAAGTAACGTACCATTGTAGCTGTGCATTACCTGATTAGATCCTAGTGCCCGGGAAACTCGTTGCGCCTCAAGATCCGTAATCTTCACGGTGTTTCGAGTAAGTGATTCGTCTATCTGATCTAAACGCTCGCGAAACCTTGATAGAGTGGATGAATTATCTCTCGCTTGTCTCTCCCTCGCTGAGATCCTATCACGCATCGAGGAAACCTCTAATGACGAGTGGGTATTTTTACTATCGTTACCACCACGAACCTCAAGAATTTCAGTCTTCTTTTCCAGATCTGAAAGTTTACCCACTAAAATAACAAATTTTTCTGAAAGATTAGCACGAACAGCAGTAACTTGGTCAGCCAAGCTTTGAACAGCAGTGGTAAACTCTGGACGTGGTACATAGTTACTTAACTGTGTAACAAATGCCATAACATATCGTAACAAGAGGCTCACATGATCAATTAGATTGTCATTTATATGTTGACGGATCTCTCTTCGTTTTATGGTCTGTGGAAAGAAAGACACAAAAATGTATTAGCCTAAACTATGCAAAATTTTTGACGTAAATTTTGTTCAAGTTAAAGATTGTTCAACCGTGTCGTTGCTGACATGATAATGTAAAACAAATCATATATTCTTACTTTATCATGGTTATATCCAATGTCATGAAATTCACATTTAGTTTGCACTTTATCACAAGTCGTACTTTGATGGTGTTCAATATCTTTTTTTCGTATGTTTTCTTTACAATACTTACAAATTACGGGGGAGTTTTCATACACATTGTCTATGTGGTCCTATATGTAAAATGAATGTACAAAGCAACGACAATTAGAAAACAAACAACTTGAAAGATGGCAAAAAAGAATTAGTGCCATCTGACAGGCTAAAGCAATGTCGACGCATGTATATGAAAGAAAAGGTTACATTCTGTAGACATTATACAGACTCATGTATATGGAAAGGCTAAATTTTCATTTTGTTTTTTAAGTACAAGTACGATGTAAATATAATTTTTCAAATCTCACTGTGTTCCATTAATCTAAGCTCAAATATTCCTCGTACCTTAAGTGAAGCATACGGGACATCTTTACCACAATATTCACATTTCACATTTCGATATTCACATTCATTCTTCAAATGTTCACCAAGGAGAGAGCGAGGTAACTGAATGTTACACTGCTTGTGTATACAGTTGATGAGCGCATGCTCACAAACTTGAGAATGACTCTGACGAAAAATAAAAACTTAATAAATAGTTATGCAGCACTTTCATGGTAACTTCCTGAACTCACTTCCAATTCCTGATAGCTGCCAAACCATTTGCACTGTTCGTAGGGACAATGTAAACGAATCTTTTTCAACTCACGCTTTGTAAAAGTATCCGGGAAAATCTATATAGGTTCAATTGAAATTCAAGGCTGTTAAAGTGCTTACACCAGAGTCAAGGAAATATATCGTTTTAAATAGTTAAATCGATTTTAAGAAAATTTGCAGTATATTCGATATATCTTAAATGGTTATTTTTGTCATAGAAGTACACCGGAAGTGACGTATGTAGGTGAACACAGTCGCATCGTAAAGTGGAAAGTTGTTTCCGTATTAAGTCATTTCCCGTAGCTTGATATACGCACTTTAAAGGTTGGTGCAACTATTGCTGATTAGTTGACAAAACAGACGTTGAGAATAGTTGTTTAATGTAATTATACCAAATTTTTCGTGCAAGGCTTTCTCAATCAGTGATTGATGTATTGCAGTATGGACATTTTCCGTCAGAACTTTAAAATATTTTCACCTACCTCATTTCTGCACAATTTTTCTTGATCTTCAGGACATTTCGGCTCAGGATTTCTACAGATTGTAAAAACTTTAAAAAAGATGCGATGAGCGTGGAATAGAGGTCATTATAAGACTGTTTCATCTTAACGACAATGATAAGCATGAATTTAGGATCCTCAAAAATTCTTCTCTTGCATTACAATTGTAACATAGCAATAATCAGATGCGTAGAACACATTCGGATGGGTGCAACTAAGATGGAATGTCATATTGGGTTAAAAATGCAACATCTAGATCGTTGGAGTCATGCAGTGAAATATGGGATACCACAGTTTGAAATGGAATATCATATTATTATGCCAGATAGAACGTTGGAATATGCAATACCAAATTTAAATGTGACATGTTTCAAAGATAATTATCACATTGGAAGAGTTCCAAAATAATTATCACATTATTACAGTTCCATAATACATATTGCTGTACCAATGCTTCTAATCTATAATTATATAACAAAACAACTTATTTATAGGACTATGCTATGACAATTGCTCGTAAACTATTTAAAAAAGTATATAAATTTTATAAGGATGATAAATACTAGTTCATAAAAGGAAGAAAATTCGGTTTATAACAGGAACTCAAACTCTATATATGCCTTAAATGGGAACATTTAACCCCCGCAATAGGCAACTGCGTCGATAACTTGCTGTTTGACTTTTGGTAGGTATGGACATGGGAGCACATTCCTTTATTGTTTACCAAATACCTGTAGTTAGCCATACAGCGTACATTACGGGCATTACAGTAATAGATTTCTTCAGTATGTAAACAAGAAGAAAAACAAAGTTAAACGAGCCGCATCAGTAGCCAGGAAAATCAGAAAGTTTATTGATATGCTGAGCCCCAATAGGACAATTGCATATAAAATCTTTGTTTCGCATCCGTGATAAATGTGATTTATTAAAGGTAAACCTCTCACTACACCTCATCCATCCGCAGTGAAGGCATAGCAAGACATGTTACTTAAGCCATTTTCCCCATACTCAAGTAGATATTTAGAGTTTTGTCTTGATTTACGTAATCTTTCCAATGTCTAATCGAATTTGCTTTAGAAAACTTCCGTAAGGATTTACGAGATTTATTTTTATACACTTTACATATAATTTGTATGGACGAAAGTCATAAAACTATACGGATTCAAATTAATAATGCGGACGGAGCCCTATGTCGGGGGCACCCACACCCACGAAATTAGGACTTTCTCTTTAGCTGGAACCAAAGTCCAAAATTAGTAAAACTTTGCGAAATAATAAAAGAGGATTAAAAAAATTTGAAATCTCCTCAATATACTCTTGGGTTGTATTCTTGACTTGCAATCATTCTTTTGAGATTTGCCAAACAATGTTGCTTGCCCACGCCGGCTGGTGCCAACAATAAAATATTCTTTTGTATCAGACCATCAACAAGGCTGAATTGCAAGTCAAGAATGGAGAATACACAAATACATTTAGTTAAAGTTAAATTTAGTTTTACTTCAGATAACTGACATGAACAAAGAAATGTTATTTAATTGTTAGAATGGCACTGAAAGGACAAAGAATGGCATATTTTTGAGTGATTTCAGAATTGGAAACCCGCGAGAGTGAAGAGCTATAACTAAAATAAAATAAAATTTTATCTGCTCTTTCAACGTTAATCGTAATGTGTTACGAAACAATAAACATCAAAACTTAAACACGCTTTAGTAAACGCATGTTATTCGTCTGAACCATACACCATAGCAAATAAGTGGTTTGAAACTTTGAATCTTTTTTTAAAATTGTTTGATCAAAGAACTTATAATCACTTACGGTAACTTAGGTACGAAAATAGGGGAAGTACCATATATTTATGCATATAATAATTATGCAGCACATTTCTGAAAATATTTAAAAAGACATGTGAACCATACTGGAAAGCTCATTTTTTCGGTTTCTTATAGATTTACACCAGTAATTAAGTAAGCAAGCTTTCTATTTTAACACAGAGCGCTTTTTTATTGAATTTTAGTAAATCAAAATAGGCCAAATTTGGCTTGCATTTTTGTCACGCCATCGATATCTGACGTAATATACATACGAAATTGCAAGCATTGCATTTTGCACCATGAGAATAATAATAATGGCTGACAACCATTTGTCTTTTCGGTTTGTGTATGTCTTAATATGTCAATGATTTCAGACTTATTTCTGTTGAAATAACCTTCCATAAAATCACTTGTGTGCAAAAAATGACGAAACTTATGACCTATTTCTCAAGCGTCTGTGTAATTTTATAATATTAAACTTCAAAAGAAACAATGTCAAAAGCATTATTGTCATACTTGTATATAATCAATTGCTAAATCTCATTCGTCGTAAATGATCTTTCCATTCACTCCATTTATGGCAATGTGGTCGATGTCACACTTAAGTATCACTACAAAATTTTAGCTTATGCAAAATTTTATAGGCTGCCTTCGTTTGAGGACATTTTTCATTCTGCATGCCAAGCATAATTCAGTTGTTAAAGATCTCAGCGAGAATAATATAAACCTGAACACACATATAACTTATAACAAGAAGTTACTAACGCAAGGGGATAGGAACTTCTAGTTATAAATTATGAGTTTGCTTTCTATCTATTAATGGTCACCATTTTGTAAACAAATAATCGTTTACAGAATTACCAGTACCACATTTTCCCAAGGATAGTTTATTTTCCATATTATTTTTGTTCTTACTTCAGCGTAAGTTTCCCGTTGATTTGCAAAAATTATCTAATTAAGCGAAGTAGCTGTTTTTCTTTTTTCAACAGAAAAAATGTTGTATTCAGTTAAGGTTTTACTCAAAGGCACAATAAATATATTGTACTTCGTAAGGTCCATATCATTTTTTAAACTTAAACCAGGAATAACATAAGAATAACAGAGAATTGTCCAAATTTTTTGACCAAACGGATAAAATCAATAATGTTACTATAAACTCAATGTTATTTACCTTCGGTTCTTTTAAATGAATGTTCAAAGTTTTATTTTTGTGTAGCACTGTGCTTAATTTTGAGTAATACAGGGCAAATCGTGTGAATTATTCAAAGCACAGCATTAGAATGTTGTCAAAATCCCAGCAGCGTAAATGGACGCGTTGCCATTCCTGCTATGCAAAATATAAAGTCGCAGTTTTTTGATACACTGAATGTACATCTATAATTGATTAAATTTTCAACAGGGTTTTTATGACTAGCTTATAGGGTTTCACACCACAGCTAGCGACCATCAGCATCAGTTATGCTCTAGTTATTCTTTGATGGAGATTGGAAAACTTCGTCTATTCGTCATTGTGTTTATGATAAATTGATAAATCTTCTATTTCCATATATGGTCACAAAATGCTCTGACAAAAGGATTCTGTTACAATAATTTGAGCAAGCAAACTGGAGGAAGTTGCTCACAGCAACAAAACAAGCATTAAGTTCCCACTCTGCGACCTGAGACAGAAACCCGCACATTTATAGACCTCAAAGGTACAAGATGGTAGCTCCAAGCATGACGAAAAACATTCGAAATGAAAAAAATCATCACCTTTATTTCAGTTTGAAACCATTGAACAAGATGAATCCACTGTTTCAAAGAAGAATTTAGATCCTGAATCAAAAGTGGCAAGGCCAAAGTGGAGGGCTGAAATAATCAAAACTTAGTCACATGTCGTGTATCATAAATCAAAAATACCCAACTTTTACATATATAAATAAATTTAATTACTTTCTTCTTTGTTTTCAAAGAGAAAAGCAAAGAAGAAAGCACATTTAAATTATATAAGCTCTTACAGTTTATCTTCCCTCTCTGACAGATAAAAGACATGGTATAATTGCGTGGGACGTCATTCCACTGGCTATTGAAATAAAAATAATGTACACAATCCTCTACACCAAAACGATTATTTGGTTCATTACGATGCCAATTTGTGAAATTAGGTTTGGTATTCTGGATTGTGTAAAACATATTGTCACTTTTTTTGCGAAAGAAGCCAATATAAGTATGAGTAAGCCCTTCTCTTTCCGAAATTTGGAATGTTAATCAAGACTGCACGGCACTGTTCAAAGATAATCTGATGCATTTCATGATACACACTGAAGCTTAAAAAGGTCAACCAAATGCTTTATGAGTTGTAATACAAAAAGATTTAGAATAGTCCACTGTTCAAACTAGAAACGTTTAATTAATACATCACAATATCTCATATAAACTACCCGTAGTACCATTGGAGATAAAGTAAAATTCAAACAGACAAAGTTGAGGAAAAATACTGCAAATTGAAAGCTGGTGCTGCTTTGTTCGTACGCAACCCATTAAATCTTAAGCAAATCATTGCATATCGAACAACTCGTTGCAAACCAAAATTTCTGTTGAACTCTCAACACAACTAGCATTATGTCCTTGATATAAATTCGTCACGGAAATGAGTTTGAAGCAGGCAAGTTAAGATACATGGAGAAAAAGTTTTCTGTAAATTAATAACAAAATACCTTACTAAACCAGAAATTTTACGCCCATGATGCTAGCTAAAAATTAATATTGAAAATGATAAAAAATGAAGGACATAAACTCTGTGCGCTCTTTTAATAACTTAGTTTCAAATTGGCGAATGTTAAAAATCTTTCGTCCATCAAGGTAAATGCTCTGTTTTGCAACCACTCTCCAAATCTATCCCTACTCATCTCCAACCTTTCTAGTTAACTATCATTTTTATAAACAATGCATCATCTTTAATGTACTGGCGATTTTTTAAACTTTCCAATGGCATAAAAAGAGGTGATCCAGAGGCAATATTCATATCGGACTTTGGTCGCTGAAACGAAGAACATTGAGGATCTGAATGAAAAGCATCAATCATGTGATCTCCATTTTCATGATTGATTAACATCATCGTGATATTTTTTTGAAATGGCCATGCTTGAAGTGCATCGTAATCACCTAAGATTATTAATATACAATTACATACGATTGTTGACAGTTTTTTGCACTTAAAAATGTCGACACTATTCGGCATAGTGCGTAAGTTGAATTCTCACGTAATTTCTGAGAATTTCAAAATTTCCCTTATTAAAGTAAACGAGGACTCCCTCCCTCATTTTTTACAGAACGCCAAGTCTGGTTGCAATAAGACTTTTTATAATTTAAGAATAAAGAAAATAACGAGGGAGTCCTCGACTCGATCAAAAAAGGAAATTTCCATTATGAATTCTACACAATACTAATGATGCTAGTATTTTAAGTTTATTATGTCTTGACTTTAAATATTCAAGTCCAAATTCAATAAAATAATCATTGAATAAATTCCATTCTGTTAAAAAATAGTTCTTCGATTGAGATTATCTCAATTCACATTCCCAGATAAATTTAATTTTAACCTTAAACATGTCATCATAATTATTGAGTTCACTCTTATTATATCATAGCGCATTTATAGAAAGTCTACTTTTGACTAAATCATAATGTCCAGAAAAAGAAAAGAAGCCAGCAATATATATACATCCGTTACTTTCAAAGCATCAAAAATAAAACAAAGGAAAATGTTTATACCTTTCATGACAACAAAGAACAAAGATAAATGAGTTCCTTTTCCAAAACCATCACCATTCATATAGATCTTACCACACATCTTATAACCATTTTCAGAACTGTAGAATGGTGGACTGTACAAGGCTGTTTTGATACCATTAATGGCGTCCTGTCTCTTTCGATTGAAGTTATCAATTTTCCAAAGTAACGTACCATTGTAGCTGTGTGTGGCCTGATTTGACCTAAGTGTACGCGAGCCACGTTGCGATTCAAGGTCCGTAATCTTAACTGTGTTTCTCGCAAGTGATTCGTCATTTTGATCTAAACGCTCACGAAATCGTATTATAGTTGAGGAATTATCTCTCACTTGTCGTTCGAGAGTCGCAATCCTATCACGCATCGAGGAAACCTCTAATGACGAGTTGGCATTATTACTATCGTTATCACCACGACTCTCGATGCTCTCAATCCTCCTTTCTAAGCCTGTAAGTTTACCCACTAACATCACAAAGTTCTCTGAAAGATTAGCACGAATAGCAGTAACTTGGTCAGCCAAGTTTTGAACAGCAGTGGTAAACTCTGGACGTGGTACATAGTTACTTAACTGTGTAACAAATGCCATAACATATCGTAACAAGGCGCTCACGTGATCAATTAGATTGTCATTCATATGTTGACGGATCTCCCTTCGTCTTATGGTCTGTGGAAAGAAAAACACAAAAATTGTGCCACATTCAATAAACAAACCGTCGCCAAGAAGACGTTTATTGGATACCATTTACTTTTCATTTCATTACATAATTTGAATCTAACTTTGATGAAGACCGTTTATGCATCATACTAAATTATAAGATATATTAGCCTAAACTATGCAAAATTTTTGACGTGAATTTTGTTCAAGTTAAAGATTGTTCAACCGTGTCGTTGCTGACATAATAATGTAAAACAAATCATATATTCTTACTTTATCATGGTTACATCCAATGTCATGAAATTCACATTTAGTTGGCACTTCATCACAAGTCGTACTTTGATGGTGTTCAATATCTTTTTTTCGTATGTTTTCTTTACAATACTTACAAATTACGGGGGAGTTTTCACACACATTGTCTATGTGGTCCTATATGTAAAATGAATGTACAAAGCAACGACAATTAGAAAATAGACAACTTGAAAGATGGCAAAAAAGAATTAGTGCCATCTGACAGGCTGAAGCAATGTCGACGCATGTATATGAAAGAAAAGGTTACATTCTATACACATTATACAGACTCATGTGTATGAAAAGGCTAAATTTTCATTTCGTTTTTTTTCAGTTCAAATACGACGTAAATATAATTTTTCAAATCTCACTGTGTTCCATTAATCTATGCTCAAATATTCCTCGTACCTTAAGTGAAGCATACGGGACATCTTTACCACAATATTCACATTTCACGTTTCGATATTCACATTCATTCTTCGAATGTTCACCAAGGAGAGAGCGAGGTAACTGAATGTTACACTGCTTGTGTATACAGTTGATGAGCGCATACTCACAAACTTGAGAATGACTCTGACGAAAAATAAAAATTTAATAAACAGTTATGCAGCACTTTCATGGTAACTTCCTGAACTCACTTCCAATTCCTGATAGCTGCCAAACCATTTGCACTGTTCGTAGGGACAATGTAAACGAATCTTTTTCAACTCACGCTTTGTAAAAGTATCCGGGAAAATCTATATAGGTTCAATTGAAATTCAAGGCTGTTAAAGTGAGTCAAGGAAATATAACTTTTTAAATAATTAAATCAATTTTAAGAAAATTTGCAGAGTATTTGATAGTAGAAGATTTTATCTTAAATGGTTATTTTTGTCATAGCAGTAGAGGACTCAGCACCGGAAGTGACGTATGTAGGAGAACACACTCGTACCGTCAAGTGGAAAGTTGTTTCCGTATTAAGTCATTTCCCGGAGCTTGATATACGCACTTTAACGGTTCGTGCAACTATTACTGATTAGTTGACGAAACAGACGCTGAGAATAGTTGTTTTATGTAATAATACCAAATTTTTCGTGCAAGGCTTTCTCAATCAGTGATTGATGTATTGCGGTATGGACATTTTCTGTCAGAACATTAAAATATTTTCACCTACCTCATTTCTGCACAATTTTTCTTGATCTTCAGGACATTTTGGATCAGGATTTCTACAGATTGTAAAAACTTTGAAAAAGTTGCAATGAGCGTTTAATAGAGGTCATTATAAGGCACGCAAAGCACAATGTTCAGAGCTAGGACTGTTTATCTTAACGACAATGATAAGCATGAATTTAGGATCCTCAAAAATTCTTCTCTTGCATCACAATTATGACATAATGAAAATAAGCAATAAGCAGATGCGTAGAACACATTCGGATGGGTGCAACTAAGATGGAATGTCATACTGGGTTAAAAAAATACAATATATAGATCGTTGAAATCATGCATGTAATATGAGATACCACAATTTGAAATGGATTATCATATTATTATGCCAGATAGAACGTTGGAATATGCAATACTAAATTTAAATGCGACATGTTTCAAAGATAATTATCACATTGAAAAAACGTAAGATATTTAACTACCATATTCAATATTTTTGTACGTTTTAATAACATCAATCGATTCAGTTACAACAGTCACAATTTAGGGTTAAAATTTCAACAATAAATTACCCAAGCAAGATCTCTATACAAGATTCACAAAACAAATGTCCACACATGGTCTGCATTGGATTGAAGAGGAGTAGACAGTGGGTACATATGTACTTTGCATGGAGAGTTTCTTGCTCTTCATTACGTATCTGTGTTCCCGGCATATTGAATGATGGCAAATCCTTAACACTACAATGAAAATTTTGTCAAAATTAATATGGTCTCACACAATTGCAGAAATATTGTAGTGTAAAAAAACAACAATAATCTCAAATTTAGCTGACTGAGCACAAGCAGGCTGCAGCTCATGCATGTTGACATAAGTTGAGTTGGAATAAATGCTTTCTTGTTGCACTGAATTATATGCTTCATCACTTTTTAATTATAACACACAATTCATGATCTCAAATCAGATCCAATTTTCCATTATGATAAATATAGGGAACAGACAGAATTTAAAATCAGTAGTATATCATATGATAAGCTTTTGATAAAATAGGGGGTTCCTCACTTCTTTCTAATATGTTTGCGCACTGAGAAGCCGGTCTAAAATAACTGTAATTGTCTATTTTCCTTGCTAATCACCCTTCTAAACACAGTTTTGACAGTGTCAATTTACATTCCAATGTTTCTAGATTTACAAATCGCATTTCGCCAGCAAAATTGGGTGAAATGAATATGACATAATTATAGCTAATGGCGTACGACAATTAGCAATTCTTACACAATTTCCCGAATGAAAAACAATTAAACTCGCGGGAGTAATTTTCTGAAATGTACAGTTTTATGCCGAATAAATGTAAATAATACGAATGAGTAGAGGGTCTTTTCAAATAGTTGTACTCGTAGTTTTATTCCAGGTACATGGCAAACAGAGCCATTCCACAAGTTTAGAATAGAGGAGAGTATTTGTTCATCTTTCGGAGGTAATGTTTGTAAATGATGAATGTCCAGGTTAGTAAAGTCGCCAACCAAACACATGAAACTCTAGTATTACAGATAAAAATATAAATTAACTCTATACATGTTTGTAAATGTCAATCGTCCAGGTTGGTATAGTCCTGAGAAGGACTGTTTTTGTTGTTGTTGACTGACGTTTCGACAACCTTAGCGGTAGTCATCTTCAGAGTCAAATGAGTAGTAAACGTCAGGTTAGCCGTATTTGTTATCTGGTTCTTACGACATTGTATTGTGTGTACAAGAAATGTGTATTGTCATTGTGGATTAGTGTGAAGTGAAATATTTTATTTTTAGTTGTGTTGTGTGATTTAGGCCTGTTCATATGAGCCCGGGTAGCCGGGATTCAGCGAAGCGTTTAATCATTTTAGCAAATGGAAAAGATTAATTCCTTCACAACAAAAAAGTTATTTAAGCAATTTCCCTATGTTCTGAATTTGCAAATTCACAAAACCTTTAAAATGAAAACAAATAATTAGGCCAGATTTTAAAATTACAACTAAAATGATTCATGACTTATAAGAAAGATTGTAAGTTTTGCGTTTAAAGTTTTTACTCCTTTCAATATCTCAAAATCATTTCACGCCTCGCTGAATCCCGGTTAGCTGGGCTCATGTGAACAGCCCCTTAGGTGTGATGTTTTTAGTTGTAATGTGTGGTGTCAATTGTGTATTGTCATTGTGAATTAGTGTGAAGTGTAATGTTTGTAGTTGATCGTTTGTTTGTATTGTGAATAAGTCGTTTGTAAGGTGACGGTAATTGCTGTGATCTGTTCAGGGGTGTTTGTTCCAAGTTGGTATACCAACTTTCTAATGTAAGCCGTTGCCTATAGTCAGTACTGTAAGTGATGCATTTTGCCGAGTCGCAGTCAATGTTGTGCTTTGTGATTCTGTGATGTTCGGCAATGTGATTAGTTTTGTCTTGTTTCTTAGTAGCTCGTTTGTGTTCAGTAAGTCTTATGTTTAAGTTCTTGCCAGTTTCTCCGATATAGGAGGCGTGGCAGTCGGAGCAGTTTATTTTGTAAACTGCACCTTGTCGTTCGTTGGGTTGTTCTTTGTCCTTTATGTTCGTTAGTACTTGTCGTAACGTTGTGATTGGTTTATGTGCGACACGTATGTTGTATGGTCGTAAGATACGCGAGATAGTCTCAGACGTACCTTTGATGTAAGGTATCGTTGCTGTTGTCACTGAGTTGTTCGTTACGTTGGGTTCATTGGGTTTGTAAGTGTTGCGTTTGATAAAGTCAGAGTTATAGTTGTTTTTGTCAAAAACACGTTTGAGATAGTTGTTTTCGTTTTGTAGAGCGTCCGGTGAATCACATATGATTTGTGCACGTCTTGTTAATGTTCTGAATGTGGTGGCTTTGTGTGATGTAGGGTTGTAAGATGATTGGTCTAGTAGTCGGTCAGTATGTGTTGGCTTGCGAAAAACGTTCGTAGTTTTTGATTGTCATGTTTTAACAAACAGTCGAGAAAAGGAAGAGTTCCGTTTTCTTCGACATCTTTGGTAAATTGTATGTGGCTGTTTTGTTTGTTGATGTGAGTATGGAAGTCATCAATCTCGTCTGCATGTAGTGCTGTGATTATGTCATCTACGTAGCGAAACCAAAAAGGTAGTGCGTGTTTGTAAGTCATGAGCGCCCGTTCCTCTATAGATTGCATTACAATTTCAGCAACTACAACAGAAACGGGCGAGCCCATTACATGGGACAGCAATCACTTTTGCTATCATTTGATCGATAAACCCATATATATAATTTGAAAGAACCTCTAACGGTTCGTCAAGTTGCCGTCAGGATGCGTTCGCAAACAAAGAGCAAACCATAAACATTGAACATTGAGCTGTGCGAACAAGCACACAGAGAAAATACGAAAGGTCTTGATATTTGTGGGCAAGCTGGGTCTCCAAAAATAGTTAATGTAGCTCGTGTAGCTGATTTGCTAGTCTTCTTGATGAGAGCAGTTTAACATCTGCAACCTATCATTTCGAACAAATTTTCGCATGCATAGTCCAGTTGATGGTCAGTATTAGTAAATTTGGAGTCTATCACTGGCATCGCAATTTGTCAATGAGATCTTCCAGCTACTTTCAATAACGCTTCAAACTTTTTCCGTGTCGTCGGTTTGCACCATGTTCAGATATTCGCCTTCTTTAGAATTTTTTAACGCGCTCTCCTATAAAATTTCGACCACGAAGCTCTTACCCTTGCTGCTACAACTGCTGAAATTGCTGCTTTAAATTGTAACCATGTTTGAGGATGTATAATCATATATTCGGTTGTACCAGACTCATTTCTTTTGAAAGTGGACTGGCTTTATAAAAAATTATGGGGTACAATTGAATGTATGAATATAGACACGTAATTAACGTAAACTTTATATTTATCTGGGACAGTCATTGCATAGTATTACAAGAAAACAAGACGCTAAATTGAAAAACGCACCTCTCATTTTGAATTGAAAAGAATAAGTTATTCATATGGTATTTATAGTTTTTCATTGTCATCCGCAGGGCCGGATCAACCTCTCAGGTGGCCTGGCTCCCTCATTATGTTGATTGGGTGGCCTTTCTTCACATATCAGTGCCTTTCGTACCTAATTTTCTCCTGTAACACTTGATGTAATACAACGTTAAACAGCTAGAGGTACATCGTACTGTGAGAGCACCTATACATGCAACAAACAGACCAGTCCCTAAACCCAAATTTCTCAATGTGTTTTTTTTTTGGATAGAAAAAGGGCTGAGGTGCGTTTTCGTTTGGGTGTCCTACGACTCTTGTAATTTCAAGGTTGTTGGCCTATAGGTCCTTTGTAATTCGTTATAACTGATCAAGCGCTATTGTTGTTTTTATCGACTATTTGAAAGCAAATAAATGGATTAAAATTGTTCCCTTTTTCTCTCAATGAAGTGCAAATTAATACTGTAAAGTGCACTTACTAAATTTAATGAATCTATGCAACATACGAAGGTTTACGATAATGGCGCGATAGAAACTAATTGCAAAATTAGTGCAAATTTGAAAAGCTTCTTTCTTAGCTATAAAAACCCACAGACGTCAGAAGAAAACCAGTTCATCTTGTCTTCTTTAGATAAATCTGAGCCATTACCACACACAGTGAATAGCAAAACAAATAATTTATTAGTTCGCACAACCGATCAAGAACATTACTTCCCAAAATGAAAGTCTCTATTCTAGGAGATTATGAATGAAAAATTTTGACTTTTTATGCTTACGCGATATGTCTAGAGACTCCTAAGACTTGTTCAAGCTGTATTACTTTATGTGATCAAATCAAACATTACTGCCATACCGTCTTTCGCACGCGCGCTGGTTAACAAATCACAATTCAAGATAACAGACTCACTCAAGCAGATTGAGCTTTCGACCAAAGATTACACACGAGAACAATACATACTTCCAAATTCTGATTTTCTGTTACGCTAATTTGTTTTCTGGGCTCAATTCTTACAGTTACATAATACAAATTACTGAGCCAATGCTTCTGATCTATACTTATACTATAAAACTACTTATTTATAGAACTATGCTATGACAATTGCTCATAAAAAATTTAAAAAAGTACATAATTTGTACAAGGTTGATAAATACTAGTTCATAAAAGGAAGAAAATTGGATTTATAACAGGAACTCAAACTCTATGTATGCCTTAAATGGAAACATTCAACCCCCGCAATGTGCAACTGCGTCGATAAATTGCTGTTTGACTTTCGGTAGTTATGGACATGGGTACATATTCCTTTATTGTTTACTAAATACCTGTAGGTAGCCACATAGCGTACATTACGGGCATTACAATGATCCATTTCTTCAGTATGTAAACATGAAGAAAAACAAAGTGAAACGAGCCGCTTCAGTTGGCAGGAAAATCAAGAAGTTTAATGAAAATGCGAGCCCCAATTTGACAATTTGAAATAAAAGTCTTTGTTTTGCATTCATGATTAAATGTTATTTATTAAAAGTAAACCTCCCACTACACCTCAGCAATCTTCAGTGAAGGCATGGCAAGGCATGTTAACTAAGCAGTTTTCCTCATACTCAAGTAGACATCTGGAGTTTTGTCTTGATTTACGTCATCTTTTCTATGTCTAATCAAATTTGATTAAGAAAACGTCCGTAAAGATTTACGAGATTTATTTTTATACTCTTTACATATAATTTGTATGGACGAAAGTCATAAAAACTATACGGATTCAAATTAATAATGCGGACGGAGCCCTATGTCGGGGGCACCCACACCCACGAAAGTAAGACTTTCCCTTTAGCTGGAACCAAAGTCCAAAATGAGTAAAAATTCTCATCAATATACTCTTGAGTTGTATTCTTGACTTGCAATCATTCTCTTGAGATTTGCCAATAACGTTAATCGCAATGTGTTACGAAACAACAAACATCAAAACTTATACACGCTTTAGTAAACGCATGTAATTCGTCTGAACCATACACCATAGCAAATTAGTGATTTGAAACTTTGAATATTTTGTTGAAATTGTTTGTTCAAACAACTTATAATCCCTTACGGTAACTTAGGTACGAAAAAAGGGGATATAATTGTTATATATGTATATAATAATTATGCAGCACATTTCTGAAAATATTTAAAAAGACATGTGAACCATACTGAAAAGTTCATTTTTTCGGTTTGTTATAGATTTACACCAGTGATTAAGTAAGCAAGCTTCCTATTTTAACACAGAGCGTTTTTTTATTGAATTTTAGTAGATCAAAATACGCCAAATTTGGCTTGCATTTTTGTCACGCCATCAAT